>NC_139222.1:86473932-86983576 GCF_055691185.1 Crinia signifera
TGGGGGTACTCTGCAGACCAGTTGGGGGTACTTGAAAATAACAATGGTAATGGCGGAAGAAGGAAAAGTCTTTTGATGGCGGCAGAAGACTCCCATTACCATGGAGAAGAACCACGTTGTGTCACTTTTGGTTCTGTCTGCAGCGTCATTAGTGTCTCCTTTTGCTTTTACCTGACCAGCAATCCACTAGGAGCTACTGTACCTACGCTGGCCTCAAATATCAGCAATCATCTGCCCCATGTCAGGTGTCGAGAAAGCAGTGGCATTAATCCTACAGGCATTAGTGGGAACCCCGATGACAGTTCACAGCCAACGGCCAGACACAGAGGATTATTGACTACATACTACTCCTTAATATAAGGACACGCATTAGTACACGCATACTGCTCACTTTCACTACACTCGTAAGTACTGTGGATACTGTATTTCAAATTGAGATGAGGGGGTACTCATAAATTAAAAGTCTAATCAAGGGGTACGGGAGATAAAAAGGTTGGGAACCACTGCTCTAGTTCATCCGACACCTAGTTGTCACAATGTGTAACTTGGCATGATCCACATACAGAACTGCATGGTAGTCCATTTGTTCTTCAACTGTTACCACTGCAACCAGTTTTACAACTGCAGTGTATCCGGTGAACTGGGGTTCTCGATGGCGATGAACTTGTACCAGTAATATGTGATATAAATGTCACACCAGACACTCTAATTCATTAGAGTGTCTGGTGTAACATTCATATCACACATTACTGGTACAAGTTCATCGCCATCGAGAACCCCAGTTCACCGGATTCATTTCCCTTGCTATACTCATCTATGTCATGGTTTGATAGTACACTCTTAGACAACGGAATTTGTTGGAAGACTCAGTAGGTGGAAGATGCCCTGAATGAATGAACGATTTGGCTGTGACAACTTTCTTTGTAAGTGTCTGGTAACATAATGCTGCCAAAGAACGTCTACTGTTGCTACCATAAATAACAAGCATCGTTTGACTGCCAAGACTTACTATATCAGCATGGTTCACACCTGGCGACGTGAATTCAGTCACACAGGAATGAAGGACATGATCACTTGTTAAAAGTCTTTTGAATACTGACTTTTTACTAATACCATAAATACAGGAGGTGGCATCACATCCTGTGAATGTATGAATTACACACCCACCCACCCACCCATATATATATGTGTGTGTGTGTGTGTGTGTGTGTGTGTGTATATAGGTATATATAATAATAAAAAAAATATATATATATATATATATATATATATATATATAGCGATACAAATCTGCCGGCACTCTAATTTCCAATGATGCAGCTGGCCCCGGTGCCCGAAGGCGTGTATAATGCATAGAGATCCAATATAAACGGCACTCAGGAGGCAGAATGATGAAAACAAACAAGGTGTATTCAAAGCATAAGGACAAGCTTTCGGGGTATTAGCCCCTTCGTCAGGTCAAACACCTACAGCAAGTAACATACAGTGCAGGACATACCTTTATACTGCCACCAGTTCCCGCCAACTGTGCCGCGCTGTGCACGCTCTGACCCTCGCCGGCCGGAAGCAGGAAGCGCGCGGACCTCCGGGTAGACGCTAGCACTGGTTGCTAAGCAACCGTACAGCGCGTCACACCAGAAGACGCAACTTCACTGCTAACAGCCGAGGGGTACATAAGCAAGTGCATTGGGGCACAGGATGGACTAGAACGGTGTCACACTACTCACCAGACCCATGTAGATCGCAGTTCAGGAGGCCACGATCGTCCGACCGCGCACCAAAGCCTAGCGGGGATTCCAGTTGCTAAGCAACATGAGCGTCCCTACCTACTTCCGGTCGCCCGTCAGTTCCGTTCCCCCAGGAACATAGATCGCACATAAAGGTCCTGGCAAGAGAGAATAAACATGTTAAATACAGTATAACACAAGAACAAAACATAAAACATAAACAATACATAAAGAAATATACTGAAAATATATACATCATAATATCACAACAAGAAGGATGAAAATCAAATCAGACAGTTCCAATTTAACTTCTCATTTAAACCATTAGGGTGTATGGTATCTAAAGATAGAACGGAACTGACGGGCGACCGGAAGTAGGTAGGGACGCTCATGTTGCTTAGCAACTGGAATCCCCGCTAGGCTTTGGTGCGCGGTCGGACGATCGTGGCCTCCTGAACTGCGATCTACATGGGTCTGGTGAGTAGTGTGACACCGTTCTAGTCCATCCTGTGCCCCAATGCACTTGCTTATGTACCCCTCGGCTGTTAGCAGTGAAGTTGCGTCTTCTGGTGTGACGCGCTGTACGGTTGCTTAGCAACCAGTGCTAGCGTCTACCCGGAGGTCCGCGCGCTTCCTGCTTCCGGCCGGCGAGGGTCAGAGCGTGCACAGCGCGGCACAGTTGGCGGGAACTGGTGGCAGTATAAAGGTATGTCCTGCACTGTATGTTACTTGCTGTAGGTGTTTGACCTGACGAAGGGGCTAATACCCCGAAAGCTTGTCCTTATGCTTTGAATACACCTTGTTTGTTTTCATCATTCTGCCTCCTGAGTGCCGTTTATATTGGATCTCTCTATATATATATATATATATATATATATATATATATATATATATATATAAATGCTCCAACAAATGATGGCACTCCGGACGCAAACAATTCAGCAAACAAAACTTGTGTATTGCAGTTAAGCTTTCAGGGTTTGATCCCCTTCGTCAGAACACATACAACAAACAACACAGAGTAGCACTTACATATATACACTCTTCAGTGGTGATAGTCACTCCTCTCCACGGCGTTCGTTGCAGGGGCGCACGCTGGTCTGGCCGGGAGTCCTAGTGATGACATCACAGCTCCAGGACCCGGAAGCGTCGCCGTTGCTAAGCAACGCAACACGCTTGCACTTCACACTGGCTCTGTTAATCATCGCCGCAGCTCCGTGCCTCCTGCTGACAGCCCTACACACGCCGATCTGGGGGGGGGGGGACAGAATCAAAACACAAAGCTTTATAGCAAAAGCATTGTCATGATATATAATAAATGCAACATATACATTATGGAACATACAAGAAAACATAAAACATAAATAAAGAAAAAATACATAAACAAAGCGGACATAAATCAAATACAACAGAAAGCATTATGTGACAGCATTCCAACTGATCTTATCATTCAGCCCATTGGGGGCAATAGTGTTGAGCCTGAATATCCAGCGTGATTCAGTGATTAACAGGTGTTTAGTCCTATCACCACCACGAGGAGATTCTTTAATCTGATCAATTATAAAATATTTAAGACTGGACAGAGGATGTCCAGTTTGTTTGAAATGGCGTGCGACAGGCTGATCCACAGTCCGGCCGGCTAAAGCCAGATCTATGGCAGACCTGTGCAACGCCATTCTAGTACGAAAAGATTGGGTAGTCTGGGCCACATAATGGTAGCCACAAGGGCACACCAAAATGTATACCACATACTCCGATCTGCAAGTGAGCACATGCCTGATGTCATAGTGCTTGTCCAAATGGGGGTGCTTAAACTTTTTGCAAGGCACTATATTTTTGCACGTGGTGCAGTTATGACAGCTGTAGCATCCAGGTGGTTTGCTGTAGACATTAGGGGCCCTGGGTGTATTCATGCCCGTAATGTCGGTTTTTACCAACCGGTCACGTAGATTGTGACCTCTTTTAAAAGCTGCCAGGGGACGTGTAAATTTAAGGTCTGGCAAATCAGGGTCATTTTTGACCATCGGCCACAGGGCTTTAGATGCATATTGAAGAACCGGACTGGCTACTGAATAAGTGCTGGTCCAGGGCAACAAGTTACTGGATTCACGATTACTGGGTCTCAAAAGGTCAGAACGAACCATCGACATTACCTGTAGTTTCTGCTCATTCATATATTCATATATATATATTAGTACAGAGGGGATGGATACCGCACTCAACGCATGGTTTGACCATGTTTTATTTATCGTTAGGTTTTCTTCTTCTGTCAATACATATGCTTCAATAAAAAATTAAATTTAACCCCTTGAGTGGTGGGTTTTGCTGGAACAGGGCAAACCTACCAGGGCAGAGTATAGACTCCCTCCCACCGACTTGTCCGGTCTCACCTTCGCTCTGGTGTTTGTATGCCGGAACTCCTTTGCCGCTGCCTCAGCTGTCAGCCACATTAGTGACTACAGGCAGCAGGCTCGGGATGTTCGGGGCGGCTCGGGAGGACTCAAGCGCCTGATTTCCTTCACGCTCCCAAGTCATCCTGAACCGCCCACCATCCCCGAGCCTGCCGCCTTCTCCCTGCAAATAATGGCGGCGGGAGCAGTGGCAGGGAAGCTCTGGCGTATGATCATACGCCGGAGCAGAGAGGTGTGGGGCAGGGACGGGAGACTCAATGGGGGGTGCTTGGACAGGTGATGCGCCAGTGGTGCACAGCTGCAGGCACCACTGGCACACACCTTGAAATTAGTGGTATTCCCCGTAAATTTTCCGGGACAGCCCGCTGCGGCAGCGCAGCTGAGCCCAGAGAATTTCCGGGCATACCAAGTGGTTAAATAAAAATAATTCATAATCATGTCATACTGTTCCATCTCTTTCCTAGTTGTTTGGATAATTGAAAATGTTGTGAGTGGTTGTGTAGGTAGGGGCCCCACTGCACCTCTTTGCCTGGGGGCCCATAATGTTTTTAAATTGGCCCTGCAGCAGTTGGGCAATCCTGGTTCCCAACATGGTGGCTCCCATTTCCGGAGACACATTCACCATACTACCCATCCTCGCAGCGCAGCACACACCTTCTCATCCAGACTCCACAATTGTGGCTGTGACATGCTGTAATCCAACACCCGGACTCTGCCTTCTAGTGACCACTGTACTCCGGCGCTGCACGCACCTGGCGGGGAGACCGGAACACGAGTGCCTATGTTTATTCCGTATACCATATATGTTTCATCTCGCATTGGGCCCACACATAGGAAGGCGCATTGTAGTGCGGGGATTCGGGTGGCTGGGGGGTGGGCGTATGTTTGGCGGGGTAGCGTATACATGCTTGCTAGGCAGCGAATATATGCAGGTCTGAATTACCCCTATTGTTCGGGCCAAGATCAGATTATTATAACACATGTTGAAGTTACCCAGAATTTTTTTTTTTTTAAGAAAATGTTTCCACCCATTCTGTAAAGTAGGAGATCCAGAATGCTAAACACTGCAGTAAAGGCATTCCTAGTAAAAACAACCTGACTGGTTTACATACAGACAATTCTTGTTTTTGCTACCGAAGCTGCCAAAAATAATTAAAACCAAACACTTGGCCGTGGCTAGATGTGCAGTGTTCTTATGAACTTGGCAGCACATAAAAAATAAATATCTTAGGTTCAGCAGTACAGCTGTATAATCAGATCTGCTTATTGTATAATTGTTCACCTTACAACAGTTTTATCTAGATGCAATAATGTTTGGTATAGTCAGACTCATGTCACTATGGGGGAAATTAACTAAGAATAAGAATATGATTTTTCGTATTTGTATTCTTAATACGAATGAATACGACTGCATACGGCTGTTTTAGCCGTATGCAAATTTGTGTTCCGGAGGGGAATTTACAAAGCAGTGAAATACGACTGCTGTGTAATCCTCAATGGCGTACACATTCGTATTAGCGGCCGTGTATACGGCCGCATATATGAATTAGTAAATTATTTATATATTTTTCTATTTTTTTTTTACATACTGCAGCCTGCACGGATCTGACTGATCCCGCGGTACTTGTGGAGTATCACGGCTCCCATCGTATGGCATCGTATGCCATATGTAGTGGTATACGATGCGATGCGATTTTTAACGATTTTTGAGCATTTCTGGTCAAAAATCGTATGCGATCGCATCGGATGGCATCCGATGCGTTGCGATGCGATCACACCCGATTTTGCACTGAAATGCATCAAAATGCATAGAAATGTGTAGTAAACTTGTGAAATGCCCCCAAATGCCATTTTTCATAGTGTACCACCCCCACCATCAACGTCAACCCGAAGCGTATGCGATGCGATGCGATTTTTTAGCATATGATCAGCATACGATCAAGGTCGTGGGAGCCATGATACTCCACAAGTACCGATCCCGCCAATTACTGGCTGTAATTAGGAATCACCTTTCTTTGGGAGTGCTGGCGACTGCAGCCCAGGGGTGGGGGGGGAGGGTGTGGGGGTTTAGGGGTGCTGGCGGAGGCAGCCCGGTTGGGGTTGGCTGGTCCATTCTCACCCAACATCTCTCCAGAGATTATCTACCTGTGGAATCAATGCCACATCTTGTAGCTTCGCTGGGGGCTCTACACAATACTAGGCACCTATCCCATTGCTTCTGTATAATAAATAATAGTTATAATAAATGTACCCTGTGTGCCGTTCATATTACAGAGGCTTTGTGGTTTGGTTCAAGAGCACAGAAACACATTGACACCCGAACAATCACAAGCAGTACTGCAAGTGTCATCAATCCACCAAGAGACCAGGGGTAACCCACTGTGACTAATTTGTGTCACGCATTTGTCGCAAAGACCTGTGCTCCATCATACAACTGTACCTGGCTGGCGGAGGCTGCCCGGGGTGGGGGGGTTTGGGTGGTCCTGCCTGGGGGGGCGGGGGTTAGCGCTGCTGTATTGCCGGGGGGGGAGCGAGGCGGCGGGCGGTGTTTGTTATGGGGGGCTCACCTGCTCTGCTGCCTCCAGGTGGGGAGCAAGAGCAGTGGGAGCCCGCACATGAACTACCATGGGAGGTGCTGTGCGCTATCGCGCATGCGCAGCAGCCCTCCCGTGGCCATTTTGGATGTGGGCACAGTGCCCAAAGTGCCCAAACAGTCCAGGGGGAGCGCGGCCGGCCCGTTTTTACGACGTTTTGGGCCGGCCTACCGGGAAATGGCCCGGTTTCCCGGTGGGCCAATCCGCCCCTGAATCTGAACATACAAACTGCAGGCAGCAATGACATGCCATCACAGCTGATTGCTTGTATTGCTTGTATGTACACAATTTAAAACCGTGAGCTGATTCTTGGTCAAAACTTCATTTATCTAACAGTCAAGGTGAGATCCATGTAGTTAAGGAGCAAAGCATATAGTCCTTGCAGCATCGGTAAAGAACTGCAATATCACATTAAGTGTATGGCCATGATCATCTAACCATACTGTATAATTAAAGCTGGATAGAAAAACCATAGTGTTCTTTGTTTCATGTTTTGAAGACTTGTTTCCTGCACAAATAAAATATTTTAGCATGTATTACATGTGTTTGGAGTGCAGCGGCGTAAGTTCGCCCATGTTGCCCCCCCAAATAGATAGATAACTAGAGAGAGGGAGAATGAGATAGGAGGAGCGAGGGAGAGTAGAATGAGAGAGATAGGGAATGATATAGAAAGAGAGAAACAAGAGTGTCAGAGAGAAATAATGTAAGGGAGAGAGGGGAGTTAGGGAAAGTGATAAAATGAGCGTACCTCACCTTAGTGAGACCGCTTGAGCCACGGTGCCTGAAGCTACAAAAGCTGTCCTGCAGTGAGTGGCCCCTGTGTCTCCAGCGTTCGGTGCCTCTTATCTGTATGCTGCCACCCGCCAGATGCTGCACTGCAGCCTGCCCGCCATCCTGTTCTTGAACCGCAGGTAGGCTGTAGATACAAATTCTGCTGGACAGCCGCTGGCAGTTCAGTTCTGTACTGCCAGCGGCTGTCTATTACTGCCTGCGCTGCGTACCATGGCCGCTGGTGACAGGGGCCTGGGGAAACTTGCTCCCTGAGCCAGCCGGCATTTGAAGGAGCGGATTTGCCCCTTAAGGGCTTAGTGCAGGAACCCCCGTTGCCTCCTGGAGTTCCGCCACTGTTGGTGTGTTTATACAACATAATCATTTTGTGTTCACACATGCATCCTGTCTGCAAGATACGTCCATTATCCAAAATACTTCTAGTCCCGAGCATTTTGGATAAGGGATACTCAACCTGTATATCCATGCTTGGACACAGGTGACTTAATTACTGTCTCAGTCAATTTGATTTAACCATCTGTGCTGAGGAGAGGATATACTTAAAACCTGGACCATTGGGGTACCCGGAAGACCGCGTTTGGGAACCTCTGCCCTAAAGTCACTTTTAGTGCTTAAATCTAACTCGCATACCCCGCCACCTAAACCTATCCTTAAATTGCACATAGTAGTTCATTTATTTAGAGTAAAGTGTAAGTTAAACTACAGTATGACGCTGCATGTCCAATATTTACAGGGCTTCCACACCGGGATGTCTTCAAATCCAAACACCGTACAAGTGTCCTTCAAGCTTTGATGTCGACTACTGTCAGGACAGATAAGTTCTTTAAGTGAATGAATAAATGATGCATAAAGTGATGCAAATAAAAGATCTGGCCATGTGTGCAGCCATTATTAACCTCCTCTACTCATTATTAATAAACTCCATCTGAGCAAGTTGTTTTGACAGGAAAGGAGAGAGGACAAGGTGAATGGAAAAAAATGTAACTCATATTTGGGTAAAAAAAAAGGGCGGTGCTAGAGAAGTTTAGTTATTTAGGCTTCATTTAATAATAAATAATTGTGATTGCTCTAAACAATCATCTTCCAACTGCCATGTTACAGGCTGCGTTTGACAAAAGACAGAAGCTGATTGGTTGGTACTTTGTTTTTCTCCAGGGTTTGATATTTATATAGGTGTGAAAATTTTTAAGCAAACATTTTTATTCCTGTAATGTTTTCCTTGGCTAGGAAATATAATCTTTTTTTACAAATTTTTTATTTGAATTTATATAACAAATGTGAGCGACACTGGCATTTTTAGCAGATATTTTGCGCATCTCTCACAGAGATGTTGGCACTGAAAAGGGTCCCCGCCGGGAACGCTCACACTGTGATGGGGACCAGGAGTATTGGTGACAGCAGAGGGGTGCCGTCATCGCACCAGCTGCAGCCTCCCTCCTATGATAAGGTAGGAGCCGCCACTGCCGGCCAGTCATAACATATGTGGACAAACAGAAGTGAATCTCATTCCTTATCACATAGTTATTGGAATTTAATATTTTTTTTCTAAACTTCTTGATAAAAAAATCTTTTGGACTAAACGTACCATGAAATTCTGAGCTAATGATACAATATAAATAATGATACAGAATCCTGAATTAATCATAAGTCAGTAAAAATATATATATTCAGGCAATTCCCTTATCAATGGTGAGTAATTTGTTACGTAGCACTTGCAAACTGGCAAGTGCAATGTAAATGGGTTTTATGCTGATGCAACAATAAGCACCTGTGAAATAATAGTTTTTGTCTGTTTGGCCTTCAGTATTTCACTGGAGAAGGAACACACAGGAAGCAGCTGTGTAGTTAGGTGTATGATAGACATGCACATGAACTTTCTAACATAGGAAACACTGCAAAATACTCCTGTTTAAGTGTGGGATGTATTAATATACATTGCCGCCCTTCGCCACCCGGCCGCCGCGATGCCAGCGCATATGTACTAACATATGCGCCTGGCATCGCGGTGCGGTGACGGAGACCCCGCGATACCTGTAATGTGGTGTGCAGAGGGTCTCCCTCACCTCCCAGCCGCCTTCTCCTCCCTTCACACCGGGACAGCTCAGCGTGGCTGTCCCCGGCGCCTCCTCCTCCCCCTGCAGCCAGAAGGACGTCAGGCTGCGTTGCTAGGGGGAGGAAGGGTTTACCTTCCGGGGTCCTGGAGGACCTGCAGGAAGGTAAGCCGGAGGAAGGGGGAGAGGGGGGTAGGCAAGGCGGCGGGGTTGCGGCGGAGGAGGCTGGCGGCAAAAAGAAGCCCATAGGCTTCTATAGGGTATCGCCACCCAAAGGTGGCGATACCCTACTATGCGGTAGCGTGGCGGCAGGGTGTTAGTACATATGAAAATGCGGTAAAACAGGGGTTTTACCGCATTTTTGGCTTAATACATCCCACCCTAAGTCTCTTTAGTAACATAAAATAAACCTAGTAATCCCTATGTAAAAGGGAGGGCTATTCTAAACATGAAAATACGTTTAATTCTGCTCTACAAAAAGTTTCACTGAGCGATTTTCAGCCCAACGATGTTCGGCTTCATCGCTGTGCATATATGCATATATGCATGGCAAAAATAATCAGTGTGTACGCACCTTAACATAGTTACATAGTAGTCTGAATAAAGACGTGAGTCCATCAAGTTCAACCTTTGGTTAGAGGGTGTGGTCTATTTGTTATATCCCTTTATAAACTGTGTAATCTGATTATAATTATAGACAGACTATGATTATTGTTTGTAACCCTGGATGTTTTTACCCAATAGATGTTTGTCCAACCTTATTTATAATGTATTTATTGTGCCCGCCGACACCACCTCTCCAGGAAGAGAGTTCCACAATTTAACTGCCCTGACCGTAAAAAAGTTTTTTCGTCTTAGGGTTTCATGTGAGGTCCTGTAAAGTCAGTATTGTGTGTGAGTGGCAGGGCCGTTTTAATGCATGGGCTCACTGGGCAGCTGCCTTCAAGTAGGGGTTTGCTGGTGCCTCTGGAGTTTCTTGTGAGGTTAGTAGAGATTGCTCCAAGGAAGCTTTGGTTGTGTATTACACAAATCCAGAGCTGCCGTGAAACATTCTCTACCAGCCTGCAGTCAAACAGTTACTGGCTGTAAGTATGCTACTTGCTGGATGGCTGATAGCAGGTGGAGAGACACCGCAGGGAGTAATTTTTTTGTTACTTAAGTAGGGGCACCAGTGCATTGCTTTGCCTAGGATCCACAATGCCATTAAGATGCCCTGGTGCATGGTGGTGGGAGTAGTAAGCGCTGGGCCATGACGCCCCAAAGCACCACATTTTTTTGCCCCCCCCCCCCCCCGAACAAGAGACAGAGAGAGAGAGCGATACCTTCAGCAGCACAGGGCTGCAGTTCCCGGGTCGATTCCTGGCAGCACAAAACCGGGGCGGAGCCTAATCCCCATCTAGCTGCTGCAGCCACAGTCAACACCGCGCTGGGACGCCTGCTCCTGAGTCCCTATCTGGCCGCCGACGGGTCCCCACTCCTGTCTCAGCAAAGGTCAGGCAAACGGGTGGGGAAGGGGGCCATCGCAGAGCAGCCTCACTCGATCCCCAGCGCCAGAAGCACTATACTGGCTGCTTTTCCCCAGCGCCGGGTGCTCAGCAGCACCATTCGTTCTCCAGCGCCAAAAGTGCTACGCTCCTGTCACTGACATGACAGGGCTGCCTCTTTCCAGCGCCGGTACACAACTTCCCAGATACTGCAGGCAGAGCTAGGGGAGGGGGGCGGTACTTGCCGTGCAGCACAAAAGTCATAAAAAAAAAAAGTGACCCAAAAAAAAATCATACCACTGCTTGCCGCCCATAGGCCCATGCCTCACGGGCCTAGTGGGAAATCCGGCCCTGAGTAAGCAGATTTTTTACCTAGGGTGCTGTCTGGAGAGATATTCCTCCTGAAATCACCATGGTACACCTATAGAACATAAATGCATGTCAACACTGATGTGGTTATTGCAGGGTTGGCTACCGAAAATCAGGTCAACCGCCTGACCCCCCGGTAAGGGGGGGCAAGCCTCCCGGAATCCCGTGACCACCCCTCGGTGTGTGTGTGGGGGGTATGTGGGAGCAAATGACGCAAATTGATGTAGCCCCTCCCCCACTAGAATACCGGCATTGCACAGTGGGGCGTGGCCACAAGGACGCAATCACACTAGCCACACCCCCACACAGGCGTCCGCCTGCTTCCCTGCACCTTTCCCACTCTATCAGTGGTCTGCCCCCCCTCCCCCCGCCTCACTGAACTGGCTGCCCTCTCCCAGAAAGTGCAGCTATAAAGTAGGCAAGTCTGGATTATTGCAGTCATTGATGAAAGTAACTAGATATTATAAACTACAACTTGTGTCTTGTAGTCATCTGAATGAGTATTCAATAATAAGAGGACATCTATTAATGTACAATGTATTTGGCTCTCAGCTAATGCCTAAAAATATGTTTTTTTTCGTGTATGTAAAATCTAGCACTACAGAATCAGACAGCTCTCTGAAATTCAACCAATTCTAGGTTTTGCTAGATTTCCATTTCCTTAAACCCTAACCCTTTTTTAAATAAAACATCTTGTTTTTCCTACATGAGCTTGCATCCAGAGAGACCACAGACCTTGTTTTTTTCAGCTTTTACTATTAATGCCTTCCTTATAAATAATTAACAAAAGTTTTATTGCTAATTCTTTCACAAGAAAGGCCAGTGTCAATTAAAAGCAGCATCTGAACAGCATCATATGCCATAAATGTGCACAGTCTGAATACTCAGATGCAGCGAGACAAGGGGATATGGAGAAGAGGCTGTATACTCCATTTAGGACACACTCATAATAATTGGTTTAACTCATTAGCTGACAAACAACAGTATAGTTAGAATGAGCATGGGAGAATTAAAGAATTAATTCAAAAAGAGCGCAATAATAATTAGTAAATTATTTAGTGTTTAATAAAAATGAAGAATAAAACATATTATTCTAACAACACAATTTAAAAAGACAACAATTTACAATACATATACATATTATAAAAACTACCACTACTTTCCATCAGAATGTAAAGCTTAAGTGCCTCTAAATGAATTAATGGCTCATTACCCTTTTGATATCGGCTGGCCAGCACTTATTTGTATAGGGTAGATGCTTAATATGAGTGTTAGAGGAAGAGAAGAAAGTTATTGTTCGTCCAATGATAGGGCATGAAAAACCACTAGATTAATTATGCTGACAGAAAAATAAAAAAACACTTTCGCGGACCAATGTGAGGGTTGTTGCTATTATATTAGGACATGCCGCTGTCACTTGTAAAATAGTCAAAGGGCATCAAAGGGGAGTTGTCAGCACCCAGTATTTCAAGATAACAACTTTATTGGAGAATAGGTAACCGGCTGGGGAACTCAAGTGTGCATACGAGTGATACAGATGTCTGGCACCCGCCTCTGTGACTCACCGGGTCTTCTCGCTGGATGTTAGTATAGCGGCAGTTGTTTCCACTGGTGTCAGTCACACCCACTTTTGGGCTGCGGGAGCAGGCAGTGTTACCCCAATGCTGTAGATGTTCAGCCGGGGTAACACCAGCCGCTCCCGCAGCCCACAAGCGGGTGTGCCTATCCAAGTGGGCATAGAGTGAGAATATAATAGTGTGCCAAATATAGCGAGCCATGCAAGGGGACGTGGTACACTTAACCATCTAAACCCCAGCGACCCGCTATACCAGTACCAACTACACATGGGCATACCTAGGTGCACAACAGGAGAATCATAGGACTTTAGGGAGAGATTATGTTCTTTGTCCCTTCGCTATGCATGCATACATGAATGTCATGCATGTGACAGAAGACTTTCAAATAAATAAATTCAATCCAACTGCACAAACATACATACATACATACATACATACATACATACAAACAATAAAATAGTCAAAAAATATATAAGTACTAAAGTATAGTATGTTCATTACAAATATATGAAGCCTCCATTCATCTACTGTATTTATTACAAAATATAATACATTAAAACATGGCTGCCACATATATCTCTTTACTTATCACAAAATATCTCCCATCTCGACCACTCCTCTTTGCACAAGATCTGCCTTTCTCTTTTGCATGGATCACTAGCTCCCATTCACTATTACAGGCCTTTCATCGGGCTGCTCCCATCTTATGGAATGCCCTTCCACGCACAATAAGACTCTCCACTAGCCTCCAAACTTTCAAGTGTTCCCTGAAAACTCACCTCTTCAGGCAAGCCTATCATATTTAAGTTCTACACGCATAACCCTCTAAGGCACATATGTATTTTATAGCTTTTCTTCTGGACTTGCAACTTGGTGGGACTGCTATGCTATTACTGGTGCTGGAGTTACAATGAACGAAAAGAACAATTTAAAGTGGAAAAAATTACTTTATAATTAATACAAATTAAAATAAACATTACTGAAGGTTTTGGGGAAGATTTTGTGGCACAATACCCAATGTTGGGCACCTCCTGTGTATAGTTAAAAGTCACTGCTGGTGTTGTATACACTCAAGGAGGATGGGCGTGGGTTCTCCAATTTAGACTTTATTTGAGGTGGGGCAAAAACCTCTAACAGGTGGCTGGGATGGTGTTTGCTTACCTGGAGGTAGATGTTGCAGGTTACCCCGGTCACTGATGTAAGGGAGATTGCTGGTTACCCACTTGAGGCCTTGGTGAGGGACACAGTCTCAAACAGGTGGCTAAGGATGGCAGGGCTCACCTGGAGTTTTGTGTCCTGTAGAGGCTTTTAGAGGGAAATTCAATGTGGTGGTTCCCAACAATAGGCAGAGGATGGACTGAATAATGGGTACTTGTTTCCTAGAACGGCGCCCACGATTTTGATCTTAGGCATCGCAAGGAAAAAAACTCCGTCGGTCGCATTGCGATTGCGACCGACGCGATTACCGCGATTTTTACATAGGGAACAATGTTAAATGGCCCAATTGACCCGATTTCACGAAGGGAACAATGTTAAATTGGCCACAGACCCCAAATACCAAATACCAAATACCAACCCTGAAGTGTGAAATGGCCCCCCAATTGTTAACGCAACCCCACCATCAACCCCACCATCAACGTCAACCCGAAGCGTGGCGAGCACAGCGAGCCCGCGTGGGGCGGCGGTACGCGTCCTCCGACCTTTTCATACCCCCACTATCCACGTCGGTGTGGAGTTGAGAATAGAAAGTGTGGCGAGCCCCGCGAGGGGACACGGAACACGCTCCCGAAGCGTGGCGAGTGGACACGGAATACTTAACATGTATTCCGCGTCCCCTCACGGGGCTCGCTGTGCTCGCCACGCTTCGGGCTCGTATTCCGCGTCCGCTCGCCACGCTTCGGGCTCGGTGGCTCGCTGCGCTCGCCACACTTTCTATTCTCAGCTCCACGCCTACGTGGATAGTGGGGGTATGAAAAGGTCGGAGGTCGCGTACCGCCGCCCCTCGCGGGCTCGCTGCGCTCGCCACGCTTCAGGTTGACGTTGATGGTGGGGTGGCGTTAACAATTGGGGGGGCCATTTCACACTTCAGGGTGGCTATTTGGGGTCTGTGGGCCATTTAACATTGTTCCCTATGTAAAATCGGGTCAATTGGGCCATTTAACATTGTTCCCTATGTAAAATCTGTAATCGCGTCGGTCGCATCGCATGCGATTTTTTGGCCACATGCGATGCGACCGACGCGATTTACATTTTACCATGCATTTCTATGTAAAATTGCCGTCATCGCATCGGTCGCATCGCATGCCATTATAATGGCATGCGATGTACATGCGATGCCCGCGATGGGTGCCGTTCTAGGAAACAAGTACCGAATAATGATATAGGCCCAATCTGGTAGGAGTGAGAGGCTACATCTGACGCGTTTCGCCACTAGCTTGTGGCTTTTTCAAAGGTCTGACCTTTGAAAAAGCCACAAGCTAGTGGCGAAACGCGTCAGGTGTAGCCTCTCACTCCTACCAGATTGGACCTATATCATTATTCAGTCCATCCTCTGCCTATTGTTGGGAACCACCACATTGAATTTCCCTCTGAAACCCTCTACAGGACACAGAACTCTAGGTGAGCCCCGCCATCCTTAGCCACCTGTTTGAGACTGTGTCCCTCACCAAGGCCTCAAGTGGGTAACCAGCAATCTCCCTTACATCAGTGACCGGGGTAACCTGCAGCATCTACCTCCAGGTGAGCGAATACCATCCCAGCAACCTGTTAGAGGTTTTTGCCCCCCCCCCCCTCAAATAAAGTCTAAATTGGAGAACCCACGCCCATCCTCCTTGAGTGTATACAACACCAGCAGTGACTTTTAACTATACACAGGAGGTGCCCAACATTGGGTATTGTGCCACAAAATCTTCCCCAAAACCTTCAGAGGGGCCCTAGAGGGATTTAAAATGGACATTTCCCCACTGATTCCTCCAGCGGCAGTAACAAAAATCCGTGACAATAGAGAGGACCGGTGAATTGTCCCCCACACAATCCTTCAAATTTTCGCTTTCCCATTCAGCAGAGACTCCAATGGTTAAGTGCATTTTCCAATCGGACTGATACTGAATTGGGCAGTGGCCCTTACGGATTCCGATCCAATCAAAGAGTGAGACCTTAATTTTATATATCTTTTTATTGTGTCATGTTATTGTATGTACATGTATGTGTATAATACATATGTGCCTTAGAGGGTTATGCGTGTTGAACTTAGATATGATAGGCTTGCCTGAAGAGGTGAGTTTTCAGGGAACACTTGAAAGTTTGGAGGCTAGTGGAGAGTCTTATTGTGCGTGGAAGGGCATTCCATAGGATGGGAGCAGCCCGATGAAAGGCCTGTAATAGTGAATGGGAGCTAGTGATCCGTGCAGAAGAGAGACGCAGATCTTGTGCAAAGAGGAGTGGTCGAGATGGGAGATATTTTGTGATAAGTAAAGAGATATATGTGGCAGCCATGTTTTAATGTATTATATTTTGTAATAAATACAGTAGATGAATGGAGGCTTCATATATTTGTAATGAACATACTATACTTTAGTACTTATATATTTTTTGACTATTTTATTGTATGTATGTATGTATGTATGTATGTATGTGCAGTTGGATTGAATTTATATTTGTATTGATTATAAAGTAATTTTTTCCACTTTAAATTGTTCTTTTCGTTCATTGTAACTCCAGCGCTGCTTCCTTGATCCTCCGTTTTGCCAGTTCCTTGTGAATAACAACAAGGATTGACTACCCCTGTACCCCAGCAGCTGCTTGGAAGAACACATCATATAACAGGTGCCCTTCACTGCTCTCTAGTAGAGCAGTCTTTTTTCTTTTGTCCATGCTATTACTGGTGCCTGTCCTTGTGTTTCCCTCCTATATCCCTATAGATTGTAAGCTTGCAGCAGGGATCTCCTACCTCCAAGTCTGTCTGTTGTTACCCAGTTTGTTTTATCACTGTCTACAATTGTAAAGCACAACGGAATCTGCTGCGCTACTGTATATAAGAACCTGTAAATGAATAAATATTATAGTACAATATGAACCATATGCATTTGCCTCAAATTATAATTCAGTAAATATTTCCAATATTTCTATTATATGTAGTTCAAACAAAACAGTAGAAAAATGCAAAACTAATAAAGGAAATGTTAATTCAGTTACAGTACATTCTGGTTATTCTCTGTGCAACACAGATCTTGTTTTCTCATATGTAAATCAAAAGCATTAATTTTAGTTTGTATCATTCTTATCCGTTTCATAACTGGTAGTCTTACAGGAAATACATTTAGTTCTCTTCTGCTCCTACTGCTAGATCCAATTATATTCTTCATAGGGTTGCTTGCAGCAGATGATTGTATGCGCTGCCTCTGCCCTTCCAATTACCAGTACTAGTCCAAAAAAAGTTGCAGCTCAGCGGTATCTAATAGGAACAGAGGTGACGTTCCTGCTATGGCGGCTTCTGAAGGAAAGCAAAAGATGTACTGTAGGTAAGATTTGGATCACGCAACATTTAGACACGTAACATGTCTACATTCTCAGAATGCAGGGAGATAAAATGTTGACAATATGGGTGAGGCTATGGGGGGAGGGCATGGTTAGACTTAGGGCAGTTATGGTAAGAGACGATAGAGGGACGGTTATGGTAATGGGTAGGGAATAGGGTTAGGGATAGTTCTGACCTATTTACCAAAACACTGGAGATCTGACTAATAAGCCAATGCCAATACTGCTTGGGGGGGGGTTAAGGCATCCAGATTTTTTTTTCCTATTTTCCCCACATTTGCTTCCACCTTTACTATCCACCTGAGCTACGGCTGGGAATAGTAATCCGTGGAGAGTGCTGTGGTAGCAGAGCGAGCCACCTTGCCCAAAGTGTGGTGTGCAAAGCGTAGCAAGTGAATAAAGCTGCAATTGTATAGGTATGTGCTGAGAGTCGTTACATATTACCAAACATATGAGTGGGAGGCTAACATAGAAGGTTATAGTCTGTTTAGAAAAAATAGATTAGGTAGGAGGGTAGAAGGTATGTTAGATGTTAAACCATTCTTGAAACCATACATAAGAGAAGACATATACGAGAACACAATGGAGTCAGTAGAATCGGTGTGGGTAGAAATCACAGGTAATATTAAAGAAGCTAAAAACTTATAGTAGGAAAGTGTTATAAGCCACCCAACATAAATAAGGAGGAGGAAAAAGACCTCTTGCTACAGGTGGGAACAAACGGCCAGCATAGGTGACATTATTATTATGGGTGACATTAACTACCCAGAAATAAATTGGAAAGATAGGTTAAGTAGTACCACAAAGGGAAATGTTTTACTGGATGCCCTGAATAACCACTATTTGTATCAATTTATCGAAAATCCAACCAGGAATAATAATATCCTGGACCTCTCCATAAGGGAGACATTGGGGAACAGTGATTACAATATGATCACATTTGATATCAGTTTTAACAAAGATAATTATATTGGAGCAACTAGGTCCTTAGATTTCAGAAAAGCAAACTTTAGTAAGTTTGAGGGGTCCTTAAAGTATATAAACCGGAAGGAATTATTTAGAGGTGTGGATACTACTAAAAGATGGCAAACTTAAAAAAAAAATACTGCAGGAGGGCACTGAGAAATTTATTCCTAATGTAAATAAAAGAACAAATGTCAAAAGGAAACCAATGTGGCTTAATAGCAAAGACAAATTGAAATGGCTCAAAAAAGGAGGGCACAAAGCGTTTAAACAAGATGGAACACCAAAATCATTTGCCGCATATATAAGAATGTAATAAGAAATGTAAAAATACAATCAAGATGGCTAAATTAGAGACTGAACGTGAAATAGCGGCAGATAGCAAATCTAATCCCCATAAATTCTAGGAGAATATTGGCCCACTAAAAAATATTCAGGGTACCCTAGTAATAGAAGGAAAAGAGAAAGCGGAATTATTCAATAATTTTTTTGCTTCGGTATTTACAAGGGAAGAATCTTCAGAGGATCTCCCACAGGTTAGATGCTCGGCTCTTGATTGCTCCCAAACTGTATGTTTGAGTGAGGAAATAGTCAAAAATAGATTACAGAACCTAAATAGTAACATATCTCCTGGCCCGGATGAAATACACCCAAGGATACTAAAAGAATTGAGTTCTGTCATAGCACTACCCTTATATCTGATATTAAATGAATCAATAAACGCGAGAGGCTGACTGTGTCACACGTGGGGGGGGGGGGGGGCAGTTGGGAGTACCCTCTGCTACCCGCTTCTCTGCTTAGCATGTGCAGCACAGTGTATATTCTCTGCCTTAAAGGAATGGGTGCTGGCCATGCCTCAAACAGCAGCATAAACTGGGGGCATGGCCTTGCGAGAGTGCCTCTGGCATAGGCCACGCCCCCTGGTCAGGAGACCATGCCCTCTAATGTCCCTTCTCCACTGACATCAATGTTGATATGGATAAATGTTTGCAGTTTAGGGGATAATAGCTTTCAACAACTTCATAAGAGCAGAGAATTACTCCATTCCCTCAAATAACTGACAACCAATGCATGTGTACTTTTGCAATTTAGAACTGTATTTTATTAAAAGAAGCACCCATAAATCAATTATGTGTGTTTTGCATTGCTAATTGTACTAGATCATTGTCATATCACTACATACCTGCGTCACCCATATACGTTTTTGACTTAATTTGCATGTACTGTTACACAGAGTAATTAGAAGACTAATACTGAAATAAGCAGGAAATTATGGTGTAGCTGAGAGACGTTTTATATTGTAGCGAGCACCAATAGATGATGGTAGACACGCCTGATTGGTGGTGTTAGACACACCCAATAGGTGGTGCTAGAAACACCCAATAGGTGGTGCTAGACACACCCATTTGATGGTGCACCCCCTAATAAAATGTGCTGCACATGCCTATGATAATACACACAGCAACAAGTGCATTTTCAAACATATTTTTTATTATTTGAAATTCAGCTTATGCTCATACTGTACTGTATATTTCACTTCAGGTGTTTTTTTAATTTACTTAATAAAATGTATATTTTAATCTAAGCGTAACAAAATATTACTATAAGTTGTGTGCCAGAAAAGGGACAATTTAGTATTGATCTAAAAGTCATTGTCCATGGCAGCACCCCAAATCCTATAACTGGATATATACATCAGTTCTATTTGGGGTTCAACTATAAAACATTTAAGATATACTGTAGGGGGAATTTACTAATGCTGGCCACACATCAGACCAACTTTCCTCCAACCATCCAACTAGTTGGTTGGAAGGAATAAAAACCTGGTACTGGATAGGAGCAAATGTAATTTGTAATTAAGTCATTTGATTCCCAAATCTAAAAAAGGACAACAACTGTCACTCAGACAATGTACTTTAGTTGGACCTATTTGATTTAAACAATTTCGCTGAATGTTTTTGTCCATTCTCCTGCGTTGTGAGCAAATTGCTTATTGGCATTTGCCCCCATACAGTACCAGATTTTCATTCCAACCAACCAACTAGTTGGATGGTTGGAGGAAAGTTGGTCTGATGTGTGGCCAGCATAAGATGCAGGGCCGGATTTGTGCCTAGGCCCGTGAGGCACCGGCCTCAGGGCGGCACCAATTAAGGGGCGGCAGGCAGGCTGACATTCTGTTAAATAGCAGCATGGCACAGCATGTGGGCAGCGGCGAGTGACGAGCGCCGCAGACATGAATTATCATATGTCGCTGGCAGCGCCGCTCGTCACCCGCCACTGCCCACCCACTCTGCCATGCACATTACATCACCGCTTAGTGGCTGGGTCTGACGGTCCCCCTGCGCGTCCAGAAATGGCTCAGGCTCACTGCTGCCGGCTCCCGCCCATTGGCTACTCTACACACACACACAGTCTATTGGCTGCTGTGTATCTAGCAGCTGAGCTGAGTGGCACGCAGATCCTCCCTGCACTCAGTCAGTCACAGTGTGTGAGCCGGAGAGAGACTGACAGAGACACTGTGCTAATCATTGTACTAATAAGTGCATCCCTCCCTCCGGGTCCTCCGTACAGTGAGCAGTCCAGAGTGCTTAAAAAAATATTAAGGTGGGCTACAGTTACATTTTTATGAAATATATAAATAACAATGTATATACATATATGATTACATTAAAATAGGGGGGGACACAAAAATGTTGTGCCTAGGGGCGGCCTGACCCCTAAATTCGCCCCTGATAAGATGTAAGTTGTATTTCACATGGGATGTTGCTATGGGCAACCAATCAGATATTATATATTATCTTCTAGAAGGTGCTAACATCCCATGGGAAATACAACTCACATCTTAGCAAATTTGCCCCATACACTGGTGCAGAAGTTTTCCAATTCCCTTTTCCTTGTTAGATAGGACAGGGAGCATGGCCAGCAGATCACAAAGCACTGGACATGCCCTCAACAATGTCAAAAACAGGGCTTGGCCCCAC
Source organism: Crinia signifera (assembly GCF_055691185.1). Lineage (NCBI taxonomy): Eukaryota > Metazoa > Chordata > Amphibia > Anura > Myobatrachidae > Crinia > Crinia signifera. The sequence continues at coordinate 86,495,415 of NC_139222.1, forward strand.
GTGAAGCCACACCCCCTTTCAAATAGCCCCACCCCCTTTTCAGGAGCACACAGCAGAGCAATGCATGGGGGCCCCAGGGGTAGATGTGGAAATGTTGGGAGGTATGATATTGTTATATGTATACAGAGACCATAGCGAAAATTTGAAGATTGGTATGTCAAATTGCGCTGGATCCCATTTGACACTTATCTACTGATAATACATCTCCTAAGCAGTGCCGTAACAAGACATTTTGGTGCCCTGTACAAGAAAGGGAATTGGTGCCCCCCACCGGACGTTCTTGTGGGCTGCGGGCGGTGTTAAAATGACACGCAATGCTGCAAATTTCACAGCTTTGCATGTCAACCAGAATGACCTCCATAGTTCGGGATGCAGTGTGGGATGCATACATTGTGGGATTCAGTGCAGATTAAATATAGAGCAGGAGACAGTGTGGGTGACCAGGGCTGCCACTAGAAATTGCGGAGCACGGAGCTGCTAAAATAGACAGCACCCCCCAAATAAAAGTATACCCCCACCCTCTCCATGAATGATTATCATTATTATCTTTATTATTATATCCTAAATAGGGTGACAGGCTAGCAGAACGCAACTTCTACTTCTTGGTGTGCCTCCAGCTCTGAATAAACACTGGTCCTCTCTCCTCCAAGCATGGGACCTGCCAGGGGTTCCATTCTCACTGCAACAGGAAGGTGGCTGGGGGAGGAAGGGTAACATGCTCATTTCCAGGGGGGAAGTTACATGCTCTGGCAGCTGCAGCCATCCCTCCTCCTTCTTCCTTCACCGCTAGGCAGCTCAGTGTAGAATAGACGGGGTAGGCATAGGGGGAGAGAGTGCTGAGCAGGCGTGATTCCTGATGGCCATGTGAACATACAGCATGGCGCCATCATGGGGATGGAGCTGGGCGGTGCATCAGACCCTGTCTCGAGTCCCGTGACTCCTGTCTCCTCTTCATCCATCAGCGTGCCTCAGCAGGGGAGGAGGGATCTATCAGCTGAGCAGAGCAGCTGGCCTCCGGAGATGTGAGTGACAGGCAGCTCACAGCAGCTGATGGGCATGACATGGCAGGGGGGAGTGGTCCGGAATAGATGTAGGCGGTGTCAGGCATGTGCGCACATCTATGGCTGCAACGATCACTGCTGAGGGTCGGGCAGCTGCCGGAGGGATACTGGTGGGCACAATGAGTGGCCTGGGCCCTTCCCTCTCTGTCAGAGTGGCCAGGCCCAGGACAGCTGTGCCCACAGTACCCTCTGATGGCAGCCCTGACTGTGACAGGGGGCGTTGGCAGTGCAGAGGTGCTGGTGGTGTCCTCAGGGCAGGGTGGCGGCAGTGCAGGAGCACTGGTTGTGTCAGCGGTACATGTGTGCCAGTGGTGTACTCAGTTCGAGGGTGGAGGCGGTAGCAGCATTGCGGGGATGGCGGTTGTGTCGACACTGTAGGAGTCCCAGCAGTTCCTCAGTGTGGGCGCTGGCTGTGTCGGAAGTAAAGGGTGCCAGCAGTGCAGGAGTACCGGTGGTCTCCTATATGTGCAAATTCTGGCGGAGTTGGCAGCGTACAAGTATCAGCAGAGTTGGCAGCATGGGGTACTAGCGGCACAGTCCTCAGTGCAAAGGGGGAGGCTGGTACTGTCTTAATTACTATTCTGCTTCTGCTGGCTACTGCAGGAGAAAGAGGCCAGGCCCAGGAGTAGAGGAGCAACAGGAAAGAGGCTCTGGCAGCGGCAGGTGGGAAGGACATTTTAAAAGTCCCATTGAAATCAATAGGAAATCGCTGATTGGTGGAGACCTGTGAGAGATGGCTCGCTTAGTCAATCAGCAGCCACCTGTTGATTTCAATGGGACTTCCCATTCTCTTGCATTTCCGCCACTGTCACTGCCTCTCCACTGCCACTCCTGGGTGCCGACCTAACTCTCCAGCGCAGCCAGGCAGCAGCAGAATGTAGAGCAGGAAGGGCATCTCTCCTTCCTGGCGCTTCCCTGCCCTGACTAGGTGTGTGTCAGTGGATGCAGAAGCACTGTGGGCAAGGCATAGCTGGCACATCCCTAGGAGGTGGAGGTGAACAGAGTAGTTATTCTAATTGTCCAAATGTGTTATGACTGGCAGCCACTAGCAATGGTTTTGCCTGGCACTTTGACCATAAATAATTTGATTTGGTCATGGATCACTAAACCTGACGCACTCCTCCTAGAGCCTAGGCTGCCTAGGTACACAGTATGGGAACCACTGCTTTAGCAAGAGTTCAGCAAAGGAAATTCAGGATCTTGTGTACCATATGCAGGCCTTTACATTGCCTTTCAAGCGCTCGTCTGGAAAAAAATATATACAGACACAAACTCATTAATTTGCTAAATGAAAATGTAAATATACATACCGTACACATGCTAATGTTACAGTTTCCAATTGTTTTAAATTAAGTAATAATTCTAATAGTTACTCTTTGTTACCAAAGCCACATAGTTTCCAGGGACCAATTAAAATTTCCATTTGATCTAGACTTCTACTACTACTCTATCTGACCCCACCATCAAGATTTGTATTCAGCAATCTGTAAACTTCAGTGCTATTTGTGGCTGTAGACAGCGCTGCATCTGACTCAGAAGCAGGCATAGAAATTATTAGGCAATACATGTGCAATAATTCCCAGTGCAAGAGCTCCCTCTGCTGGACAAACGATTCAGTTGTTAAAAGGAAATTCATGTATTATTTTAAGTTAAAGATGCAAGAACAGTACATTCTTCACTTTTCTGTTGGTGAAAATTGTGGGTGTGGATTAGCTCACAGACAATGGGCCTGATTCAGCAAGTCTCGATAAGCAGTGTTCATTCGCTGTCTAGCAAGCCAATAAACATCACCTGTCTGAACGACGCCCCCCATTCCTGCCACTTAATACCCTCTGTACCATGTGAGGAGGTGTGTACGCAAACACATCCCCTTGCATGTGGCCAAAGGGGAGAGAAATCTTTCGATGATCGCTGACCATCCAATGATTTCTTTCCCCTTTGGTAATAAAAGTCAGTCTACACTTACTATTTTTTCTGTCAGAGTCCGCCGAAGAGGGAGTGGATCATGTGGGAACGCCCAGCGTTTTCATGGGGACACCCATAAAACACTGGGCACACCCATGCTCTGGCCGGGGAATGCTTTACTGCTGTACACTTTACATAGTAGTCCCAATAGTAACATATATCAGGTCCAGGTATTCGTGTGTGACCGTAGTGGGCCATTGGTGTAAGCAGAGAAATGGAAACTTGGTGGTTTCATATAAGAGGATGCATGCACCGGTGGGCGGCCGCGGCACTTAACTGTCCGGGTCCGGTCGCGGCGGGATCTGCCACCCGTCCGTCCCCATCCGGGTGAGCGCTGCTGCTCCGTCCTCCTGGCCGCGTCCGCCTCCTCTCGCTGGGGGTTCTCCGGCGAGTGTTCCCGGCCGGCGGACTGGAGTGGCTTCCTGTCACCCATGCAGCATGGAACTAAAGATGTGCGGCCTGCCCTTTTTTTTTTTTCGTTTTGATTTTGGATCTGGATCTACCTTCTTGTTTTGGATCTGGATTGGTTTTGGCAAAACCACCCTTGCGGGTTTTGGTTTTGGATCTGGATTTTTATGAAAAAATGCTAAAATAACAGAATGTGGGCCTGTTTTTGCCCCTAAAGTATTATTGACCTCAATATCATTAGTTTCCACTCATTTCTAGTCAATTTTGATCACTTTACAGCTCACAAAATTGTTTTCATTTACTGTAGTTGGGCCAAAAGGTTATACCGAGGTAGCTGGATGACTGTGCTAAGCGACAGCAGTGGGCATCACATACATGTGGACCTTACACTTCCAACCTGGCACATCTTGGAAGCAGAGAGGCACTGCAGGGGCAGACAGGGTGGCAGTTTAATAATGGGTTTTTATTTTATTTATTACTTTTATTTATTTCTCTTACTTTACACTGGACACAGCCCATCACACTGGACACTGGATATAGCCCGTCACACTGGACACTGGATATAGCCCGTCACACTGGACACTGGATATAGCCCGTCACACTGGATATAGCTCGTCACACTAGACACCAGTGGTGTAACTCCCGCAGGCAATGGAGGCTTTTGCCGCCGGGCGTTAGCCACCAGGGGGGCACAGAGCAGGCACTAGCATAAAACCCGGGCCCCCACCCCCGCTTTGAAAGGGTTTCCTCGGCTGCCACTCACATCGGATCTCTATTACGGACCCTGATTGGCTGGTGCGCAGGCTGCTCACTAGGGAGTGTGGACCGGGGACTGCACCACGTACCTTCCTGAAACACACGCCCATCCCACACTGATGTCTCTGCAGGCTAGGAACCCAGTGGGGCTGGACCAATGCCTCAGCCCGCCCATCTTTTAATGCTGCTGCCGAAGCAAGCAGCATTGCCGGGTACCCGTTTGAACAATTATTATGGTACACCAGCGGTGCGCTGATGCACTGGCTGTCTCCTGCTCCCTGCACCTGACTGACCCCAGCTGCCTGCACTTCACTGTCCCCGGCTCCCTGCACCTCACTGACCCCCCAATGACTGCACTTCAATGTCCCTGGTTCCCTGCACCTCGGATCCGGATCACTGCACCTCACTTTCCCTGGCTCCAGCTTCAGCTTGCTGCACCCCACTTCCTTGAAGAACCTTCTATACACCAAAGGTAAATAGGGAGCAGAGAGGCAAACATTATAGAAGGGCTGGCTCAGAGCCAGCCTTAGCCATAGGCCAACTAGGCAATTGCCTAGGGCATTTGGAATGTCTAGGGGCATCAGCAGCTTCTGCTGATTAAAATGATATGCAGCATGCCTATATGTGTGTGAGTGAGGCTGTATGTGCATATGAAATAGTGTATTCATGGAAATCACTGTAACATAGCATTCCGTATGCAGGTACAGCCACAGTCGCTCACAGAATATAGGCATGCCGCATATAATAATTGGAAACTCCTTGTGTGTGCTGGTCATAACAATGCAAATAAGACGAATTTTCAGCAAAAAAGGCACCCAACGTTAGCAGAACTGGCCAGGAGCTGCATGGCCTATTGAGTCAAGATGTATGAGGAAACATCTGTATCCAAGCAGAGGCAGAGGTCACAGTGTTAGCGGCTGTGCGAGTGCTGTCTGCGGGTGGGTTGGCTGTGCAATAGTGTTCGGCATATGTATGGGGCATTATTTGTGCCATGTATAAATGCATTATTAATGTGCGACATGTGTAACAGGCATTATGTGTGTCATGTGTATAAGGGCATTAATAATGTGCAACATATGTGTAAGGGGCATTATGTGTGTCATTATGTGTATGAAGGGCATTAATAAAGGTTGCCATAATGTGTAAGGGGCATTATGGTTATAAGGACATTAATAATGTGTGTCATGTGTAAGGGGCATTACTGTGTGGTATTATCAGGGATGCTGAGAGAAAGGGGTAGGGGGTACAAATTACCCAGGCCAAAGTCTGATGGAAGGGCCCAGTGGGGGCCCCGGGTCCCCTCCCCTTAAGTCAGGAGCAGCTGAAGCTCTTCTCCTCTGCCCAGCACACACTTCTTTGTGCTGGGTTGCAGTGTGGCCATGGAGGTGCTTAAAATACAATATTTTCTCAGGATTTTTTTCTAAGGGTATAATGCATAGGTTCCCAAACGTGGTCCGCAACAGTGGCGTAACTATAGCTCCGCAGCCCCCGCGGTGGCGGGGGGGCGCAGAGAAATTGGGTGCGCCGCCGGGGGGGCTGCGGGGCTATAGTTACCCGCAGTCTGCGTCTCGCCCGGCTCTCTGTCGGGACCTTCCTGACATCACGGTCCCGGCCGGCTCCTGCTGCAATGAAAACTGACAATTAGAAAATGGCTGCCCCCATACTGCAGACAGTTTTCTGTCTGCAGTATGGGGGCAGCCATTTTCTAAGAGTCCGTTTTCATTGTGGCAGCAGGAGCCGGCCGGGACCGCGACGTCAGGAAGGTCCCAACAGAGAGCCGGGCGAGACGCAGACCGCGGGTAAGAAGGGGGGGCAGGTTAGGTGTGGGGGGGCGCGCCCCCCCCCCCCACGTGCGGCGGGGGGGCGCTAAATAGTTAGTTACGCCCCCTGGTCCTCAAGGCACCCCAACGGTCCAGGTATTAAGTATATCCATGCTTGGCCACAGGTGACTTAATTAGTAACTCAGTCAGTATGATTTAACCATCTATGCTGAGCTATGGATATACCTAAAACCTGGACCGTTGGGGTGCCTTGAGGACCGCGTTTGGGAACCTCTGGTATAATGTGAATAATGTGAGGAGTAATGTATATAAGGTAAAGTGGTACTACTGTGTGATGTAACGTGAATAAAGGACACCATCGCATGATATAATGTGAATAAAGTTGCCCTACTGTGTGGCATAATGTGAATTGGGGGTACTATTGTGGCCATGCCCCTTCCCAGCAAAAACACACCCCTGTTTGGGCTGCGCACCAAATGTGTGCGCTGTTTCTATTTAAAATATTGCGGGTAGGAGCACCAAAATGATGACTGTTGATGGTACTGGGAAAGGGGAGCAGGGTCAGAGGCGGAACTAGTGGCGGTGGTAGGGGGCACCAACCAAAATCTTGCCTAGGGCGTCATTTAGGCTAGGACCGGCTCTGGGCTGGCTGAATTATATATGACATGCTGAAATGTATAGTGTGTGTTAACTTATGCTGTGCACTAAACATATTAGGAGATGGGCATAAAATAGGGGGAGGGGGGTGATGGATATAAAAAATAGAAAGGGATTGAGTAATAATGAGCATAAAATATATAAGGGGGAGTAACAAAGGTATTAACAAAAAAAGGGAAGGGGGATACGTAGTGGCGTCATTAGGCTGGTGCGGCCAGCGGGTGTCACTATATGTGTGTGTTGTGTGTTTTATATATATGGGGGGGGACTATCCATACAGCCTCCGGACGTCTCGTATGAACTTACGCCACTGCTGGACACTAGATATAGTCCGTCACACTGGACACAGCCCGTTACACTGGACACTGGATACAGCCCGTCACCTTGGACACAGCACCTGGACAATGGACACAGCACCTGGACAATGGACACAGCCCCTGGACACAGGCCCTGGACACAGCCCCTGGACAGTGGACACAGCCCCTGTACACTGGACACAGCCCCTGTACACTGGACACAGCCACTGGACACAGCCCCTGACACACTGGACACAGCCCCTTGTACAGTGTCGGACTGGGGCATGAAGGGCCCACCAGGGAAATGCACTCACAGGGGCCCACCAAGGGGCGTGGTCTTTTGAAGGGGCGTGGTCTTTTTGAAGGGGTGTGGTCACCTGACCAGAGAGGGGTGGCTTTACACTATGCAATTTTGGGCCAATTTCATCCGATTTCGGCACTTTGGGCTGATAATCGGGCAAAATCGGTGGCAAAATCGCAGGTGTGTGACATCCGATCCGTAAATCCCCCACCCTGATAATAAAGCACATAGGTCCCACATAGCCCCCCCAGATATTACAGCACATAGGTCCTCCACAAACAGATAATAGTACAGCACATAGGCCCCCCCATATAGTACATTACATAGATCCCCCACTCAGATAATAGTACAGCACATAGGCCCCCCATAGGCGAATCTAGAATTACGGTAACGGGTGGTCCCAAATAGAAAGTTACAGGTAGGCGGTACCTTTGCGCGGTGAAAAGGGGCGTGGCCTCATGGGGCAGGGGCGTGGCATAACAAAATGGGGCATGGTATTACACTTTAGGCCACACTCCGTAATACCCATTACACATAAATCAACATGCCGTAATGCCACACACCATAATGCCCATTACATACTATATAACAAAACGTTATGCCCATTACATATTTGACACATACAGTAAGTGCAGCTTACCTACGTGCTCATTGCTAGGGGGTTCATGCTCAATGCCAAGGGGGCTTCATGCTCGATGCCATGTGGGAATACATGCTTGTTGCCAAGGGGGGGGATGTCTCATTCCGCTGGACTCACTTAATTGTGAGAAATGACAGCCAGGCAGAGAGCGCTGTGCTCGGCTGTTTAGTCTTAGGAATTGCTTATTGCCAAGGGGGATGTTACACGCTGCTGGACTCACCTAATTGAAATAAATGACAGCTGGGAAGAAAGCGATGTGCGCTGCCTGGCTGTAGTCTCTGCAGGAGCATCAATATTTTCAGTTCTCGCGCTGGGGTCTGGCAGCCAATCAGGAGCAGCTACCAATACCACTCCTGATTGGCTGCCAGCAGTGGCTGCCAGCAGTCCAAAGGGAAAATTGAAAATATCAATGCCACTGCTTAGACTACAGCTGGGCAGCGCACATCGCTCTCTGCCCGGCTGTCATTTCTTTCAATTAGGTGCGTCCAGCGGCGTGAGACATCCCCCTTGGCAACAAGCAATTCATTAGACTAAGCAGCCGGGCAGCACACAGCTCTTTCTGCCCGGCTAATGCTAATACATTACATAGGTCCCCCCACTCAAATAGTACAGCACATAGGCACCCCATATAGTACATTACATACATATAGGTCCCCCCACTCAGATAATAGTACAGCACATAGGCCCCCATACAATACATAGGTCCCCCCACTCATATAATAGTACAGCACAGCACGTAGGCCCCCAATAAAATACATTACATAGGCCCCCCACTCAGATAATTGTACAGCACAGCACATAGGCCCCCAATAAAATACATTACATAGGTCCCCCACTCAAATAGTACAACACATAGCCCCCCCCATATAGTACATTACATAGGTCCCCCACTCAAATAGTACAGCACATAGGCTCCCATATAGTACAGCACATAGGCCCCCATATAGTACAGCATATAGTACAGCACATAGGCCCCCATATAGTACAGCATATAGTACAGCACATAGGTCCCCCATATAGTACAGCACATAGGTCCCCCATATAGTACAGCACATAGGTCCCCCATTTAGTACAGCACATAGGTCCCCCATATAGTACAGCACATAGGTCCCCCATATAGTACAGCACATAGGCCCCCCATATAGTACAGCACATAGGCCCCCCATATAGTACAGCACATAGGCCCCCCATATAGTACAGCACATAGGCCCCCCATATAGTACAGCACATAGGCCCCCCATATAGTACAGCACATAGGCCCCCCATATAGTACAGCACATAGGCCCCCCATATAGTACAGCACATAGGCCCCCCATATAGTACAGCACATAGGTCCTCCCTACCCAGATAATATAGCACATAGGTCACACACACACACCTAAAAAAAAAGGGACTATAAAAAAGTTAATACAGCACCAACACATGGTTAGGTTAGTTACCTACCATTTTGCAGAAGGGGTCCAAAAGCAGCAAGCAGTTTCCTCTTCACCAGCCGGGAGGTCTCGGGAGGTCTCGGTACATCTACCCCCGCAGTTCTTATCCTGCAGCCGGGGGAGGTGGTTACCATGCGGGCGGGGATCTTTTTTTGGGGCCATGGTGGCAGTTGCTCCCGTCCCAGTGCAGAGTCCTGTGCTGCGCTGGCAGGAGTCGGGAGAACTGTCTGTGGCGTGTGGCTGCGGCGTCTGATGTCATGACGCACGACGCAGCGCAGCACAGCAGTCAGTGTGACAGGGTCCCTGGCAAGGCTGCCGGGATATTACTGTACTGTGGCGGCGGGGAAATAAAGAGCAATAGCCCCGCCCCCCTAAACAAGTGGGCGGGGCTAGAAATCACCGGGGCCCACCGGGGGATTCCACGGTTCCCCGCCAGGCCAGTCCGAGCCTGCCCTTGTATTATGGACACTGCAGCCCCTGTACACTGAGTGTACAGTCAGCAGCACTGCAGCCCCTACGCATGAGCACTGCAGCACCTAGTTTACAACAAAACAAAAAATCAGTCACTAAATAAATCACAGCACAGAGCACAGGGCATGGAGCACAGGGCACAGAGCACGGAGCACAGATCCCAACCACCCTCTTCCCTCTCCTATAATGGAGTGAAGATGGCGGGGCGCGCGTGCGTCTTATATAGAATCCAGATCCTGCGAGAATCCGACAGCGCGATGATGACGTTTTGCCTCGTTTTCGGTCCGGAATTCAGGCGGGAACTCCCGAGCCGGCTCGGATCCTGACTCGGATCACCATATTCGGATCTGCCGGATCCCGGAGATCCGGGCCCGCTCATCTCTACATGGAACCAGCAGAGACCATCAGGCAATGGCTTGGTGACAACGTGGGTGAAGCTAGGACATCACTGGCGGAAATAGCGTAAGGCAGCCCCCGCTGCTGCTTGGGGGAGCGGGGGCTGCGTGGGCGCCGGGTGCTGGATAAGTGAGTGTGACAGACAGAGAGTCTGTCACACTACACTCAGTGGGAGCGGGGGCGCCGGGTGCCGGACAAGTGAGTGTCCGGCACACACACTACACAGTATGCGGCCGCCCACCGCCGCCTGCCGCTGCCCGTGCGCTCGCTGATCACAAGCGAGTCGGCACGGGCGCGGCCATGACAGTGGATCTGTCATAAGAAAAAAAAATTTTTTTGACGGACGGGTGGGTTGCCCAATGGGAGGGAGGGAGTTCAGGAAAAATATCCAATGGGAGGGAGGGTGGGCGGCCGGGGGCGCGGCCTTGTAATGTCAGTCAGACTGAGGCAGGGGAAGCAGCAGTGTCTGCTGGTCCCTGCCTCAGCTGCTCCTATGCGTGTGACGTCACACGCTGGAGCCTGGTGATGCCGGAGGAGCTGGAAAGCCAGCAGGAGAGGGAGCGCTGAGAGAGCGCTTGTTAATAACAGAGGTGTGTGTGTTTTTTTTTTACACCAGTACTAGTTAAAAAAAAATCTATATATATAGATATCTATCTATATATATATATATATATATATATATATATATATATATATATATATAATTATACTGTATAGGTGGGATCAGGCGGCATGGAGCATCGTAGTAAGGGGACGCACGCGCATCTCGTGCGCGCACGTTCCCCCTTCCGGGTGCTGGCGGCTGGCGAATCTACCGCCAGCCCCTGAAAGAATGACGGGCACTCCATCTGTATGTGTGTGTGTAGTATATGTATGTATGTCTATATATATATATATATATATATATATATATATATATATATATATATATAGCTGCTCTATATATATAGATGGAGTGCCCGTCATTCTTGCAGGGGCTGGTGGTAGATTTGCCAGCCGCCATCCCCCGCAAGGGAACGTGTGCGCAACAGATGCGCATGCGTCCCCTTACTACGGTGCTCCATGCCGCCTGATCCCACCTTTCCACTCCCCCCTAAACCTGCCCGACTCCGTGAAGCCGAGACGGGCAGGGTTCAAGTCCCCTGCCACCAGGAAAAAGGGACGTGCGTGCGTGTGGGACGCTCGCGCGTCCCAGTTAGATGGAGCGCCCGCTCGCTAGTGGGGGAGTTCTGACAAGTCCCAGCGTCTAATGGAAAAAAGAAGGACAGGATGAGCTGCCAGCCTGAAGTGCCCTGATCTACTTGAGTAAAATGTGACTGTACTGCGTCTGGTGTGGACATATGTACAGGCAGTGCTACTAGCGTCGGCAACTGGTGTGGACATATGTACAGGCAGTGCTACTAGTGTCGGCAACTGGTGTGGACATATGTACAGGCAGCGCTACTAGCGTTGGCAACTGGTGTGGGCATATATGCACTTTGAAATATTTATGCATTTTTACTTTGGAACCATCTAATGTACTTCTGTTGCACTTGCACTTTGTACCACCTGTTTTTTGCATTTGCACTTTTAATTGTGAAATTTATGTGAAATGTATGTACAATAAATTTTTGTTCTGGTAAAAATTCCCCACTGTGGGTCCAGATTATTCACATATCCACTTGAGAAATGTTTTGCGCCTAGCCTGTTGACCTGAACCTGTTCTTCCCATATGTACAGGCAGTGCTACTAGTGTCGGCAACTGGTGTGGACATATGTACAGGCAGCGCTACTAGTGTCGGCAACTGGTGTGGGCATATGTATGGGCAACACTGCTACTGTTGGAACTGGTGTGGGTGTTACGTATTGGCAACACTACTATTGTCAACAACTGGTGTAGGTGTTATGTATAGGCAGCACTACTCATGTTGGCAACTGGCGTTGGCATATGTATAGGCATCGCTACTCGTGTCGGCAACTGGTGTGGGCATATGTATAGGCAGCGCTACTGCTGTCTGCAACTGGTGTGGGCATATGTATAGGCAGCAGTACTACTGTCTGCAACTTGTGTGGGCATATGTATAGGCAGCACTACTACTATCTGCAACTGGTGTGGGCATATGTATAGGCAGCGATACTAGTGTTGGCAACTGGTGTGGGCATTATATATAAGTTATGATACTACTACTATCGGCAACTGGTGTGATCAATATATACAGTATGAGTTGCGCTGCTACTGTCAGTAACTGTGTGCATTTTATATATATATATATAAGCAGCGCTACTACTGTCGGTAATTCTGTGCATTATGTAGTCGTATGTAGGTATACTCGGGGCATTGCGTGAAGCATAATGTGTGTCGTAATATATGGGCATTATGGTGTGTGGCATATTGTGTAATGAGCATTACGCTGTGTGGCATAATACATAAAGCATCACTCCTACATTTTGCCGCGCGCCTTCGGCGCGCACTATCCTGTTTTACTTGTGGTGGTGGGGCACTCACCAATTCCCTTTCTGGCACAAGGTACCAAATGGCTAGTTACGCCACTGGTTCTGTTGTGCTACTGTGTGGTGTAATTTGGAATGGGATTACTATTGTGTGACCATGCCCATTCCTTGTGAGATGACATCTCTCTCTTTCGGAGTGCACTGTATTTTTTATATGGGGGGGGGCGCCACAAAATTTTATGGCAGGGGGGAGCAAAATTTATAGTTACGCCACTGTAGGACATCATGCCAGGGACTGCGGGTTATGCCAGTGGCCCCGGACCTGTGGCATCATGCCAGTGGCACCGGACATGTGTCATCAGCGCGCTGGTAAGACTCATGTATATTCGCTGTGGTTCCTGAAAAAACAATCCCCAAAACTCATGTCAAGCTTCTCATATGTTGACCTTTTCCAAATCGATCTTTTGCTTGTGTCGATTTTTTTGACAATGTCGACCTTCTGCATATCTCCGGATACTAAAAATGTTTGTCGTCCTTAAGCACACTTTAAACAGATATAATTAAAATAAACACTGGTTGTTTTTACAGCAAAAAACAGCAAACAACAAACATAATGTAACAAAAATTCTTATTTGGCAGAACTAATCAGGTGTAACCTTCATATATGATAAATATTGGGAAAGCAGTGAAAGAGGGTGTGGTATGGGACTCCGACAGTGAAAGAGGAGCCAAAGTTTTACAAATAGTAGCACAAGATTAAAGAATGAAACCCATTAGAGATTGACATTTAAGTAAGGGTTGCTGACTCTCCCGCATTATGCAGGAGTCTCCAGCTTTTCCATTCCTCCTCCTAGTGTCACGGAAACTGCCCGCATCCTCTCCCTTATTTCAGCCTGCACGCTGACATTTGTTATTGCGCATGCGGGGTCGGGTCCTGCAAGCACGACATCAGGATGTACACCGTCATGTCCCATCATGACGTCGCTCTCCTAATAAATTCCGGCCACCGCGGGGCTCTGTGGGTAGATGATGACACGCTGGACGGGGAGCAGGAACAAAAGCTGCGCATGCAAGAGCAGCGGGCGGTAAAACTGAGTCAGACTGAGCTGACTTGTGACTGTTGTGGCTGCCTGCTTTAAAAACTTTGCCTTCCTTTCCGCTGCTTTAAATGATTAAATCGTTCATCAGCTCCGCTCCCCCCTGTCTCCCCCCTCCAGGCCTCCATACTGCTGCAGCAGTGCATACCTTCATAAAAATAGTTCCCCCCCCCCCCCACCCACCTCTTCTGCTTCACAGTAATGCCGCTGCCACCGTTCATTCCTCCACAGCGACTACGGGTCTACCTGTCCCTGCATATTATGCAGCTGTGAGACTACAAGTTGCAGCATGCACTTTTCTCCAATCCTTGGGACACCACAACTCCCTGCAGGGCATCCCCAGCTGCAATGCAATTACCTGTAGCCTATTATGCAGTGATGGCACTACAAGTCCCAGAGAAATGGCACCGAATTCTCGGGACACCAAGCTTTTATAGACTCGGCATCTTGCGAGAGTCCGATGCCAGGTTCCTGTGTTCAGCCACGCTCCGTTTTCCGAACAAAGCCGAAAATTGCAAACGTAGCTCGCAAGAAGTTGGGCCGGCTATGTTCGGAGCGGTTTGGATCCCACGGAATCCAAACCACTCATCTCTAGTTTGATCCAACACATTTATCCAAACAATAATTTGTTTCCCATTTTCCAGTGACCAGCATGCGCAGGGAAGTGTGGGACCCGCGTGCACGCCGGGTGTGGAGAGCAGGGGAGCTTGGTGTGGACATGCCAGTGCCCGCGTGAACAGCCACAGCAGCACATGGGGGAAAAGTAGCCATCAGCAGCCACACAGAGGAAGGACACCTCCGGCAACATAGGGAGGCCCAGCAGGGTGATTTCCATGACGGGAGTTGGCATCTGCAGCAGATAAGCTCAGGTACTCAGTGTCCCTCCCCAGAGAGCCTGTGTTAATTTGAAGATGTTCTCCACCTCAAAGCTCCCCCCCCACCCTATCCCTTACAGATTAAGAGAGCACTCCAGGACAGTGGGACACAGCCAGGGACAAATGCCAGCCTCCCACTACAAACATCATTATCCGTTACCTTAAGAGTATAGTGCTTGTATCCTAAAGTACCCCCTTTAGAGAAACTGCTACATTGTTCCCTCTATTGGTGGGAACTGTGTGTCCTTCATACCTGAAGCGCCCTCTATTAGTGAGAACTGTATCCTTCATACCTGAAGTGTCCTCTATTGGTAGGAACTGTTATGTTCTCCAAGCATAGCACCCTTTATTGGTGAAACTGCCACATTGCTCTCCAAGTACAGCACCCTCTATTGAGACTGTAGCATTGTGCACGAAGTATAACACCCTCTATTTGTGAAGCCATCGCATTGTTCATCGAGCACAGTTCCACTATTTGTGGAGTACAAGATATATTGCCTTTTCACTTGCTGCAGCGCCCTCTGTTTGCCGCACTGATTATATCAGAGGACAATTAAGCCAATCACTTCTGATTAATACTAATGATTGCCCATGGTCCATGTAATTGATTGATGAAAAATGTTTGCTTGACCAATAATTGTCGTGATTAGTTGCATTGTCTCTGAGCGCCGTATATCAATAAATTATTCTATTGTTTGCACTTGATTCTAATGCCCTTTATTCACAGCATTGAGCACCTCGTTCCTGATAAATCTTTTTCTTCCTCACCCTCCATGGCAGCCATTACTCTGGGTTATTTCCTCTTGCTCCTATGTTTAGACAGGTAGATTTGACTCCGCCCACCTTGGGTATATATCCTCCCCTTCCTCCACACCCTGCAGTCTTTTTCCTGTCTCAAAGTTTTGTGCCTGGGTTACCTCATTTGTTGCAGCTATTGTCCCTGCGTGGCCAGGCTGCGGGGTGGCCCCCCGGGGGAAGAGGCACTCATCAGGCTGCGTCCTGCTCTGTGTGCCTGGAACTGCTGCCAGATATCAGGCCATGTCCTGTGGCATCCACTCTGTTGCCCCTCCATACTAAGTCCATGCTGGCAGTGGTGCGGCGCTGGGAACAGATGGCTCAGCGCTTCAGGCTGGAGGTGGGCAGAAGCAGTGAGCTAAGATGCCCGTGCCTCAGGCGGCTGGAACGCAAGGCGGATGTGACGCTCGGCCGGTGTCCGTAAGGCGCTTCTGCGCATGTGCAAATGCCTGGCACCGGATTTAAAAACGCTGGATCTTAGACACTGTCACAGCTTGTATGCTGATCTGAGTGTGAAGTCTGCAGATGGATCCTGTAAGCGTTTCTACCCCCCCTGAAGCTGAAACTGCCATGGAGAGGTAAGCCCTCAGTGAGGCACTTTTATTGCTACATGCTGTGCAAAGTTTAGGGCAGTTAAGTGACAGACTTTTATCTATCTGATTCTAGTGTGTCTAAAGCTTCTGGAAAAAAGAAGTCTAAATCCAAGAATTTGTCCAGTACTTGTATGCTATGTGACAAGGATTTCCCTCCTGAAAAGGATGTCCATATATGCAAGGGCTGCAGGCAGCCGGCAGAGGCACAGTCTATGACCATGCTCCAATTAATGGACTGGATGAAGAAATCCTTTGTTACTAATGTCAATGCCTAATTTTTCCCAGCATATAATTTCCATAATTATAATTATAATCATGCCCACTAAATAAATATAGTCTGAGATAAATATTATTCATATCTCATAAGTAAGGAAAAGATCGAATATTTAATTTACATATTTTTAGATTAACATAAATGTCATGTTTGGACTCTAGAGGTGCGAAATTATAATAACTGTCAGATGACAGTTATTAGAATTCCATATCACATTGCAGAGAAATATTACAGTGGATATTGTTAGTAGTAGCATATTCTTAAACCAGCATTAGAGATGAAGTCATTAACATTTCCAAAGAGACTAGCTAAGCCAGTCACAAAATACAGCAAACAAAGGGGCGTGTCTATCTAGTGAAACCAGGTGAAAGAATAGATTCTCCCCTCCCCCGAGACTTCTCTTGCTTAAGCAAGAGAGAAACACACAGCCACTTGCTGTTCGACCAAGACACAGAGAGGATGGGTCTCGCTTCACCGGGAGGCTCCTTCCATAACATATGGAGTTGGATGTGATAAGTACTATGTATCATATAATTGTATTGTGTACTAGGACCCCGGTTATGTAATATGGATTATGCTAGAGAGTTTAAGAGTAGTTAACTTCCATTTTTAGTTGTCATCAGATATTAACATGTGCATAGGCCCAGTGTATGTTTACCGATGGTTTGGACAAAGAAAGCTTCTGTCTGTAGTTGAAGGTGATCTGTGTGAATGATCTTTAGCTAGCCTGTAGTTCATGGATTGTATTGTGGTTCAAAATAGCTATATAGTAGGCAGCAGTCGGTAGATTATATAGATTGGTTTGTGTAAGGATAAGCTGTAGTGATTATACTGATTTGAGCATGGTGGAATGCTAAGACTATGTAAGCAGAATGTGTAGACATGTGCTGCAGGCTCCAGGCCTGCTGGGAGTCCACTGTGTGTCCATGTGTGGGTGTGGGGCTGAAAGCTTTTGGAGTGTGTTGTCCGGCTAGATTATCTAGATATTCGGATGTAACTGCAAGATAACATGTGCTGTGAGGGTAGTCCTCTATTGCCTGGATTCTTGGTATTTGAATGCATGTGTAAGGCTATGCGTGAACATTGTATGGACTCTGTGTATTAAAGAGTGTGAATGCTTTGTGTGATATCATGTGAGAATATCTAGATAAACTATCGGATAAATCCAACTTATATGATACAAATGTTGATAGCATGATGTTCGGATGGTGTGTGTGTATCGGCATGTGATGTGAGTATGATATAACAAGGCCATAGATTGTATAGCGCCTGTTAGGTGTTCTGTACAGAGAAGTACATTGTAGCTTAAATGATATTAATTGTGTATGCTGCAGGTAAAGTGTGTTTGCTGAATATGCGAGTTATATTCAGGATCGTGAGTACCGTGTAAATGTAGGTTAGAGGAGTAATTTGGAATAAATGTTGTGAATAAGCAATTATATGAAAGTACAGGCAGTTTATGTGTGATTGCCAGGCCGCTGTTTGAGCCTGTAGATTGATAAGGTTCCTTTGTGTGCCATGCGGCAGTACACAAAATGGCGGACACAAAGACTTGGTATCACAAAATGGCTGCTTCATAGCCATGCCCCCTCCCGCGCTGTAATTCACATACACATTATACATCACTGAGGTTAGCTTTATTTAAGGATGCTGGAGCAATAATCGTTATTATGTATAATACCTGTATTGTTATATTTTGTAATCCATGATACAGTTTCATCAGTTTACATTCATAAATAATATTCATTGGTTATAAATCTGGACATTCAATTATTGGTTGCGTGCGAAATGAATAAATTAGATAGACTTTGCATATTTTAAATAAATGTACTTCAATACTAAGGATGAGTTAAAGGATATGCAGGGGACTAAGAGAGCAAGGTCCCAAGTCAGCTTAGACTGTGATGATGATGACACAGATTCGTTGTTACTGGTACAAGATACAGATGATGATACTGGTGATGAATCTGGGGAGATTACTGAGAAGGAGAGGTCATACAATCCAGATTTGGTTGATAATCTCCTGAAGTATATTTACAAGGTTATGGAAATTAAAGATAAGGAGGAGGTCCGTGATGTCCTGTTTGAAGACAGGGTTGTGAAAACTAGAAATATACCGGTGCATAAAGTACTTATGGACTTAATGGTTGGTCAATTTCAGAAAGTGGACAGGAAGTCTAGTAACTTTAAAAGATTGGAACGGATGGTCCCAATCAAGGATGAAGCATTTGAGAAATACTGTACTGTCCCTAAGGTTGATGCGGCGGTGGCCGAAGTTGTGTCAAAAACTACAATCCTTCTTGAGGATGGTGCTAGTCTCAAGGACAGTATGGACAAGAAAGCAGAGGGTGCACTGAAGAAAGTGCATGGTGCCTCAGCAGTATCCTTAAAAGCTGAGGTTGCTATGGCGTCAACCTCCAGGGCCTTAAGAGCATGGGGCTCATCCTTGGCCACTGATATTGAGGAAAATGTGTCATTATTATTCGGAAATAAGTTGGAGTCAATTATCCAATGAATGTCCTGTGGTAAGTCGGCTAGATTGCCGCAAGATAAGAAGCAGAGATATCATGGTCATTCATCTAGAGACCAATTCAAGGAAGCCAGGGCCTATAGGCCTGGTAGACAGTATGGTAGATTCTCTGGGTCTACAAGACAGTCCTTTCGTCAGGCCTCCAGAAGGGGGTTCAAGAAGTTCTGACAGCAAATACATAGGAGAGTCCATCCCAGTGGGAGGAAGACTATTGAAGTTTGTCCACCAGTGGGAAAAGTCAGTACAGGACAAATGGGTCCTTTCAGTGCTAAAATATGGATACAGGCTGGATTTCAAGCAGGTTCCAATAAGCTAAAGGTTTCTGAAGTCAAGAGACCCTACAGATTCAGAAGAGATACAGGCCTTGAGACAAATAATCAGGGATCTGTTAAAATCCAGAGCGGTAGAACCAGTTCCTTCCGGAGAGAAAGGGGCCGGTTTTTATTCAAAAATGTTTTTGGTTCGGAAGCCATCAGGGGCATTTCAGACAATATTAGACTTAAACAAATACATTGTGGAAAAAAAGTTTCAGATGGAAACTCTGAAATCCATAGTATAAGGCAGGCAGATTTCATGGCATCGGTGAACTAAGAGGGTGCTCCCATCCAGTTTTGGACCTTGCCACCTACTACTGCCTTGATCCGGACCAGTCTCCTTATCTATTATCCTAAAAACATCACGGATACTTATTGGGGACCCTAAGAAAAGGGCTCACCCAGGATTGAACCCGAACAGAGGACATCTATTCTAATTAGGAGAATAACACTCCACACTAACTCCTACCGCTGGTGACTCTGGACTTTTGGTTACCTCACGACCCAGCTATTTATAAGGAGACAATATAGGAACGGACTTACTCATCAGTGGCTACATTAATACGGTACCGTATTTACTGGACAATTTTTAACACCCCCCTATTGATTTTACTTGGTGAATTTTACCCACATTTATATGTCATACCCTATGTTCTTTTATATGTTTTTTAATTAAAATGTATCACCTTTTCATTCCATTGGCACACATTTGTTTATTACCACCTATTCTTAGCGCAGTGTACCCCCTTGTGTTTTTCCGTATCCAAAAGGAGGTTGACTACCCCCTACCCACACTGCAGCTTGGCAAAGCACCCCATATCTATTGCGCCCCCTACACAAGGCGGTAACCTGTTACCCCCTCTCCCCCCAGCAAAGTCATCTCTGCGTCTAGTTCTTCATCTTCTAGGGATGATGTCATCCACCATAGACATAATCCCGTGGGCAAGGTGGCGGATGAGGATTCTGCAAGCAGAAGCTCTGGCTCTCAGGAGAGTGCATTTAGACCTAAATACCAATATAGATTTAAGTCAAGGTGCAAGAGATTCTCTGGCATGGTGGCAAAGTCCATTCCTGAAACACAGAAACACTCCCCTATCTCAGCCTCACTATGGCCCTTATTCTGATCGGTGCGGATATTCCCGAATTCTTACGGTGCGGGCCGCACGCCACGCTGTGCGGCAGCGTGCGGGCATCGGCCGTAGAAACGCCCACGTGTCCTCCGCATTCGGACGGACTCACTCTTTAAGAACAGGGCGTGTGTACGGACGACATACAAACCATGCGTGTGCGGGGGAAACACTCCGATTCTGCACGGTCTGACCGCGTATGCACGGCCTTCCCGCGTCAGGCCAGACTACTCTTATCTGAGTTCCCAAATAGATCACATGACACACTTATGCAATTAACAAACCACTTTGAGAACAGATTGTTGCTCCTGGTCATCTGTTATTTAGCTAATTGATCCTTAAACACTTACAAGCACTATACATTAACCCTAACATTCCCTATGTGGATACAAATGTTATCTACCCTTTTACTGTGTACATATCTAAACATCCACATGTTTGTGTTTTAAATGCTTTTTATACTTTTAATGTTAAATTCTAAAATAACACACAGACAACTTCTTAAACAAAGGCAAACTTTTATTAAAACAAATACAACACATGGACCACCATCACTCGTCCAGCAGCAGGACACAGAGGTCCTCCACATGAGCCGTCATCCGCCTCAGGTCCTCCCTTAAGCTCATGAGAGCCCCTCTTACTCCCTGGGGTGGCTCCTGGTAATCTGTGTGCATGAGAAAGGGGGTACAACATTAATTATGCTACTCACGTACACCTTGTACAGTCAATCCTAAGTACCTACACCACAGGTCTTCAACCTGTGGCCCTCCAGATGTTGTGGAACTACATGTCCCAGCATGCCCTGAGGTTTTTTGGCATGCTCTTATAGGAAAAAATGTGGCAATGCATGTTGGAACATGTAGTTTCACAACATCTGGAGGGCCAAAGGTTGAAGACCCATGACCTACACCATGAGAAAACATACATACAAAAAAAGCCTTATCCACTCTTGTATGTTATGTCATCAAATATATGATCATGATGCTGCCACCACACACACACACTTGTGTGACATATACATTTCACAATCTATATATCAAAAACAGAACCACACTTGAGGATCACTCACACTTGTCCTGGCCAAAGACTCCTCACTCAACTCAAAACATACACCCACTACAACATGCCACATTGACCCATACATATATACCTGCATGTTACTGCTTAATAGCTAAACTGCATGATAGATAGATCGAATAGATAGAATAGATACCACAGGAAAATGCTAGGCTACTCCCTCTTCCCATTACTTCATGATTCCTTGTCACATTTGCCACATAGGTGAAAGTGCAGCACTAATCCGCTTCCATACACCAAACAATTTCTAAGGTCAATCCATCATACATAATACCTTACAAAAATACATGACAACAACACGGGCACACTGGCTAGAGGGGGGCCCATGCAAACTGCCCACATGGGACTCCAGTATAAATCAGGCCTGCCCATATTCCATTGATGTTTTATTGTTGTTTCTATACAAAGAGCATCCATAAATTAAGACTCATCACCATGAGCATCCAGATTGCACGTTTGCAGCATGGGCCTATAAGACCAAAGTGTGTCTGTTGTTTTCCATTTTTTGGGACTACTCTTTACTATATTATAGGAAAATTGAATCAGCTGTGCGACATAACAACCTGTACCTAACTCAGTAATGAAGCATTATGTCTACTTACCCCTGCCAGGCAGCTCCACCAGGTCCTCATCCTCCACATTGGGAGGTGGTGGCACATCGTCCAGGGGTAGGGGCACCTCCTCCTCCTCCACGTCGACCTCCTGTGCCTCCTCCGTGTCCTCCTCTGTCACATAACTGTGGGCCTGTGACTCCTCCTCAATGCCCACCTCCTGTCTGGCCTCCTCAATGGGCACCTCCTGGGAGTCCTCCTCATTGCCCACCTCCTGTCTGGCCTCCGCACTGCCCACCTCCTGGGCCTCCTGACGGGCCTGTCTGGCTCTCTCCCGCGCTGTGGGTTAAACAAACATAATGGGTGAGTGTCATTTCACATTGAAATTACTCTAACAAGTACATCTCATAACCACATTATATATGTGTTATATATCACACATATAGTATATGGCTTTTCTATGTCATAAACACCCAATTGACCTCATGTAATATTAATATTAAATAATGTTAAAATGCAAACACTCACTGGCCTAGATGCAGTAGCCTTCAAAAGTGATAAAATGTAGAGTGATAAACACGCAGCCAATCAGATCCTTCCTGTCATGTCACAGACTGTAGTTGTAAAATGCCAGGTAGGAGCTGATTGCCTGCCTGTTTGTTACTCTCCATTTTAACACTTTTGAAGCAGACCGAATCCTGGCCACTGTAATTTATAGGTATTTGGCGAAAATACTTACAGCGTTGCAGACGCCGCCTCAGAGCCTGCAGACGATCCGGCTCCCGCCTCCGCAGGTCGGACCATCGCCTCTCCAGTTGGGCGATGGTCCTCCGCACATGAGTGCGGGCGAATATGCGGCGCCGGGCCGCAACATACGCCCGGCGCTTATCCCTATTGGAGATGAAGGGGCCTGCCTGCCCCAGTCTCCGCTCCATCACTCCCACCAGCGCCAGTAGCTCCGCAGTGGAGAAGGGTTCTGCACGCTGGTAGGCAGCCATTTTAGGAGTGGCACTAATCAAACAATCAGGTGCTGTCATTGGTTGGTTAGAGTGATATTTGGTATTAACTTTATTGTTCATTGTTACACTAACAGCGTGTATGCGCCCGAACATACGGCTAACCCATTGCATCGCACCCCCATCCTAAACACACAGTCTAAACTAAGATGTAAACACATTATATATAATCTATAACATTCACCAAACATGGGTATAAGCACCAGGTGAAATAGTCTGCATCACTAGACACTTACACCTAACTCAACAAGGTACTAAACAGCTATTTTATAATGAAAGCTATGCAACAGAAACATAGCAAATAGTGGCAGACCTTTTCCCAAAATTACGCCATGGTGCCATGTGTACACTTACCTTCTACTGGGCCATACTACAGAGGTGGAATGAAAAGTAGCTAGCATCCAGCCTGAATTTGGAGTGCTTTCACATGTGATTTGGATGCTAGCACTGATTACTTGTGGCTAAGTGGTGGACTGGATTGACATATGGAATGGGTAGTGTCAGTTGTACTACATAGCAAACAAGTGCACAGTACAGAAGTACATTCAAATATACATGTAATGTCTGACCTCAGTTGTATTGGGTCATTGGTGTTGGAATCTGCATTTAGCTAATAAATCAGACTTACTGAGTTTGCCAGGTTTTTTGTACATATTTTTCAACACCAAGGGGCGGCCCGTATGCGCCGCACGGTTGACGCTGGCGTACGGGACGCGGCCGTACGGAACGCAGGTTGCAGCTGATTAACGCCAATTACAGAAATAGTATTTAAAGTAGTCCTAGAAAGGCAAACACTTGTTGCAAACATGCCAGGCTCAGAGTCAGAGGAAGACCAGGTGGTGCAGAATCTCTTGGCACGCATGGAGGCCAACACCACCTATGTCCCCCTCAACCCAGAGGACCCAGATGGCCCATCAACATCAGGCCAATCAGCAGCTGGGCCATCCTCAGCTTCAGCAGAATCATTGGGAACACAGCAGGTGGCTTCCCAACAGAGTAGCCAGCCCAGCACTTCAGGTACAGCAACCGGTGGCCGTGGCAGTGCCAGTGCCCGTGCCCACAGTGGGGCAACACGGGAACCAACAACACGAAACATGGCATATGAACCGCGGGAGCTTGACATCCTGGTGACCCGGGCACGTGATTTAATTGAGTGTCCAGCGGTGAAGTTGACACACACAAGGAGATGGAAGATCTGGGAGGAGATAACGGCGGAGATTAATGCAGTGGCTCCACAAGTTCGTCAGACGGAGCATGTTAAGAAGAGGCAAGTACATGTGTGTTACATTAGAGTAGTACAAGTCCAGTAATGTTTACATTCAATATTAGATGGAGTTGGGCAATGGGTGTTCACGTTGCTTGAAGGCACAGACATGTTGGCCATGACATTGAATTGATAGTTATTGGAGGGTGACTGTTTTTGTATCTTCTAAGGGTTGGTATGAAAAATGAATATAATGTAAGTTTGGTGTCAGTAGGCACATGTTGTATTATGTTTCAGATTGCAATGGGTGCTACAGCAAACATGAGGAGTTACATGTATTAATATGTACACTTTGATTGCAGGTGGCACGACTTCAAAGGCAACCTCAAGAAGAAATTGACCGAGCGGTGGCAACACAGCCAGACCTCTGGGGCTGGCCCCATGCCATCCAAGCTGGAGCTCACCCCCCTGGAAGAGATGGCCCAGTGCTGTATTGCAGTGGAGGAGGTCCGGGGGGTGAGCACTATAGACAGCGAGTCCCCAGCGGAAGTGATGGCTTCTACTCTTGAAGGTAATTATTTGCCAGGCCATAAGTAGATGTTTTAAATTTGCCATGGAATGTGTGGTAATTGGTAATTTCTCGTTCAACAGCATCGCCACCGCTTGGTCAAGATTCTCTTGAGGAGGTTGTGGAGTCTGTGCCACCTGGCCCCAGTAGCAGGCCCGTGCAGCAGCAGCCGGGATTGTCCCCGGCTGAATTGTCCATGTGGGGCCGTGTACTGGATAGTATTGTTCAGCAGGGAGAGTCGGCATTCGAGCGGGTGCGTAGGGCCGAGGAGGTGCTGCAGGGTTTGACCACCAGCCAGCAGAGTATTGCTGAGAGCCTGCAGGCTATGAATGCCAGCCAGCAAGCTATGGCTGCCAGCCACCAAGCTATTGCTGGTAGCCTGCAGGTGCTGGCTGATCCAGCCCTGCGGCAAAACGACCTCCTCCTCCGCCATAATGAACTTATGGTGGAGCTAGTTAACAGCAATAGGGCCCTAATGTCACCCGCTTCGAGTGCATTACCAACCTCATCACTCCCTGCTGCCAGAGGGGGAAGAAGATTCACCCCCTCACCAGCATGTGCTCCACATGAGCCACCATCGGACTCTGGCCGTGGACGAGGCAGAAGAGCTGCTGCACGTGGCAAGGAGCCTGCCAGGGGCAAACGTGCTCGCAAATGAACTTGTGTCCCCATTAATGTCTTCTCAAATCTTCCATTGAGCTGTGTGTGTCAGCATCCTGTGTCCAAATCCGTGCCCAGGGTCACCACTTTTGCCCGCAGTTCAAATGTCATGTTTGGTTCACCTGTTGCCCTGTTTCGGCTACCATTACTGTGTGCTGTACTTGAAGTGTTGGTGCTGTACTTTTGTTGTGAACACCTGATGTGTTCCCAATGATTCTGCTGTGGCTATTTATTATATATTATGTCATTTTTGTCCTGGTATGGTACCATTTGTTTTGTTATGGGTTTGAAATTTGTACCAAAGTTTCTTTAATAAATTTTATGTTGGCCCCCCAAATGTCTGTATTAATTAATACATGCACAAGTGCCATGTGTATTAGTATTATTAATATTAAGTTGTGTGCATTATTTGCAGTGTAAAAGTGTGTGACAAGTGCAGCATGTAAAGTTCCCTTTAAGCTGCAATGCTTCCAATTGTAGCAGTGAGAAGCGTGTAATTAACAAGTAATGGGTAAAGTATGTGATTGTATTGTGTTCAGGTGACATTGGTTGAGGTGCGTTCGTCCTGATTAGGCGTTCCAATTGCCTAGCGCATGACCGAATGGTGTCCGCAAAGCGAGAGTAGCCTTTTGGACACCGCACATTTCTTCCCTTTTTGTTCGCGTGCATTCGGCGTGCTGTCCGAATGCACGCCTACCAAAATGTGTGTACTCCCCCGTGTCCGCCCATGTTTCCGCCCAGTTTAGCCCACTTTGAAACTACGCCCCTGTGTCATTCCGCATGACGCCCATAACACACCCATATTGCCCGAATGATTGCGGTGCACATTTCTGAACGGTATTAGTGAGAACAAGTACGGATACCATGCGTGGCACATGCGCGTCGCGTTCTCCACGCATGCGCAGACGGCTAAAAAACGCCATCCGAAAGAATTCGGGAATATCCGCACCGATCAGAATAAGGGCCTATGTGACATTGACCACAGACGCAAGTTCCTCTGGTTGGGGGGCACATATGCAGGAAGCAAGATGTCAGGGCCTATGATCCAAGGCAGAACGCGTAATGTCTTCCAACCAAAGGAAAATGCGAGCAGTAGTAAATGCAGGATCAAGTAAAGCACAAACATCTAACAATATTGTCAGACAACACCTCCTTAGTGGCATATGTCAACAAACAGGGCGGCACCAAAAGTCAAGCCCTGTTAGAAGAAGTGGCAAAAATATTGCCGTGGGCAGAATCAATGTGTCACTGTCAGCTCTGCATGTCCCTGGAGAAAACAATACTCTGGCAGACTTCCTCAGCAGAGAACAAGTATGGCCAGGGGAATGGGAGATAAATCAGCAGGTGTTCAGGGAAATAACACAAAAGTTCGGGGTCCCTCAAATAGACCTCATGGCGACACACATAAACAAGAAAGTCCAACGCTTCTTCTCAAGGTACCATCTTCCAGGGTCAGAAGGAGTCGATGTGTTCTCCCTAGGGAGAGTTCAAACTCGCTGTGTTTTCCCCATTCCCGATGATTTCTGGCATCCTGAAGAAAATACGACAGGAACAAGCCACAGTAGTGATCATTCTCCCTTACTGGCCCAGGCGGAGCTGGTTCCCAACTGTCCTCAGGATGGTGGTGCAGGGGCCTTGGACTCTGCCAATGATCCCCGACCTATTGCATCAGGGTCCACTACTCCATCCAGACATCAAAACATTGAAATTGACTGCCTGGATGTTGAGCGGGCGATTCTGACAGAGAAAGGGGTGTCAGAGCAGGTGGCAGGCTTTCTGTTGAAAGCAAGGAAGGCAGTTTCTTCAAAAATATACCACAAGGTCTGGAAGAAATTTCTGTCCTGGGCTCAGACGTATCCTGAAAACATTAGGTTCGGAACACCTTGTGTCCTACAATTTCTCTATGATGGCTTTGTACTAGGACTGGCAGCCTCTACCTTAAGAGTTCAGATTTCTGCTCTATCTATCCTCCTGGATAGGAAACGGTCAGATGATCCTCTCATCAAACAATTCATACAGGCATTAAAGAGAGAACGTCCAAGACTTAAGGAACCATTGGCTCCATGGGACTTGAACCTGGTTCTGAACGTCCTTATGTCTTCTCCCTTTGAACCATTGGACCAGGTATCTTTGAAGTACGTTACCTGGAAGGTCATCTTCTTAACAGCTATCACCTCTGCCAGGAGAGTGAGCGAACTTCAGGCGCTGTGGTCAGAACAGCCGTACCTAAATATCTTTCCTGATAAGATAGTACTAAGAACAAATCCTGGTTTCTTACCAAAGGTAGTCTCAGGGTTTCACTTGAATCAGGAAGTATTCTTGCCAACTTTCTTTCCAAATCCAAAGGATGCTGAAGAGGAAAGATTGCATAAATTAGATGTTCACAGAGCAATCTCAGTCTATCTCCTGAGAGTAAGTGAGTTTCGGAAGGTGAAACAGCTCTTCATTCTCCACTCGGGACCGAGAAAAGGAGAAGCAGCCTCTAAAGGAACGATAGCCCGATGGATCAAGGAAGCTATCTCGCCTATAGAGAAAACAACATGGAAGCTCCAGAGAAGCTAAAGGCACACTCCACTAGGGCAGTCTCGACGTTGTGGGCCAACAGAGCGCTGCTCTCAGCGAAAGAAATATGTGCCGCAGCTACATGGTCTTCCATTCATACTTTTTCCAATTATTATAATTTGGATGTATCTCCCGCCCACTTTGGGAAGGTGGTGCTCCAACAAGCTGTACTGTGATTATGTTTAATATATCCTTCTTGAGCATCATCTAGTTGTGTGGTTTTGCATTATCCCTCCCTTATTATAGTTTTGCTTTGGTACATCCCAGAGTAATGGCTGCCATGGAGGGTGAGGAAGAAAGGATCTAATTATACTTACGATAATTCCGTTTCTTCCGATCCACTCCATGGCAGCCTAGATTTCCCCCCCTGTAATTATCCTTTATATAGGAGACACTCAAAAGACTGCAGGGTGTGGAGGAAGGGGAGGATATATACCCAAGGTGGGCGGAGTCAAATCTACCTGTCTAAACATAGGAGCAAGAGGAAATAACCCAGAGTAATGGCTGCCATGGAGTGGATCGGAAGAAATGGAATTATCGTAAGTATAATTAGATCCTTTCTCTGCTAATTGTTGTGGTTTCTATTCTGTGGGGTCCTTGCTTGGGTATTCCATCCTCTACCACGAGTTCCAACAGGGCAGGCCGTGAAGTGTTGGGCTGGGGGATAGGCTGTTAATAGATAAGAAGGGGGCTGAGGACCTCAACCCCCAACAACGTTGTACTTGTATAATTAGTACAGCCTCCTCCAGCCACCATCTAGGTTTACAACAGGCGGTGTCAAGATAGAGATAGGGGGTATTCAATCCAGGAGTCTGACTATTGGAATGTCCCGACAATCAGAACACTACCTGTTTTCGACGGCTTCTGACACTAACTCTCACTCGATGAGTGAGATGCTGCGTGTGCCAGAGAAAGGGGACGCTGCGTGTGCCAGAGAGAGGGGACGCTGCATGTGCCAGAGAGAGGGGACGCTGTGTGTGCCAGAGAGAGGGGACGCTGCATGTGCCGGAGAGAGGAGACGCTTGTGTATGCCAGAGAGGGGGGACGCTTGCGTGTGCCGGAGAGAGGGGACGCTTGTGTGTGCCGGAGAGAGGGGACGCTTGTGTGTGGAAGAAGGAAGAGGCGACGCTGTGAGACCCGGTGACCGAGTGCCGGTACCGGGTTACTAGAAATCAGGAGCCGGAGCCGGCAGAGAGAAGGCGCCAGACCTGGGACCTGTGTGAAGCAGGCGAGTGATCAGGAATGCGGGGCAGCAGGGAGAGCTGACGCTGGGACCACAAAGCTCACCGGATGCTGAGCTAAGTATAGTGGGATGTCGGGTGTGAGGGCGCTGGGGTGAGATTGTGTGTGCAGGACAGTAAGAACGGGATTGTGTGCAGGCGCTGTGGGGGTTGTGTGAGAGTGTGTGTACTGGACAGCAAATAGGGGCTAAAAGGGAGTGTGTGTGCGTTGTGGGGGCTCTGAGTTGCTCTAAGGGCCGTGGCACGCTGAGCATTGTGGACATATCTGCAGATTTATTTTAAATAATGTGTCCTTTGAGCATGTTGCAGGTACACATTGTGCTGCCTGAGGTGAGAGTGGGCCACTGAGGACAACTGTGCAACTGGAAGAAATTACAGAGGAAGCGGGCGGATACGGAGTGGAGTGTCAGCAGACTGCAAGATGGATAAGTATATTTGATCACTGAAACTATTGTTTGTAATACTATTGTAATACTGCTGTGGTAATACCATTTTGAGTGGGTGTTATTACATTTCCCCAGCTAGGTACAATAAGTGGGAACAAGGTTGAGAATCTCCACCAGTGTGCATCTTGTCAAATGTACACGCCAATGGACATTGCGTTCCAGGGTTAGTATATCTGTATATCTGTATATATGCAAGCAGGTGGTAGATCTGGAAGCCCAGGTCAGGGAACTTGAGTGCCACATTGCAACACTGAGGGATATATCTAACCTTGAGCAGAGTTTGCAGCTTACCATCCCTGCAATAGAGGAAGAGGAGGCCCATAGAGGGAGAGATGATGAGTCCGATGAGAATAAGAGAGTATGTAGCTGGGTGACAGTTAGGGGATCTAAGAAGAGTAGACGACGTAGGAAGCGGCAGGCAAGCTCTGAGCTACCAAACCCTAGTAGATACGCCCAATTGGACGAAGATACTATGTTTGGAAGCAAGGATCTAGGGGAGCTGGAAGGGAAGGCTTTCTCTAGAAACCAGAGGAATACCACCTCTGGCAAGAAGAGGAATTTGGATAGGAAGGGCCAAAGACAGATAGTGGTGGTAGGGGATTCAATAACTAGGAAAGTGGATAGGACAATATCCTATCGGGACTGTGATAGGCGTACAGTTTGTTTTCTCCCTGGTGCTCGGGTACATCATATCATGGACCGGGTGGACAGATTATTGGGAGGGGCTGGGGAAGACCCAGCGGTCTTGGTGCATGTCGGCACCAATGACAAAGTTAGCAGTAGATGGGAAGTCCTCAAAAAAGACTTTAGGGATCTAGGCAATAAACAGGGTGAGGACATCTAAGTTCATCATCTCAGATATATTACCAGTGCCATGAGCTTGCCCAGGGAGATAAGGGAGGTAAACATGTGGTTCAGAGATTGGTGCAGGAGGGAGGGATTTGAGTTCATAGATAATTGGGTGGACTTCTCAGGCACCATCTTTATTGCCATGATGGATTGCACCTGAACGAGGAGGGGACAGGGGTGCTTGGGAGTAGAATGGTGGGAAGGTTGGAGGAGATTTTAAACTAGGAGGGAGGGGGGAGGGAACAGCTAGAAATAGTGGGAAAATAATTGAGGATAGTGTGGAAGGCACAGTAAACTTTATTGTGGAGGAAATATGGGGAAGAGAGGAAGAAGGGACCAAGGAATGCAAAGGTTATGAGAGTTATTATTTTATGCGATGCTGGTCTACCATTACAGGATCTTTATATAAACATGGCAGGTAATGCAGTGAGGATAGAGGAAAAGCGGAATTTAAAATGCCTCTATCTGAATGCTAGGAGTTTAACTGGTAAGATGGGGGAATTAGAGACCTTAGCCTCAAAAGAAGACTTTGATTTGATAGATATCACTGAAACTTGGTGGGATGAGTCACATGAGTGGTAGGCTAACATAAATGGTTACAGTCTGTTTAAGAAAAATAGATCAGGTAGAAGGGGAGGTGGTGTATGTTTATATGTTAAACCTTTAGAAGAGAAAAGAGAAAGTGGAGTAATGTGGGTGCACTCAGAGGATAATCATTGGAAATGTCCAACTGATATGACACAATACCTTAAAACATAACTTTTATTCAGTTAATATAAAAAGAAGTGTACTAATTACACCTTCCTAAATAAGACATAGTAAGTGTGTGCAAAAAAAATTAGAAAATGTGATTAAAAAATATGATGTGGAATCTTGTAGCGGGTAGTTCACATGTATTTCACTTGGAGATTATATCTCCTTTATATCAAGTGGGATAGTCTCCCAAGTTGATGGTATTTCTTGGTGGTTTATTTTTCCTTTTTAACTTCAGGT
The DNA here is from genome assembly GCF_055691185.1 of Crinia signifera. Taxonomy (NCBI): domain Eukaryota; kingdom Metazoa; phylum Chordata; class Amphibia; order Anura; family Myobatrachidae; genus Crinia; species Crinia signifera. Next base: position 86,526,782 of record NC_139222.1, read on the forward strand.
TAATAAAGAATGTTGCAGCCACTTGTGTCAATATGTGTAACAGTTCTTCCCAATACTATGTTGCCTTCTCTTGATTCGTAGTATTTAATTCAATACATTTGTATCAGACTTATTTATTTCTGGTGCTTTGCCAGGTAATCATTCATACACTGTCCCCCTGTATTGGTTCGGGGCTGTGTGTAATACCCCTTTCACATCGCACTTTTAAAACGGTAAATTGCCATTTTTTTCCCTTTTTAAAACGTTTAAGCCTGCACTGTGAATGCACCACAGCCGATTTACCGTTTAAAGTTAACTGGCATTTCGAACCGTGTAAAAAGCAGAGTCCTACACGGTTCCTTGCCGTTTTTTGTGCAATGTGAATGTGTACAATGCTATGCATTCACAGTGCAGGCTTAAACGTTTTAAAAAGGGAAAAAAAAACAGCAATTTACCGTTTTAAAAGTGCGATGTGAAAGGAGTATAAACCGGTATTTAAAACGGTAATCTGCGGCAATGTTAAGGCTCTGACCCGTTTTAATTACCGTTTTAAATACCGTTTTTTAAAACGTGTCGGCGATGTGAAAGTGGTATAATACTTTACTATTAGGTAGGAAATGAGTTACACTTTGGACTTGTAATTTCTATGGCTGCAATGGTTAACCCTTCTGAAGTAATGTTTGACTCAGAGCAATGTGGGTTTTTAATCTCTAATGGTGATTAGATCTATTTTTACATTATAGATTGTATCCCATTCCCTGTGTGTCTCACAATGGAGCTTGTGGAGCAAGTGTTGTATACTGCAGGCTCCAGGGGCGTAGCTATGCTGAGGCAGCCCCCGCCATGGCTTGGAGGAGCCAACGCCTGCTGGGTGCACTGAGAACTGAAGAGAGGTCACTGTCTGCACACAGAGCTGGCGCTGGCTGCTCAGCACGCTCTGCAGTGCAGGAAGGCACCGACCTGGACAAGCGTCTCGGCTCTCCCTGCTGCTCCTCTCAAACAGCTGACAGGCAGCAGCAAGCTACAGCAGTGGAGAAGAAAGCTCTGCAGCCCGATCCCCCTGGCCGGTCCTCTCCCCCTCAGGTAAACACACACAGGCTCCCCACTGCTGCTGCGTAACCTGCATCTCACAGGCAGATGTCTGCCTGTGAGGAGGAAACTCGAGGCTGTTATTATCAGTTCCCACAGCCCCCTCTCCGACAGGTTGTATACCCTCCCTCCCCCACTCTGGAGTCTCAGGGTACACAGTTAACGCACTAAACCTCAAGTCTCAGCAGCTCAGAGTCAGAACAGAAGCTTCCTCTCTGCATTTCCTCCTGTACGTGTTGCTCCGCCCCCAGATCTCCTGCTACAGCTTCTCAGAACTTCTGCTGTCCTCCCCTGCTTACTGTGAGTCTAGATTCTATCCCTAGTTGTGCCACTGCCTCTACCTACCCCATGTGTGCCCCTGCCCACCCCATGTGTGCCCCTGCCCACCCCATGTGTGCCCTTGCTCCTGCCTACCCCATGTGTGTCCATCCCACCCCATGTGTGCCCCTGCCCACCCCATGTGTGTCCATCCCACCCCATGTGTGCCCCTACCCACCCCATGTGTGCCCCTGTCCATCATATGTGTGCCCTTGCTCCTGCCCACCCCATGTGTGTCCATCCCACCCCATGTGTGCCCCTGCCCACCCCATGTGTGCCCCTGCCCACCCCATGTGTGTCCCTGCCCACCCCATGTGTGTCCCTGTCCATCATATGTGTGCCCTTGCTCCTGCCCACCCCATGTGTGTCCATCCCACCCCATGTGTGCCCCTGCCCACCCCATGTGTGCCCCTGCCCACCCCATGTGTGCCCCTGCCCACCCCATGTGTGCCCCTGCCCACCCCATGTGTGCCCCTGCCCACCCCATGTGTGCCCCTGCCCACCCCATGTGTGTCCCTGTCCATCATATGTGTGCCCTTGCTCCTGCCCACCCCATGTGTGTCCATCCCACCCCATGTGTGCCCCTGCCCACCCCATGTGTGTCCCTGCCCACCCCATGTGTGCCCCTGCCCACCCCATTTGTGCCCCTGCCCACCCCATGTGTGCCCCTACCCACCCCATGTGTGCCCCTGTCCATCATATGTGTGCCCTTGCTCCTTCCCACCCCATGTGTGTCCATCCCACCCCATGTGTGCCCCTGCCCACCCCATGTGTGTCCCTGCCCACCCCATGTGTGTCCCTGCCCACCCCATGTGTGTCCCTGTCCATCATATGTGTGCCCTTGCTCCTGCCCACGCCATGTGTGCCCCTGTCCATCATATGTGTGCCCTTGCTCCTGCCCACGCCATGTGTGCCCCTACCCACCGCCATGTGTGCCCCTGTCCATCATATGTGTGCCCTTGCTCCTGCCCACCCCATGTGTGTCCATCCCACCCTATGTGTGCCCCTGCCCACCCCATGTGTGTCCGTGCTCCTGCCCACCCCATGTGTGCCCCTGCCCACCCCATGTGTGCCCCTACCCAACCCATGTGTGTCACTGTCCATGATATGTGTGACCTTGCTCCTGCTCACCCCATGTGTGTCCTTTCCACCCCATGTGTGACCCTTTGCCATCTCTACCTCTGACCCCCCCCCCCCATGTGTTCCTTTGTTGCTTTCCCCATCTGTACCTCTGCAGCTCTGATATGTCCTTATCTGTACCCATTTCCCCCCCCCCCCCCTCCATGACTGTTTGCTGCAAGACCAACACAAGACCATGTACAGCGCCACACATTTGAAGAATGCAGGTAAGCACAATTTTTTAGTAGTAAAGCACTGGGGAGGGTCTGTGTGGATGTGGGGAGGGTTCTGCTCCTTCTCTCCATGGTGACTTACTGCCTGACATCTATTGAGTGTTACCTTATGTCTAGTGTACAGTGTAAGGTGCATTACAGTGTGTGGTGTGTAGTGTAAGTGGCGTACATTGTAAGTGGCATTATGTGTGTGGTGTACATTGTAAGTGGCATTATGGTGTGTGGCGTACAGTGTAAGTGGCATTACGGTGTGTGGCGTACAGTGTAAGTGGCATTACGGTGTGTGGTGTACAATGTAAGTGGCATTATGTGTGTGGTGTACAGTGTGTGGCATTACGGTTTGTGGCATACAATGTAAGTGGCATTATGTGTGTGGCGTACAGTGTAAGTGGCATTACGGTGTGTGGCGTACAGTGTAAGTGGCATTACGGTGTGTGGCGTACAGTGTAAGTGGCATTGTGTGTGGTGTACAATGTAAGTGGCATTATGGTGTGTGGCGTACAGTGTAAGTGGCATTATGGTGTGTGGCATACAGTGTAAGTGGCATTATGTATGTGGTATACAGTTTAAGTGGCATTATGTGTGTGGCGTACAGTGTAAGTGGCATTATGGTGTGTGGCGTACAGTTTAAATTGTATTACGGTGTGTAGTATATAGTGTAAGTGGCATTATGTGTGTGGCATACAGTGTAAGTGGCATTACAGTGTGTGGCGTACAGTGTAAGTGGCAATACAGTGTGTGGCGTACAGTGTAAGTGGCATTATGTGTGTGGTGTACAGTGTAAGTGGCATTACAGTGTAAGTGGCATTACATTGTGTGGCATACAGTGTAAGTGGCATTATGTGTGTGGAGTATAGTGTAAGTGGCACTACGGTGTGTGTGGCATACAGTGTACGAGAAATGATTGTGTAAGCAGCATTATGGGGGGGGGCGCCAGATACTATTTTGGCAGGGGGGAGCAAAATTTATAGTTACGCCACTGGCAGGCTCACAATTGTATGCTGTACCAGGAGTTTTTATTATTACATATTTTGTTACAGTGCCATGTACATTTTATCTTAGTATCAGTGTTCGGTTCTGCACTATGCCGATATTGGTAGTGCTCACCCCGAGTGGGGATGCGATTTGTTGGTCAGATATTCCTTTTAATCATACATTGTGTCACATTCACCATAGTTAATAATACTGCTGTGGTACTGCTTTTATTATATACAAATTGTAATTGGCGCTTCTGAAACAAATTAACATTTATGTTCTATTTTAGAATATAGTAACATTTGTCATGTCCTGTTATATTTGTGATCACTACAGATCCCGTGCACCCGGCAACTCCTGCCTTGTGCTGCTGGAGTGTGTTTAATGCCGACTCCACATACGGGGTTATTCTTTATTTAACCCCGGTTCACTTGTTCCTCCTGCTTTAATATATGTATATTCATTTGTTCACCACAGTATATACACACAATTCGCCATATATTGCTATCCGAGTAGGTCTCTGTTTCTAACACTGTAGCTCCAATGCACCCGGCGTTGTAGCCTCGTGCTGCTGAAGCGCTCTCGGCGTTTACAGGTGTGGCATAAAGCTTTGCCACTATCTTTCTCATTTGCCGCACATTGCTTCTTATTATTTGTTTATTTAGAAATACATACATTTTCCGACATTTAGAAGATACTATTTCTATATTGTTATAGTTTCCAACATCGAGCGTCTATGCGCATTTCACCGGCTATACCGGCTTCCTCAGGGCAAGCCGAGTGACCCTCCTCCATGGCTATTTATTCTATTTCCTTGGTTTCCATTGTTAGGGGTGGGTCCCAATAATTTTTCTACGTACTGCAGAAATTGCATGAATTTATATTTTTATTCTAATTGAAGTTAGAATGAACAATGTAGTACTTTTTGCTGACTTAGCTTCTAAATTTAAAAGAGAAATCAAAAATTAAAAAGAATATGAGGATATAATCCATATGGAGACGAACAAAATAGAGCACTCTGTGCGGAATTGAAAACCCCTCTTTCTTTATCTTAAACCTTGCCTGAAACCCCACATAAGAGAAGATATTTACGTGGGAACAGGGGAGATGGTAGAATCTGTATGGGTGGAAATTGCAGGTAATAATGGTGTGAAAAAGCTAATAGTAGGGACATGCTATAAACCAGCCAACACTAATGCGGAAGGTGGAAGAGACCTCATATTACAGGTTGAGAAAGCAGCTAGCTCAGGTGGTATTGTGGGTGATTTCAATTACCCTGACATAAATTGGAAAGATATGACTTGTAATACCTCTAAAGGCCATGTTCTGTTGGAAACATTAAATAATAGCTATTTATCATAGTTTATAGAGAACCCAACTAGAAATAACAACATCCTGGACCTTCTGATAAGTAACAATGGGGACATTTTCTCTAACATAACCATAAGGGAAACCTTAGGTAATAGTGATCATAATATGATTGCGTTTGATTTAAATCTTAGGAAGGACGAGTACATGGGTAAGACCAAGTCTCTAAACTTTTGAAAGGTGAACTTTGGCAAGTTTGGGGAAGCATTAAAAGATATAGACTGGAATGAACTATTTAAAGGTATGAATACCACAAAAAGATGGGGCATGTTTAAAAAAATACTTAATGATGGAACCAATACATTTATACCTAAGGTCAACAAACAAAAAAATGTCAGACGTAAGCCAATGTGGCTTAATAATAAAGTTAAATTTGAGATGACAAAAAAAAGGCATTTAAAAGGTATAAACAGAAAGGGACGCATGAATCTTTTGCAACATATAAGGAATGTAACAAGAAATGTAAAAATATTATCAAGGTAGCTAAATTAGAGACGGAAAGAAAAATAGCGGCAGATAGCAAATCAAATCACCAAAAATTCTATAGCTTGATAAATGCAAAGTGCCTGAGGAAGTAAAATATTGGCCCACTAAAAAAACAAGAGCGGTATCCCAATAATTGAAGACGAAGAAAAGGCAGAGATATTTAATGAATTCTTTGCATCAGTATTTACAAGGGAGGGTTCCTAAGATGTTTTTTACCAAGAGGGTAGCACACTGCTAAAAAGCTACCCAGGTTTATGTTTAAGTGAGGAAATAGTTAAAAACAGATTGCTAGATCTAAATGTAAACAAATCTCCCGGACCAGATGAAATTCATCCAAGGGTACTAAAAGAACTAAGCTCTGCCATTATACCTTATCTTCGAGGACTCAGTGAATTCAGGGATGGTACCGAGAGACTGGCGTATAGCAAATGTAGTACCTATACTGAAAAAGGGATATAAAACAAACCCTGCAAATTATAGACCGCTCAGCCGAACATCCATTGTAGGGAAAATACTGGAGAGGATAATTAGAGATGGTATTCAAGATTTCTTAGAACACGACAAGGTGATATGTAAAGCACAGCATGGGTTCGTCAAAAATAGATCTTGCCAGATAAACCTAATTCGTTTCTAAAAAGAGGTCAGTAGGAATGTGGATTTAGGGAAACCAGTGGAGGTAATCCTTCTTGATTTTGCAAAGGCATTTGACACGGTACCACATAGGAGACTGTTATGGAAAGTAGGTAAAATAGGGATGGGGAAAAAATTTGTACTTGGATAAATAATTGTTAATGGGAAATTTTCAAACTGGAGAAAGGTGGAAAGTGGTGTCCCACAGGGTTCAGTATTGGGTCCAACCTTGTTTAATATATTCATTAATGATATAGGTGATGGCCTGCAAAGTAATATTGCAATATTTGTAGATGACACAAAACTGAGAGGAAAAGGAAATTAACTCAGAAGGGGACGTGGAAGTACTGCAAAACAACTTGGTTAAACGTGCAATGTGGGCAGCAAGGTGGAAGATGCAATTTAATGTAGATAAATGCAAAGTAATTCATTTTGGAAGCAAAAATGCTCACGCTAGTTATAAACTAAATGAGGTTAGTATTGGGAGCTCTGCAGTGGAAAGGGATTTAGGCATTTTCATAAATAATAGAATGGGTAATAGTGCACACTGCTCAAGTGAGGCAGCGAAGGCAAAGAGGACCTTGGCATGCATTAAAAGGGAAAGGAAGCCACTAGATTAGTGGAATAATGGGCGCTAGTTGGTAACAGTTATACAAACAATATTTGACCTATAATCGTTTGAAATTTAATTGCTTAGTATTATAGCTTGCAGTTCTCCCTTGTGTACCAGTGTGGATACACCCAGTCTGTTTATCACCTGACTTTTTAGGGTACAGGTTCTAGACAGATATATAAAGATAATTTAGAAAACGAGAAATGGAGTATCTGCGCTGTTTTTTAGTTTATTTAATAATTTGCACCATGGATGAAATCACTTTACATACACAATTTTTATCTGTTTATGAATATTTATTTTCATTTTATTTGTATAAAAAGGAATTCTAAAACAGTACAATTTTTAAATAGGCGGCCACCTACAAATATAGAAAGAAGTATTATAGCGATTGCATAAATATTATTTATCATGAAAAAGCCCTCTGATAGGGCGAAACGCGTTAGAGGTTCACCCAGCTTACAGCCTTCAATTGAGAAGAAATTTATCCGCTTGGTTTCCGATTAATCTCCCACATTTATTACTACCAGCACAAGTTCATTGGGAGAAAAAACAGACCAAGCCTTACGTCATCACGCCAGCCAAGCTGCTAGGAGAACTCCGGTGAGAAAATAGGTGACACAGCGGCGCAGGTGAGAGCAGCGCCAGCTGTTGGATTCCAACTACGGGTGAGTGAGACGCCAGCCAACAACATCTACGCGGCGTCCTCCCCGATCACCCCGCTCACCGGAGGGACACTCCACAACTAGCGCATACACCAAAGCGCAGTGTGTGCAGCCGGACGTCCCGCTGTTGGGACAATTATCTACACAGCCCGTGCAGACATCTGAGCGCGGTATATGCAGCAAGACATCCCGCTGCTGGGACAAGTATCCACGCACAATCTGTGCAGGTGAGAGACGCACCGCTGTGCAAATTTACTTTATTTCAAAAGGCGTATATTGCCAAGTCATCTACAGTTACAAGTGTGTGCGTACAGAATATCTTGCGTATAAAATCATCCTTAATTGGAAAAGACTGTCTCTTTAACCAAAGACTTGAAAGGTTTTATATGGAAAGTGACCCGCTCAGTTCAGTCTTTCTTCAAAAGTTATAATATCTGTCCAGAATTCTAGATACCTGGACTAGCTATACAGCTTTCGCCATCCTGGGGCTATAAGTCACAAAGTTTACTGCTTTTTATATATAATTTGATTTTATTATATTTTTTGAAAATTTAAATTTATTTTTATTATATATATATTTTTCTCTATTTAAATGTGATATTCTATATGTGAAATCAATCTTTTATACAATTGTTCACGTGTATATATCGATTGCATGATAAATAATATTTATGCAATCGCTATAATACTTCTTTCTATATTTGTAGGTGGCCGCCTATTTAAAAATTGTACTGTTTTAGAATTCCTTTTTATACAAATAAAATGAAAATAAATATTCATAAACAGATAAAAATTGTGTATGTAAAGTGATTTCATCCATGGTGCAAATTATTAAATAAACTAAAAAACAGCGCAGATACTCCATTTCTCGTTTTCATGCATTAAAAGGGGAATGGAATCAAGAGACGCCCGTGTGGTAGTACCACTTTACAAATCATTGGTAAGGCCTCATTTAGAGTACTGTTTCCAGTTCTGGGCACCTCACCTTAAAAAAGATATAAATTAACTTGAATTGGTTCAGAGAAGGGCAACTAAATTAATAAGGGGTCTAGAGGCGATAGAATATAAAGATAGGCTAACCAGGCTGAATACACTTGAGAAATGAAGACTGAGAGGTGATATGATTAGTATGTTCAAATACAGAATGGAAAATCATAAGGAGCTTGGAGATAACTTATTCAGTAACAGGGCTGTACTTAGGACGCGTGGGCATGCACTAAGAGTTAAAGAGACAAAATTCCATACAGAATTAAGAAGAGGATTCTTCCCCATGAGAGCGGTTAAGTTCTGGAACGCTTTGCCAGAAAATGTGGTAACCGCAAACACAGTAAAGGAGTTTAAAAAAAAACTGGATGCATTTATGGACACAAAGGGAATATTATAGTTATTTGCTAGTCTGATAGATAATTAGACAGGTTTAACTCGATGGACTAACATCTTTTTTCAACCTAAATTACTACATGTATGTTATTATGTATATTGTCAGAAAACAGCCAGGGATTTGACTATCGACGGCCATTGCCAACCTGACACTCTCCATGCGGGAGAAAATGCTCTGTTCCTGGACTTCCTTGGTAATGTATGATTGCCATCACCTGTGGGGAGCTAGGTAATTGATAAAAAAGGTGTTTCACCACAGGTGATGGCAATCATACATTACCATGGAAGTCCATGCAGAGGATTCTAGACATTGAACCGGGAGGTAACGCCATCTTCAGATAGTAGACTATGATTTAGAGTAGTCAGATCTTGTTTAGCCTTGTAAATGACTGCCGCTTTATAAAATACCGGCAGACTCACAGAAAATTCCGAATACTCTGCTCAATGCAGGCTATTACATATAGCCCCGCATCTGTACCATGAATATATAAAGTAATACTTGCCTACATTTGAAAACTAATTTCAGGGAGATTTTAGATGGTAGTAGAATGTTACACAGCATCCCATTGAGGAGTGTGTAATGCTCCACCCAAAGGGTGTGTCTAGTTCCATATATGGAGTGATTGTGAAAAGAGATTGTGTACATGGCACCTAGAAGCGTGGGTGTGTACTGTTACATCTGAGAGGAATCTTTTAAAATGACTTAGATCCAAATGTAGATGAGCCCCAAAGCAGTTAGTAAGAGCTACTATACTTGGTAAAGAATGTGTCATGGATTGTTCACCTATTGGATTTTACACGTGGTTCCATATAAATGGCCAAAAGAAATGCATGTAGCCATAGGGATCATTGTGTTTTATCAGTAATACTGGGAAATGGTGCTGATGATTCAATATAAATGTCTCTCTCATTCCTTTTTTCCCTAAAATGTAACAGTTACATAATGTGGGGCTAGGTGCAATGAGGGAGATTGCTGGACTAATGAGGGAGAGAGGGAGATTGCTGCTATTTCAGGGAGTCTCCTGCAGAATGCAGGAGGGTAGGCAACTATGTATAAAGTAAGCACATGGTGCGTGCTTGCACCTGTTAACATGTGTTTGCAATGAACAGATAAATATTGTAAAGCAAGTCACAGCATTTCAATTGAAAGCATAGTTTTGACTTGGACAACTAGATTGTAATATTGCACCATAGGCAAAGTTCAGTGAAGTAGTGAAGTTGTGCTAACACAACTGTACATCCCTGGATGTGAGCATAAATGAGCCTGTATGGAGGTGTAACTTTTACACCTAGTAAATAGAACTGATGCAAGTGCTTACTGAAGATGATGATGACTAAAGTAGTCAGACTACTAATAATCCAAGTGTATGCATACTGGGCAATTGTTACAGTCATAAGGGGACGCAAGTGTAAGTACTACAGTAATTGCATACAGACTTGACTTTTACAAACCTATACAGTTGTGCTCATAAGTTTACATACACTAGCAGAATTTGTGATTTTCTGGCCATTTGTCATAGAATATGAATAACTCACAAACTTTTCTTTCACTCATGGTTAGTGGTTGGGTGAAGCCATTTATTGTAAAACAACTGTGTTTACTTTTTTACATAATAACGACAATATAAACTACCCAAATGACCCTGATCAAAAGTTTACATACCCTGGAAATTTTGGCCTCATAACATGCACACAAGTTGACACAAACAGGTTTGAATGGCTACTAAAGGTAACATACTCACCTGAGATCTGTTTGCTTGTAATCAGTGTGTGTGTATAAAAGGTCAGGGATTTTCTGGTCACCTGAAAGACCCTTGCATCTTTCATCCAGTGCTGCACGGACGTGTCTGGATTCTGAGTCATGGGGAAAGCAAAAGAATTGTCAAAGGATATGCAAGAAAAGGTCATTGAACTGTATAAAACAGGAAAGGGATATAAAAAGATATCCAAGCAATTGAAAATGCCAATCAGCAGTGTTCAAACTCTAATTAAGATGTGGAAAATGAGAAATTCTCTGGAAACCAAATCACGGTCAGGTAGAAAAACAAAAATTTCAGCCACAACTGCCAGGAAAATTGTTCAGGATACAAAGAAAAATCCACAAATAACTTCAGCTGAAATACAGAACTCTCTGAAAAAAAGTGGTGTGGTTGTTTCAAGATGCACAATAAGGAGGCATTTGAAAAAAAAATGGGCTGCATGGTCGAGTCGCCAGAAAAAAAGCCATTTCTACGCAAATGCCACAAAGCATCCCGCTTACAATACTCCAAACATTACAGAGACAAGCCTCAAAACTTCTGGAACCTTTGTAGTTGGAGTGAGGAGACCAAAGTTGAACTTTTTGGCCACAATCATAAATGTTACATTTGGAGAGGAGCCAACAAGGCCTATGATGAAAGGTACACCCATTCCTACTGTGAAACACGGAGCGCTGATGTTTTGGGGATGTGTGAGCTACAAAGGCACTGTAGACTTGGTCAAAATTGATGGCAAGATGAATGCAGCATGTTATCAAAATTTGCACTCGTCAGCCCGGAAGCTGTGCATGGGACGTACTTGGACGTTCCAACATGACAATGATCCAAAACACGAGGCCAAGTCGACCATCATTGGCAGAATTAAGTGAAGGTTCTGGAGTGGCCATCTCAGTCTCCTGACCTCAATATCATTGAGCCACTCTGGGGAGATCACAAACGTATTTAGAATGAGAAGAAGAATGTTTTGTCACTTGGTGGTGCACCACCAAGTGACAAAACATTCTTCTTCTCATTCTAAATACTATTCACCTTTGTCCGTGGTAGCACACCCCTGTAGACAGTAATAATATTTATATACCTATCTGGCAGGGGGTTACTCTGCATTTAACCAATAAGACTCTCCTAGTCTTGTGTGATAGACCCCCAACAACAAACCAGAGATCTCAAACATGCAGTTCATGCAAGAATTTACAGGAACTGGAGGCTTTTTACCAAGAAGAATGGGGAGCTTTGCCATCTGAGAAAATAAAGAGCCTCATCCACAACTACCAAAAAAGACTTCAAGCTGTCATTAATGTTAAAGGGGCCAATACACGGTTTTAAGAACTGGGGTATGAAAACTTTTGATCTGGGTCATTTTGGTAGTTTCTGTTGTCATTATGTTTAAAAAAAAATATTAAACACAGTTGTTTGACAATAAATGCCTTCACCCAACCACTAACCATGAGTGAAAGAAAAGTTTGTGAGTTATCATTCATATTATCTGACAAATGGCCAGAAAATCACAAATTCTGCTAAGGTATGTAAACTTATGAGCACAACTGTACTATAAGACCCTGGTGGAGGTCCTATATGCTCCTTCAGCCTATATTGCTAATATTAAGGCTTCCTGTGAAACTATGACAGTATCACTCATTCAGGATCTGTTTAACACTGCTGCAATGTATCTGATATCAATGTTGTTTCTTTTCCTTGACTGAACTCCGCAAGTGGAGACAGGTGCAGAACATTAATCTGTATTTTCTACTAACATGCTGCTTCCTGTTCTGCAAAGTACTCAGGCTTCTGGATTGCAGTGGTAGAGACTCTAGGAAACAGATTTGCCATCGGAGTCAATGCATAATTATCCTGTCTATTGCAGTATTCTAAGCTCTACTGCTAAAAAAAATAGCTTTCTCCTATCTAACGGAGAACCAAAAAATCAGGGATGTGCAGTCAGGAGAGGCAGTGCCTCCCCTGTCATTAATGATTAACATAATAGAATAATACAAAGAAAATACTTATGGCACATATTATGTGTCATAAGTATATGCTTTATATTATTCTAATTAGTTTTATCCCATTTATTTTTTGTTTTATTTTAATTGGTTTCCGGGGTTCCAAGAACAGTGCCTCCTGCTATCAATATTAAAGTGCCAGAAACAGGGGGCAGACAGTGGGTGGGGCCAAGCAGCAGGCTGTAAAAGCCCATTCAAAGAGGTTCTATAAGCAGTACATATAGAAGTGCCTCAGTGACAGGGATGTGCTTTCTGCTTAGATGAAATCATGCTCTGTCACTGAGGAAGATAAGATTGGGCACAGAAGAGAATGTGCCAGCGCTGGCTAGACCAATAATTGGATTAGACTGTTCTCAAAAAAGTATAACAATTTTAATAAAACACAAGTTAAAACACAATATATAAAAAATCTCAGGTGAAAAGTTAATCATTAGACTTAAAAGTCCAAGATGTATCGCCGGGATACTTATAACTTGGTGAATAAGGTTTTTATATTACTATCCTGATTGGTCTGGTTGATGTTTGAATGTGTCCAGATAAGTGACGTAATGGTCCTGGGGTGCCCTATATTTTCAAGGGCTCACGATTCCCACTTGGTGTAGTCCTCCTCTTATTTTGCTGGATGAAATTAGGGATCATGCAGTTATCCCAGAAATGAACTGGTCCAGATGATATTGAGGGATGTCTGTGGGTGGGTTGGACAGGTCACTGTATCATCAGAGATGGTGTCAGCAAAACCAATTTAATGGTGCCTAGATTGGGCACAGTGTTGGAACAATGGGAAGACCCCATGGTGGCTTGGTGTATCCAGCGCGGACAGGGTCTGCGGGGGAGCTGGGTCTGGGTTGCTTCTGCGCTAATAGGCAGGAGCTGCTCTGCCAGTCTCTGCTGATTATGCAGGTGGCAGTTCCCGCACTTGCCTAGCAACACGGAACCAGCGCTCCCCACAGAGCCCATCGGCACTGGCTCCACCAACCCAGTGCCTCACTAACCACAAACCTCACTGCATGGCATGGAAAGAAATGTCTATAATATCCAACTGAGGATGGACTACTGTACTATGAAGGTTATGATGTAAATGGCCTACGAGATGCAGGTGTCAGTGAGTCCTGGCTAGTCTGCCCTATGTTTAAAGGGGCAAATGATTAAAAAGATAAAACAACTTGGTTTTGCCTTATAAATGATTTCCCCTTTAACACATTGAACAGACTCACTAAGAACTCATATAAATTCAAGTGGCCAGCTGATGGTAGTGAACAATCAATACAGGAGGAGTTAATTGGTCTATTCAGGAGTGAATGGGGGAAATTTAGATAGTCGTTCTATTTCACATGGGAGGTTGCTATGGGCAAAAAATCAGATACTATTATCTTTTAGAAGTAGATTCTGATTGGTTGCCCATAGCAACATCCCATTTGAAATAGACCTCCCATCTTAGTAAATTTCCGCCAATAATGTCAATTTGACATAGTTACATATAGTTGCATAGTTGATGAGGCTGAAAAGAGAGACACCAGTCCATCAAGTTCAACCTATATTGGATCTTCATGTGGTCCCTAACTTATATTTTTAAATGACCCAGATGAATCAATCTGTTTCAATCCAAAAATCCCTCTGGACCATAGGCGTATCTAGAATTATGGTAATGTGTGGTCCCAGATCTAGACATAATAGTAGGGGGACCTTTGCGTGGCATAGCCGCTCAGCAAAAAGGGGACGTGGCCTCATGGAAAGGAGGCATGGCATCACAAAAGGGGCGTGGTATTACACTTTAGACAATACACAGTAATGCCCATTACACATTTTAGCAAACTCTGTAATACCCATTACATATAAGGCCACACACCATAATGCCCAATACACATTGTGCCACACATCATGATGCCCATTACATACTGTATAACAAACCGTAATGCCCATTACATATTTGCCACATAAGTGCTGCTTACCTACGTGCTCATTGCTAGGGGGTTCTTGCTTGATGGCACCATAGTACCCATTACACATGATGCCGCACACCATAGTACCCATTACACATGATGCAGCACACCATAGTACCCATTACACACGATGCCGCACACCATAGTACCCATTACACATGATGCCACACACCATAGTACCCATTACACATAATGCCGTGCACCATAGTACCCATTACACATGATGCTGCACACATAATGTCCCTTACACATGATGCTGCACACATAATGCCCCTTACACATGATGCTGCACACATAATGCCCCTTACACATGATGCTGCACACATAATGCCCCTTACACATGATGCTGCACACATAATGCCCCTTACACATTAAGCCACACATTATGCGTAATGCCCCCACATACCGCCACTTGTAGCGTCCCTTAAGCAATGCCCCCAAAAGTGCCACTTTAAATTTTTATATGAGCCTTTGCTGCTGCTGCAGGGAGAGATAGAGAGCGGTGCAGCTGCTTCTATGGGGAAAAAAGCAGAGCGCAGCGCAAAGCACGCTACCACTCCCCTCCTGGTGTCCCCTCTAGCCGAGTGGACATTTGAAATATTGTGCGCGCTGTTGTAGTGCGTGACGTTGGGGGAGAACCCCGGGCGCCGGCACCACATGATTAAAGGGGGGGACGATGGGCTGAGGTGAAAGCGGGGAGAAGAATTGGAGCAGAAGCTGCAGGGGTGACAGTCATTGACAGCTGGGCAGAGAGCAGGGGGCTGCCCGGCTGTATTCAGAGCAGTGCAGGTCACGGCTGTTTGAAATAATACCCCTTTCACAACAGAAAATGCAGGGATTTACCAGGGAATATGGTCCCAGGATAATGCAGGGACATTCCCAGGCTGACCCCTTATACACCAGCCTAGTGCATTTTCTGGTGTGAGGGTTGAGAGACAACCACTCCCCTCTCCCTACCCCCCTTTAACCAACCAGCTATATCTTCGGAACCAACTGACCCATTTACATGAGACCAGTATCATATTGAAGAACTTTTTGAGTTGGCTTCGAATGATTTTGGTCCCGTGAAACTGGGCTGTTTGGTTCCAGAGAAATCTGCCCTCAAAGAACATGAACAGTCATGAAATGACATTTAAGAAATGGAAAAAAACAGTTTAACCTCAATATCCCTGGAACCAATTAACCCATATGGATCCAGCCTGGTATCAGATTGAAGGCCCAGCGATTTGGGTTCGACTGAGATCAACCTCGAGCTTCAGTGATGCCGAAGGGGGAACTGGCAGCCATTGAACTGGAAGGGGGTTGGAATTAGCGGGTCCCATGTTATCCTATAGGGAAAACGTTCCAGCTTTGCCTGGCAGTATCTCCGGTTCCCAGGGGGCTAGAGACACGGAGCTGGGCTCGTTGGAAAGCCCCATCCCTCAGCCACAAAATGGGCTAATAGGTGCACCCCCGGACCACCCCCTAGATTCGCCTATGCTCATGACCCAAGATGGCAGTCCTTTTTCTCTCTGGGTCCACTACTATACATTTGAATTAACGGTTGTAACCATGGATACCCTTTCCTACTAAAAAATTGTTTAATCCTTTCTTAAAAATATAAATTGAGTCCGCCATCACAACCTTCCCTGGCAGTGCATTCCATATGTTAACTACCCTTCCTTTGCTGGTTGTGAAACGTCCTCTCCTCTATCCTTAGGGAGTGATAATCTGCCCATGTACAGTTCTTGTGGGAAAAAGTTTAGTTACCCTTTACCAATGTTGTTGCCCTTCTCTGAATCCTTTCTAGTCCCACAATGTCTTTTTTTATGGATTGGTGCCCAGCACTATGATTTATTCAAGATAAGACAGAACCCACAATTGAAATACTGTCAAAATGACACTGTCTACCCTTGCATCTATGCCCCTTTTTATGCATGCTAATACTTTATTTGCTCTTGCAGCTTTTGAGCACTATCACTCAATCTACTGTCAATGAGCACCCTGAAATCCTTCTCCCCTATATTAACCCCATATCATTTATAGATAGCATGCCTGTTTTGGTCCCTAAATGCATAACCTTACATTTATCTACAGTATGTTAAACCTCATCTTCCATTTAGCTGCCCAGCCCTCCAGTTTATTCAAGTCTCTCATACCCTCCAACCGATTTAGCCGGTACAGTACAGTCTGTGCCGGCTAAATTTAACTGTACCAATTGTACCGATTTTTTTAAAATCCCTCGCTGAAGGACTCTGGGAGATGTAGTTCACTGCTCCCCAGGGAGTGTGGGGGAGCGGCTGGCCAGGACTACATCTCCCAGGGTGCACAGCGGTGGGGCACGGGCAGGCCCGCCTCCCCCTGCTTAAGGAGAGAACCAGGTTGATGGACACCCGGGCGTGCACCTTCCCCATGTCCGGGAGAGGCTGCCGCACTCACCCCGGGATTTCACCTCCACACAGTGGCCAGAAACTGTCTCCAGGACCCGGGCGCCACCATGACACCTGAAAACCCCACTGTGAGGGGCGGCATGTGCGAGCTGCTCCACCCTCCAAGCGCCCTCTCCCCTCTTGCAGCCGGGACCTACATGCCCTCTTCGGGCTGGACGGTTGGATTGGAGCCCTGACCCCACGCACCGGCTCAACATGACCTGGGAGCCGAGTCAAGGAAATTCAGGTGAGCGGGGACCAGCGGGTAGGAGGACACAAAAGCCGGGGCTCATGGACCACACCCCCTTTACAAATGGCCACACCCCCTGGTCTGTACCGATTTTGTATTTGGAATTATTGGAGAGTATGATGGAGAGGTAAGGACTGGAGGGGGGAGGTTCAACATTAAACAGTAAACCGCCTCCCTTAGAAGAAAAGTGTAGATCCGCCCCTGTACCTTACTGACACATTGGGCCAGATGTATTAAGCCTAAACAAGAGATAAACTGGATATAAAGTGGAGATAAAGTGAAAAGAGATAAAGCACCAGCCAATCAACTCCCAACTGTCATTTTCAAACATGGAAGCAGATGTATTAAGCCTGGAAACAAGATAAAGTAGTGATAAAGTGAAAGTAAAGTGGAAGGAGATAAATCGCCAGCCAATCAACTGTGTTTGAAAATGACAGCTGGGAGTTGATTGGCTGGTGCGTTATTTCCTTCCACTTTATCTCCACTTTATCACTTCACCAGGCTTAATACATCTGCCCCACAGTTCATTAGCTGGTGCTTTATCTCCTTGTAATTTATCTCCACTTTATGTCCAGTTTATCTCTTATCCAGGCTTAATATATCTGCCCATTGTTTGCAGTGCGAGAGAAAATGTGATGTGCTGTGTAATATTACACTCATACAATCAGCCATAGAGATTATATAGCATGGGAAGAGTTACATAAGGATCACATTACATGTACATATAGTGACCTGTATGCAGGTGCCCACAATAACATGGTGGCCAGTGGGGACTGAGTGAAAGTATTGCAGCCATAACAGCAGGGGACTGGCTAGGTTCCACAAACACTGACATTACCCGGCCTGTATAACACCCACAGACTGTTAGGACCAGGTTTACAATAGCAGCTCTGCAGTCACACACGCACTCAGTGTCATGGGCCCATGCCAGGGAAGGAGAGGGTCAGTGACTGTGACATATGGCTGTCCAAGGAAGAGGACAAAGGGCTGGTCACTCTGTGGTGACCTCAGCAGTGGTCCAGGTGTGCCCCCGACCACCCTCCATGTGCACAGCCAGAGATTACCCGCCCTGCATCGTGCCCATGGACTGTTAGAGCCAGGATTAAAACAGCAGCTCCGCCTTCCCAGATTTAAAAAAGTCCAGAATAATAATGAAACGCTCATGTTGACAATTTCATTTGTTGATCATTGTCGACCTAGACATTGTCTGTGAGCTTTCAGGAAACCGGCACTGTCATTGTATTTTTGGTGGATCTGGCATTGTCATTTTGGTTGATTTAGTTTAGTGTCATCTGCAAAAATGGACAATTTGCTCACTAACTTGCCCATTTATCATTGATTTCATTTACAATGCGATCTGGGCGGAATATTACCGGCCAGGATCGCATTGTAAAATGTGATCCTAATGGCGGGATGTATCATCCCCTGCTTGAAGGAACAGGGCACTGAAAGGAGTCCATCCCTGTGATGTGCTGAGCTGGGTACTGGGGGTCTGCACATGCACGGATAGCGCTGCCCCATGGCGGGTGCTTTTTTCCCAAATCGGGTCAGTGTGATGTCCCCTCAGGTCTGAAGTCCCATGCTGGCTTACACGGAAAGGATGAGGCAATCCAGAGAGAAGTATTGTTATGAGGTATTGGTATGATGGCATGTATGGTGGAGGACAGCCTGTTACACTTTTACTGTATATTGAAAATGACAAGATATTCTGTATTGTAACTAGAATCTGAATGATATACCTCTAATGCTTTCTTTAGACATACTTGATAAATTACAGGCAGAAGTTGATTAAATAGCTAATGGGATAATTGTTCTTTGAAATCAAAGGTTTTATACAGAACCTCTCCCCCTTTGACATCCAAACTCCTTTTGTTCCCTGCACCTTGCTCATGTGCCCTCTTGTCTTTATTCTATGCTCCTCCCTGTAATCAGATGAGATTTAGGCTTATCTCCCTCCTCCTGTTATACTATCTTCTTGTTCCCTGCCATGCAGAGAGAAGAGGGTGGGAGAGGAGGCACATTGGCCACCTGTGGAAGCTCAGCCTGAGACTCACTCCCCCCTGTATTCCTCTATCAGAACACCCTCAGGAACACTGCTCCAGCTGTCACACAGAATATCACTGTATCAGAGGGACATCTCCCTTGCTGGCTCTGTTGTATCATCACTAAAACTTCAAGGTAAGGACAACTATCATTGTAAGCAAGCAGAGGTTAATCAGTCTCAGATGTACACTGTACAAACTGATCAACCCTTTGGTGCTGACAAATCACTGTTTGACATTAACTGTGCTGCGTTCTGTGTCTTCTCTCAAGAATTGAACAGATGGATGTTCTTTTATTTCCATCTGTTTTACTGATCTTTTTTTTATGTTGCAGCTACAGTCTCTGCATATTCTACTGTATAATATATTTATTGGTATACAGCTAGGTCCATATATATGTAAGAAGTGGCACAGCTGGAGTCCTAATTATCTAATATGCACACATTGTATACACACTGAGTTCTTGTCACACACTATTTGCAACAAAGAGTACACTATTATATAAACAAAGTCAAAGGGGTAAAATTACTGACTGGGAGTTCTATTGAAGATGGGATGTTGGCCATAGCAACCAATCAGATCCATTATCTCCTAGAACGTGCTAAATTAATTAGAAGTAGAATCTGATTGGTTGCTATGGGCAACATTCCATCTTCAATAGAACTCCCATCTTAGTAAATTTACCCCAAAGTATTTTGCATATGGATGGGCAGGCAGCCATTCGCTACCTGGGTCTCTTTTGATGGACTGTGCCATGACTAAGGGCCCTGTGGGGGTCCGAAACGTTGGAGGAACTATGCAGTCTTTTTAAAGAATAAAAAGTATCTTTAATTAACTAAAAAGTCTGGTGAGTGCCTTGTCCTTGGACTTGTATACTAGCCGTTTGGAAGCACCCCAGCAGTGGATACAAAGGAATACTGAGAGTGCATTGGAAAGAGACATTTATACTGCTTTCACATTGCAGAAATGGGTAATGACACGGTATTCTTAAATGGGAATTTAAAACGGGTCTGAGCCTTGAGACCTTTCACATTGCAGGTGAAAACCGTTTTAAAAATCATTTAATACCATTCAAACATTCAACCCGTTTAACCCCCAAGGGACACGTTTCAAGCCATTGAAATAGAGCTGTTCAAACTGCCAAAAAAATGGCTTTGAACCGTGTAGGACTCTCCTTTTTAACCGTGTCGAAATACCGGTTAACTTTAACCGGTAAATCAACTCTGGCACTTTCACATTGCAGCCTTAAACGTTTTAAAATGGAAAAAAAACGGCAATATACCGTTTTAAAAGTGCGATGTGAAAGGGGTATTATATATATGTATATATATATATACACACACACACATATCTCAAATAAATGTTATTGTTTATTATGTTTGAGTTATGTGAGACTGATGTTGTCACTGTGTTTTACTTTACCTTGCGTGTTATTAGATTTGCATGTTAGGGTTATGTAAATGTACTCATGAACCCAGTGTCCTATGGATGCTTGTGGAAAGCTGCATTTAAAACAAAACTGATTTAAATCTAATAGTTTTTCCATCTTGTGTACTTTATTACTATGTTCTGAAATGCAAACTATTTAACTAATACATTAGATCAGTTTTACGCTTTTTGAAAAATATATATACAGTATATATAAACCTTGCAATAGCGGATGTGTGACCCTTGCATGTTATTGTTGACATATGTAATCTTAACACTCTATGAAGAAATGAAGACACGGAGACATGGTTTGGCAGAAATTTGTTAGCTGAAATTTATTGAAGAAATAATTTTTTAAACTAAATTTTATTCTTTTAAAGATTTTTGTTTTGTTTTTTATTTTAATTTTTATAATTTTTATTTTTAAGTTTTTTATTTTATTTTGATTTTATTTTAAATGGTGGCCAAGAAAGAACGGCTATTATTAATCTCCACCCCCAAACCAAACATACGTAATTTGGCCTAACAAAGGAAAACGGTCTCCACTCAACCCACACATTGGCCGCCCACCCAGCCGGGTGGGCTTGCTATCCCCGGTCGGGTAATCTAGCAAAGGCCTAAGCCAATGAGGGGCAAGCGCACCACAAGATACCAAATACGTCATAAACTTCAAACAACAAACGCCTAACAACTCCTAACTTGCCGTTCTTTCCCGCCTAACAGCTAATGCGATTAAAATACCCCATTATCCTCAAACCCCAGAACTAAAAGGGACGGGAGGGTGGGGAATTTTCCAGGAGAAGAGGGAGACTCCTCCCCACTCCTGCTGTATTAACCTAAAAGCTAACAAACTCAGAGCCCTAGCCATTGGCTGACCATGTCACATGCTACGTCCTGGTCCCACCCAGCTATTCAGTTTAAGTCACTCCATGTCTATCCTAGCCACTGCGTTGTTTTAAACCTTGCAATAGCGGATGTGTGACACTTGCATGTTATTGTTGACATATGTAATCTTAACACTCTATGAAGAAATGAAGACACGGAGACATGGTTTGGCAGAAATTTGTTAGCTGAAATTTATTGAAGAAATAATTTTTTAAACTAAATTTTATTCTTTTAAAGATTTTTGTTTTGTTTTTTATTTTAATTTTTATAATTTTTATTTTTAAGTTTTTTATTTTATTTTGATTTTATTTTAAATGGTGGCCAAGAAAGAACGGCTATTATTAATCTCCACCCCCAAACCAAACATACGTAATTTGGCCTAACAAAGGAAAACGGTCTCCACTCAACCCACACATTGGCCGCCCACCCAGCCGGGTGGGCTTGCTATCCCCGGTCGGGTAATCTAGCAAAGGCCTAAGCCAATGAGGGGCAAGCGCACCACAAGATACCAAATACGTCATAAACTTCAAACAACAAACGCCTAACAACTCCTAACTTGCCGTTCTTTCCCGCCAAAGCGGGGGCACCGCTCCCGGTGATCCCGCCCCGCCACCAAACTAAACAATTGAATCTAAAACCGTCAAAATATCCTCGATGAACATAACCAGACCCTCCTTAACTAAGTGAACTCCATCGGGTCTGTAGAGCTGGTGATACCTAAACCTAATACGTTCGTGCGGGACAATGGCGCCCCCTACCCCCAGCACCCACTTTGCTACAGCGGAGTTCAATTTCTTTCTGGATTCGTCTATGGCCTTACAATCCCTGGCACCCGTCCAACACAACCTAGGGATAACAAATGACCAGATTATAAAGCAAGAGGGCCATGCCTCCTTTATAGCAGCCAGGTCATACAAAATCAACGCTCTCAGCTCCAACTGGGACATTTTCCCAAGATCGTTTCCACCCAAATGGATCACCAATATTTCGGGCAATCCAAACCATCTCACCTGCATCAGGAGGAAGGCCCTTAGCTTGCGCCAGGACATTCCTCTTTCTCCCAACCACCTTATCATGTTGGAGCACATAAAGATGGGCCCACTGCCCGTTGACACCAGTCTGGCCGCCCAGAACACGAAGGAGTGGCCCACTATCCATATTTTGAATTTGTCGTTGCCCAAACCTATGGGGAAAATTATTTAAAGGGGTGATTAGATAATGCTCTACTTAATTTAATCAGGTTTAATCAACTCACAGGTACATTTTAGGAGGGTCTGCCAAAAGAAAAATAATTTGGGTAGGTGCACAAATTTGGTGCATAGAACTACTTCAATTCTAATTGAAGTCACTCCTGGATACAGAGGGTAAGAGACATACATTGGTAGGTAAGGGTAATGGATGGGTAAAGGGAAACGGGGGATTACTCGGCCGGAGAAAAAACGTCAAGACCTGCTGAGGGACTCTTAATTGGTGCCGAATTAGCCGAATTGGAATAAGCCGAATTCAGTCCGTCAGGTCAGGTAAAAAAGCGTGAAAACTCCGGACGCTGGCCCAACAACAGAGCGTAGCTAATCCCCGAGTAGGAATAAGTTGGGTAGGGGTAACACAGGATTACAGCCGCTCAGCTTTCAATACATACGCACAGACATTAGACCATGAGGTTGGGGCGAATATACTTCCGGTAGGTCGCGGAGCGCCAACGCCCTAGCATTTTAATGTCCCTAACTGACCAGCCAGAGCCCGCAGCTGTAGTTGCGGCGCCGATTCTAAAGGAGTGGGTGCCAAACTCCTCGGGACACAAACCCAGCTCAGCCAGGCATTTGCGCATCATCCAACTAAACTGATACCTCGTGAGCGGAGAGCCGTCATAGTGCACCAGCCAAGATTCGCCTATGCTGGGCCTCACCAAGGCATAACGCTCTGCTAGCGCAACGGGGCATGCCGATGTAGGTATCACCGCGCCCAGCTGCACCCACACTCCTTTAGCTGCCTGGTCAGTTTTTGACTTTCTAACCCTACACCACATAACCTCCTTCTCTATGCGTATATCTGAAACTAGCAGCGAAGCAACTTTATCCTTAGCAGGGGAAACTAACTCTAATACCCGAGAAGCTCCGTGGAACGCCACTGCAAAACCTAGGGTAAATAACAGTGTCTCAAACGCGGACTCAGCCACTACTTCAACCTTACTCAAAAGGGATAATAACAGAGAAAAATGGATGGGTCGCCTAGAGTCAGGGGCGGCTGGCGCCAGACGCGACCAGCCCTTCATGGCCCTACGTACTAGGAAGCACTTGGTAAAGTCCTGTACGCCTTTCAGTTGCGCGAAGAAGGATATCCCTGCAAGGTAGCGCGCAGCCACTGCCCTTGATTTACCTGCCTTGTAAAGCTGCCATACAAAAGAAAGCAACAGCCTTTGACCGCGCCTACCTTGCTGCCCAGCGCTTCCAGAAAAAGCCTCCCATTCCGACCACGCTTGCTGGTACGTTCTGAGGGTAGCAGGCGCCACGGATAGCTCAGCTAGGTCCTCCAATCCGGCCCGATGACCTGCCAAACATAAAGTGGGCACGAGACCCCGACAGCATCAGCATCAGGAGCAAGTTCCCTAAAACGATCCCATTGAAAGCGTGATAGCGCATCCGCTACCTCATTCTGTGTACCTGGCACGTGCTTGGCTTTGAACAGAATGTTGTAGCGGAGACATTGAAGGAAAAGCTGCGCCAGGACTCTTAATACCAGCAAGGATTTCGCTTTCTGATTATTAATTGCATGCACAGTGCTGAAATTGTCAGACCAAAAGAGTACGCTGTGGTTCGCTAATCGCCTGCCCCATATCTCCATGGCTACCATGATTGGAAACAGCTCGAGCAGCAGCATGTCCTTTGTAAGCCCCTCTGCAAACCATGCTGTCGGCCAAGCCTGCGCGCACCAGCTACCTTCTAGGAAACACCCAAAGCCGGTTGAACCGGCGGCGTCGGTGTACAGCTGCAACCTGGAGTTGTCAAGCACCGGGGTCAGCCAAATGCGAATACCGTTAAACTCTTCCAGAAAATCTGACCAGACCGACAGGTCCCGTCTGATTTCGGCTGACAAACGCACAAAATGGTGCGCTCGTAATACCCCGGTGGTTGCCCTCTCCAGCTTGCGGCAGAACAGGCGACCCATTGGAATAACCCTGCATGCAAAATTAAGCTGACCTAAAAGGGACTGCGCCTGGCGCAACGTGATCTTCCTTGACGCGCAGCAGTCAGCAACAGCCTCTTTCAGCTTGTTAACCTTATCCAGAGGTAGGCAGCAATGACCCCTTACTGTATCGATTTCAATTCCTAAGAATGACAACGTGGTTACCGGCCCTTCCGTTTTGTCTTCCGCAATGGGCACGCCAAATAGCTGGAAGACAGAACGGGCGTGGTGTAATAAAGAAGAGCACTGGCTGGAGCCCGCAGGGCCCACGCATAAGAAATCGTCCAGGTAGTGAGCGATCCCTCTCACCCTGGCCGACCTTTCAACGCACCAATGCAAGAAGGTACTGAACCTCTCGAAAAAGGCACAGGATACGGAGCACCCCATCGGCAAGCATTTGTCGATGAAGTACTCGTCTCCGATGCGGAAGCCCATGTACCTAAACGCATCGGGGTGCAGGGGGAGAAGCCTGAAGGCCGATTCCACATCGATTTTGGCTAGCAGCGCCCCGAACCCGAACCCTCGAACCATGGCAAGGGCTTCATCGAATGATTGATACACCACTGAGCAAGATTCTGGAGGTATGGAGTCATTTACTGAGGAACCCACCGGATAAGACAAGTGCTGTATGAGCCTATACTTCCCGGGGGTCTTCTTCGGCACCACCCCCACAGGTGAAATCACCAAGTTTGGTAGGGGAGGGGCCGGAAAAGGCCCGGCCATGCGACCCAATCGTAGCTCCTTGCCCACCTTTTCTTGCAAAACAGACGCCAGCGAACGCGCTGACTGGAGGTTCCTAAACGTACCCCCCAAAACTTCCCCCGAAATGGGAAGACGGAAACCGTGGGTAAAACCTTCTTTAATAAAGCTGGCTGCCTCCTTATCCGGGTACCGGTTAAGCCAAGGGACCATGGCTTGTACCCGAACCGGAGTGGCCGCTCTATCTAGCATTTGCGGATGCCGCGGGCCTGGATGTTGCTGAAGCAACCGCCCCTCTAGAGGGGCGGCCACCTCGAAAGCAATGGGAGGCGGAATGGTTACCGGAACAAGTAATGCATATATGCTTGTACCGGCATCGCTGTCCCTGGCTGCAAAAGGAGTTGTTGAATGCATAGCACTTCCCTTTTGCTGCTGCAGGGTTGAATGGCCTGCTCCCCCCTGTAGCGGGGCGCTTGTGAGGTACCACTTCACCCGCTGGCCGATGCTGAGCTGCGGGAGCAGCGGGGACTGTGGTAACCGGGCGAGCCGCCTCCACAGTCTCAGCATAGGCCCTAGTCAAACCCATCCACACTTCTACATCCTTGCAGCCAAAATCCATAATATGCAAACAGTCCTGCTTGCGCCTGAACTGTTCATCATATGTCCTCCATGCGACGCCCCCGTTCGTCCTATACATATCATGGACCATATGAATATAGCGAATTATATTCATATGCTCGTCGGGCCTATCCTCGAGGTAGCAAGCCGCGAATACACAGAAACCCGCTAGCCAGTTGTCGTATGAGCGAAATGCTTCCGCCCCTATGCCACCTTTTGCTTTGGCTGCCTTGAAGGCCTTCTTAGACTCATCAGTGAGGCCAAAAAGGTCCACAAATTCTCCTTTTTGAATTTTAGCCCTGCAACTCTCGCGCAGACCCCTGACCACTGCCGTGTAGTCGCAGTGTACCACCCCAGGAAGGTTCCTGCGTTTTCGTTCCCTCCTAGACAAGGCTGCACTGCGCTTACGCTTGCCACTGAGAGCTTGACGGCCCGCCTCTTTCTTCGCATATTTGGCCGCACGCTTACGCGCCTTCTTCGCGCTACCCCCTTCTGAGCCTCCTGCCGAGGAGGAAGAAGAGGAGGAGGAATGGCGAGTAGAGCCTGACCCCACTGTTGAAGAGCCCACCAAAGAATCAGATTTCCCCCCATCAGTAGATTCATCACCTGTGTCCTCTGGCTGCGCAGCCCATGTGACATCCTCCTCATCTGTGTCATCTTCGGCCCTGCCTCTGCCGGCTTCGTCGCCCTCCGCCTCGTCAGCATCTGAGGAAACAATGAACACGGGCCGGGAGGGCCACTCGCGTCGGCCACCAGCCCGCTGACGCCTGTTATGTGCACTATGAACGCTGGGTTCCCTGGGGGATACCCGGCGACCACCTGGGGCCGGGGTGTTGACCCCACCAAAAGCCCGGACAAATTCCGCACAGCCCGGGATCTGCTGCCCTTTGATTGAAGATCCCCGCCTGCCTGGGCGTGACCCTGAGGGTCCCTCCGGTTCCTCCTCCACTAGAGGGGCTAGTGCCCCTGCCACTGAAGAAAGGGCAGCGGACAGCAAGGCCGGGTCAAAAGTCCCAGGGACCTGCCTAACCCTGCTGCCCCTTCCCTGCCCTGCCGAGGAACCCTGTTGGCTGCTGCGGCCCTGAGCCGCCCCCCTGCGCGCGCCCCTAACAGGGGTGCCAGCAGGCTCACCCCTCTGATACATGCTACCCCCCTCCCAAGACGGCCTATAGCTGTAGAAAGGGGTTTCCGGGTCTGGGGCGGGCCCAGCCTCCTCATCATAAAATTCATAGTCAGCCTCATGATACCCAGGATCAGTCCCTAGCTCAGCGTAAGGAGACCCAGGGACCTGCGCTTGAGGCCTACTGCCCCCTGAGCCTGACCCCCGCCGTCCGCGAGAACGGCTGGGACCGGCCGCCATTTTGGATCGAGCACCGGCGGCGGCGTCTAATGGCCGCCGGGCACGACCTCTGTGGCTGCTAGCAGAGGCTTCAGGAGGATCCTCCTGGTTAGCCTCTGCTGTTGCAGCGCGACGGGCGCTGTCAGCAGACCGGCGCCCGCCGCGTGCAGTACCCCTGCCGCGAATTTTCCAGGAGAAGAGAGAGACTCCTCCCCACTCCTGCTGTATTAACCTAAAAGCTAACAAACTCAGAGCCCTAGCCATTGGCTGACCATGTCACATGCTACGTCCTGGTCCCACCCAGCTATTCAGTTTAAGTCACTCCATGTCTATCCTAGCCACTGCGTTGTTTTTTTTATTTAAGCACATTATGTATACACAATTGTTCAAATATCCCAAATAAAGTGACATAAATAAATTGACATTTGCTCCACATGTAAAGTTAACCACAAGTTCTACAACTTATGTGCAATTGCTTTACATTGTAGATACAGTTGTCCGACATATGCTGATAGCATGCACTAATAAAGTACAGAAGTAATGAAGGAAAATAACACAATACAAAAACTAGGGCACTCTTTCTCAATTAAGGGGATGTGGCCTTATTCCTTTTTAACTTTTTTTAGGTTAGTGTACTAGGGCCTACACACAGTTTGATTTTGTCGTTTTTTTCTATTCTATATTGCTCCGATAAGCAAAATCAAATTGAATGCATTCAATTTCCATTTAATCCTGATGCGCAGCATCGAAATCAAATAGAAAAATAGGCTCTGCAAGCAAGACTATAGAGTACAGATCTGTACTATATAGTCTAAATCGATTGTGTACACAGCACTGTGCAATTCAATACCGATTCGATCAGGATTGAATCGCGAATGAATAGAAAGTACATTGCAGTGTGTGTACACCCCTTACATGTTGATTGTTAAAAGGACATTCAAATATGCTTTAAACATTATAATATCCTATATACAAGTCAAGCAAGTAAGTTGTCCTCCATTTAACGTGCTGTTGTACATAACACTATTCCAGAAAAAATAGACATACAGTAGGGCCCTCATTCAGTGATGTAAGCTAATGCCACCGTAGCTGCAAATGTATTCACAGTGGTTGTGTGATAATATGTAGATGGCACGCCCACCTGGATTTGTATTGACACCTACCTATAGCTTTGTGCTTCCCAGGAGCAGCTGCATAAAAAAATGCAGTCTTTCTTGTTGATCAGATGATTATCAGTCTTCTCTGGTCACACAGCATGGCTGCAGGAAGTCAGAATTTGGAGCCACTGTTACCTGCCATTCGGGATCACACAGTTGCAGCACCATACTTGCCTACCCTCCCGCATTTAGCGGGAGTCTCCCGTTTTTTCAATCCTCCTCCCGCTCTCCCGCAAATCCCTCCGTTCCTCCCGTTTTTTGTCCCATTCCACCAAAAAAATGGACTGCGCATGCGCGAGCGGGATCTTTCGGGGGCGGGGACCTAGTGCGTGACGTTGTGACGTCATTCATTATGCCGGTACCGCGCGGGGCTGTGTGGGTAGCCGTGGTGGTGCGGCAGCGGAAGCAAGAGCAGCAGCAGTGACCGGGAGCCAGGAGCTGGGAAGCGCACAGAGTAAGTGGCCAGCGCGGAGAGGAGTAGCTGTCACTGTGCATAGCAGAGGGAGCCGGGACCATCAGTAAGTATAACAGTTTGGAACTTCTTTCCCCCACCCACTAAACCTGCTGCTTATTTTTTTTGAGCGCCCTACACTGCGTGCACAATGCACGCCACTGCAGCGTCATTTGGGGGGGGGGGGGGGGGGGGGTGCTGTCGGGCTGTCATGTCCCGGAGGGCAGGAAGATCGTTAGCAACACACAGCTCCCTGATGCTGCTGTGCACTGCAGTGTGAGAAGGAACTTCATCTCACACAGCAGCACCAGGGAGCTATGTGTTGCTAGCAATTATTCCCTGTCCCTGTGTGAGACACCGCTGGGGAGAGACAGCAGCAGATTGATTGTAGTGGCAGCAGAGAACTCTGCTGCCTCTCCATAAGGCAGTGCTGTCTGCTCTGTCTCTGTGTGTGACTGTGAGACCTGCCTCCTGCAAAGCATTACTGGGAGCAGGGAGGAGCTCTCCGTGTGTGCCTGCAGGCTCCTTCATGATCTCTCTGCTGCAGGAGGAACCCCCATGGCAACAAGAGAAATAAGTAAGTTGGCTGAAGTGGCTGTTAAAGAACTAGCACTTCAATGCCATACCTTCTTACAGCCCTACTTTACTCCAGTGTTCCCTGTCCTGTGCCCCCCTAGCCTTGCCTTCCATACCCTGTGCCCCTTAGCCCGGCCTGCCTTCTCTTCTCTGTGCCCCCCTAGCCCTGCCCTGTGGCCCATAGCCCTGCTTTCCCTTCTCTGTGCCCCCCTAGCCCTGCCGTCCCTGCCCTGTGGCCCATAGCCCTGCCTTCTCTTCTCTGTGCCCCCCTAACCCTGCCTTCCGTGCTCTGTGCCCCCTAGCCCTTTCCTCCCTTCCCTGTGCTCCCCTAGCCCTGCCTTCCCTTCTCTGTGCGTGTGCCCCCCTAACCCTGCCTTTCCTGCCCTCGGCACCCTAGCTCTGCCTTCTCTTCTCTGTGCCCTCCTAACTCTGCCTTCCCTGCTCTGTGCCCCCCTAGCCATTCCCTCCCTTCCCTGTGCTCCCCTAGCCCTGCCTTCCCTTCTCTCTGCGTGTGCCCCCCTAACCCTGCCTTTCCTGCCCTGGGCACCCTAGCACTGCCTTCTCTGTGCCCTCCTAAACCTGCCTTCCCTGCTCTGTGCCCCCCTAGCCCTTTCCTCCCTTCCCTGTGCTCCCCTAGCCCTGCTTTCCCTGCTCTATGCCCCCCTTGCCCTATCCTCCCTTCCCTGTTCCCCTATAGTCCAGTGTTCCCTGCCCTGTGACTAACCCTTAGTCTAGGATTCCCTGCGCTGTGCCAACACCCCCTGCCCTGTGCCCCCTAGCGCTGCCTTCTCTTCTCTGTGCGCCCCTAACCCTGCCTTCCCTGTGCTCCAGAGCCCTGCCTTCCCTTCTCTGTGCCCCCCTAGCCCTGCCTTCCTTGCCCTGTGCCCCCTAACCCTGCCTTCCCTTTTCTGTGCGTATGCCCCCCCTAGCCCTGGTTTCCCTGCCCTGTGCCCCCCTAGCCCTGCCCTCCCTGATCTGTGCCCCTATAGTCCAGCTTTCACTGTCCTGTGACTAATCCTTAGTCTAGGCTTCCCTGCGCTGTGCCAACACCCCCTTGCATTATATAATATAGATATGAATGAGAAATATGCTTTTCAGTGTAAACAGAATTTTTTTCCCATCATTGTTTCATAAATGAACAGTGTAAAGCCCCATACAAGCACATATGTTTAAAAACAATGCCTAGTGTGAACACTCAATATCGTTATTGTGATGTCACTGAATGATATTGTTCACCAATACCATTCAGTGTGTATGCTCAATTCATCCACCAAGGTTGTTTTTAGTTTTATTTCTGGTAGATGGGGTGGTAGGTAAGGGGCCCATCTTATTCTGTGTGGGGCCCCAAAATCTTTAATGGCAGCCCTGGAGACAGGCTGTGTGTTATTGCTCCGGATCCCGAGACCGAGTTCGCTGCTGATTGACAGCCTGAGCCGCCGGGCCCAATAGAGGACAGGATAGCTGAGCGACGTCGCAGCTATCCAGTCGTATCTGACACAGTAGCCTGCGGCTCAGTGACTGGCTGGGGACCAGGGGCGGGCTGGGCCGGGGGGCAGAGTGCCATATGCCCCCCGGGCCGCTTACCCACCCACTGGCTGCGGGCCGTGCTGCGGCTGGATCAGCTTCTCCAGCCCTCCTGCACTGGCCGCGGCTTACAGAACACGGCCATTTTCCTGTAGCCGCGGCCGTGTTCTGGAAGCCGCGGCCAGCGCAGGAGGGCTGGAGAAGCTGATCCAGCCGCAGCACGGCCCGCAGCTAGCGAGTGGGTAAGCGCTCTCCCCCCCCCCCCTCCCTCACCCCAGCATATGTGTTTCTGTCACTGTGGGGGCATATCTGGCACTGTGTGGGGGCATATCTGGCACTGTGTGGGGGCATATCTGGCACTGTGTGGGGGCATATCTGGCACTGTGTGGGGGCATATCTGGCACTGTGTGGGGGCATATGTGTATCTGGCACTGTGGGGGGCATATCTGGCACTGTGGGGGCATATATGTATTTGGCACTGTGGGGGCATATGTGTATCTGGCACAGTGGGGCATATGTGTATTTGGCACTGTGGGGGCATATGTGTATCTGGCACTGTGGGGGCATATGTGTATTTGGCACTGTGGGGGCATATGTGTATCTGGCACTGTGGGGCATATGTGTATTTGGCACTGTGGGGGCATATCTGGCACTGTGGGGGCATATGTGTATCTGGCACTGTGGGGGCATATGTGTATCTGGCACTGTGGGGACATATGTGTATCTGGCACTGTGGGGGCATATGTGTCTGGCACTGTGGGGGCATATGTGTATTTGGCACTGTGGGGGCATATGTGTCTCTGGCACTGTGGGGGCATATGTGTCTCTGGCACTGTGGGGGCATATCTGGCACTGTGGGGGCATATGTGTCTTTGGCACTGTGGGGGAATATGTGTCTCTGGCACTGAGGGGGCATATGTGTCTCTGGCACTGTGGGGGCATATGTGTCTCTGGCACTGTGGGGGCATATCTGGCACTGTGGGGGCATATGTGTCTTTGGCACTGTGGGGGCATATGTGTCTCTGGCACTGTGGGGGCATATGTGTCTCTGGCACTGTGGGGGCATATGTGTCTCTGGCACTCTGGGGGCATATCTGGCACTGTGGAGGAATATGCGTATTTGGCACTGTGGCAGAATATCTGGCACTGTGGCGGCATTTGTGTCTGGCACTGTGGGGGCATATGTGTATTTGGTACTGTGGCGGAATATCTTGCACTGTGGGGGCATATCTGGCACTGTGGACATCACATTGTGCGGTGTAATGGGCATCATGGTATGGGGCGTAATGGACATTACGGTGTGGGGAGCATTGGGTAATTGCCATCACAGTATGGGGTGTAATGGGCATCAAGGTGTGCAGCATAATGTGTAATTAGCATCACAGTGTGCGGTGTATTGAGTAATTAGCATCGCAGTGTTGGGCGTAATGTGTAACTGGCATCATGGTGTTCAGCATAATGTGTAATTGGCATTACGGCATGTGGCTTTATGTGTAATGGGTATTACAAGGTTCGCTAAAATGTGCAATCTGCAGGTACACAATACAATCATGGTACAGGCAACGCCCCTTATGATAGGCCACGCCCCACAGTGCCAGAGACACATATGCCCCCACAGTGCCAAATACACATATGCCCCCACAGTGCCAGACACATATGCCCCCACAGTGCCAGATACACATATGTCCCCACAGTGCCAGATACACATATGCCCCCACAGTGCCAGATACACATATGCCCCCACAGTGCCAGATATGCCCCCACAGTGCCAAATACACATATGCCCCACAGTGCCAGATACACATATGCCCCCACAGTGCCAAATACACATATGCCCCCACAGTGCCAGATACACATATGCCCCCACAGTGCCAAATACACATATGCCCCACTGTGCCAGATACACATATGCCCCCACAGTGCCAAATACATATATGCCCCCACAGTGCCAGATATGCCCCCCACAGTGCCAGATACACATATGCCCCCACACAGTGCCAGATATGCCCCCACACAGTGCCAGATATGCCCCCACACAGTGCCAGATATGCCCCCACACAGTGCCAGATATGCCCCCACACAGTGCCAGATATGCCCCCACAGTGACAGAAACACATATGCTGGGGTGAGGGAGGGGGGGGGGGGAGAGCGCTTACCCACTCGCTAGCTGCGGGCCGTGCTGCGGCTGGATCAGCTTCTCCAGCCCTCCTGCACTGGCCGCGGCTTACAGAACACGGCCATTTTCCTGTAGCCGCGGCCGTGTTCTGGAAGCCGCGGCCAGCGCAGGAGGGCTGGAGAAGCTGATCCAGCCGCAGCACGGCCCGCAGCTAGCGAGTGGGTAAGCGCTCTCCCCCCCCCCCCTCCCTCACCCCAGCATATGTGTTTCTGTCACTGTGGGGGCATATCTGGCACTGTGTGGGGGCATATCTGGCACTGTGTGGGGGCATATCTGGCACTGTGTGGGGGCATATCTGGCACTGTGTGGGGGCATATCTGGCACTGTGTGGGGGCATATGTGTATCTGGCACTGTGGGGGGCATATCTGGCACTGTGGGGGCATATATGTATTTGGCACTGTGGGGGCATATGTGTATCTGGCACAGTGGGGCATATGTGTATTTGGCACTGTGGGGGCATATGTGTATCTGGCACTGTGGGGGCATATGTGTATTTGGCACTGTGGGGGCATATGTGTATCTGGCACTGTGGGGCATATGTGTATTTGGCACTGTGGGGGCATATCTGGCACTGTGGGGGCATATGTGTATCTGGCACTGTGGGGGCATATGTGTATCTGGCACTGTGGGGACATATGTGTATCTGGCACTGTGGGGGCATATGTGTCTGGCACTGTGGGGGCATATGTGTATT
Source organism: Crinia signifera (assembly GCF_055691185.1). NCBI lineage: Eukaryota > Metazoa > Chordata > Amphibia > Anura > Myobatrachidae > Crinia > Crinia signifera. The sequence continues at coordinate 86,560,762 of NC_139222.1, forward strand.
TGGCACTGTGGGGGCATATGTGTCTCTGGCACTGTGGGGGCATATGTGTCTCTGGCACTGTGGGGGCATATCTGGCACTGTGGGGGCATATGTGTCTTTGGCACTGTGGGGGAATATGTGTCTCTGGCACTGAGGGGGCATATGTGTCTCTGGCACTGTGGGGGCATATGTGTCTCTGGCACTGTGGGGGCATATCTGGCACTGTGGGGGCATATGTGTCTTTGGCACTGTGGGGGCATATGTGTCTCTGGCACTGTGGGGGCATATGTGTCTCTGGCACTGTGGGGGCATATGTGTCTCTGGCACTCTGGGGGCATATCTGGCACTGTGGAGGAATATGCGTATTTGGCACTGTGGCAGAATATCTGGCACTGTGGCGGCATTTGTGTCTGGCACTGTGGGGGCATATGTGTATTTGGTACTGTGGCGGAATATCTTGCACTGTGGGGGCATATCTGGCACTGTGGACATCACATTGTGCGGTGTAATGGGCATCATGGTATGGGGCGTAATGGACATTACGGTGTGGGGAGCATTGGGTAATTGCCATCACAGTATGGGGTGTAATGGGCATCAAGGTGTGCAGCATAATGTGTAATTAGCATCACAGTGTGCGGTGTATTGAGTAATTAGCATCGCAGTGTTGGGCGTAATGTGTAACTGGCATCATGGTGTTCAGCATAATGTGTAATTGGCATTACGGCATGTGGCTTTATGTGTAATGGGTATTACAAGGTTCGCTAAAATGTGCAATCTGCAGGTACACAATACAATCATGGTACAGGCAACGCCCCTTATGATAGGCCACGCCCCTAATTTTTCGGCGCGCCTACGGCGCGCAAAAGCATTCCTTCCAGCGGTGACATGGCTGATTATGGGCCAGTGCTCTGGACTTGCCCCCTAGGCTAAAAGTTGCCAGCCCGCCCCTGCTGGGGACTTAACATCTAAGTGGCATTATGGTTTGTGTCATATAGAGTCCTTTGTAATGGGCATTGCAGTGTGTGGCATATTGTGTAATGGGCATAGCATGTTCGTAGGTTGCCCATATACATACTTGCTCTGGTGGTATGCAGCTCTTATATATTTACATATATAATACATATACATATATTTTTTTCACCAGCCACTGCAGGACACACCCCTGGGTGGAAATAGATACGCCCATATGTGTCACTAGACACGCCCTTTGGTTGATACATGACACACCCCTTCAATGTTGCGCGACGCTGCGCTCGGTGAATTTTGCTAGCATCTAAAATCTCCCTCATTTTGCTTTTCAAAAGTAGGCAAGTATGTGCAGCACCTTCAAAGTGGTTGTGATATACATACATTTTTTGCCACCACTTCCATTAACAATTCCCCCAACAGTCCTTGCTTGTCCATCACTTTGCGGACACCGCCACAAGACCATGGGCTAGATTCTCTAAGCTTCAAAAGTGATAAAATGGAGAGTTATAAACAGCCAGCCAATCAGCTCCTACCTGCCATGTCACAGAATGTGTTTGAAAAATGCCAGGTAGGAGCTGATTGGCTGGCTATATATCACTCTCCATTTTATCACTTTTGAAGCTGAGAGAATCTGGCCCCATATGTCTTATGGCATATGTGCAGTGCGATTCTGACACGTGCGCCGTAGCAAAAGCATCAATTAACTACGCAACCTAATCTACTGTCATTCACTTGCAAATGAATCCTCGCAGCAACCTTCGTTTTAGAAACTTGGTTTACAAGAAAGTCGGAGGTTAAATTGGTGGTTTATTAAGAGAGGGGGAGCCCACGCGCAGTCTTCAACCAGCCCCCCCGGTACTTATTTTGAAATCGGGTCCATCGCATCGCATCCGACCATATCGCATGCGATGCGATGCGATGCGATGGACCCGATTTTTCCATAGGATTCAATGTTAAAATGGACTGAGTCCATTTTAACATGGAATTCAATGGGAAAAGGGGTCCTTTTCATACCAAGTGGGCATGGAGTTGGATATAAACCTGTGGCGAGCGTAGCGAGCCACCGAGCCCGAAGCGTGGCGAGTGGACACAGAATACCGTCCGCTCGCCGCGCTTCGGGCTCGGTGGCTCGCTACGCTCGCCACAGGTTTATATCCAACTCCATGCCCACTTGGATAGTAGGGGTATGAAAAGGACCCCTTTTTCCCATTGAATTCCATGTTAAAATGGACTCAGTCCATTTTAACATTGAATCCTATGGAAAAATCGGGTCATCGCATCGCATCGCATGCGATATGGTCGTATGTGATGCGATGCGATATCGCATCGCATCTGATTGTATGCCTTAAGTTAAGGCATACAATCAAAAAATCGGCAGCCCAGATAATACATATGTACCGCCCCCCCTCTTGCCAACAGAATTTCTCAGAGCACCAGTAGACTCTGGCACATTGTAGGTCCGTCTCCATAAAAATGGTATAGCTGTGATTTACCTACTGTGCATGTGCAAAACACCAGAATATTGAGCACAGAAGACATTTTCCCTGTGATTTTGCTGCTAATGATCCAAAGTGGAAAAGTAAGTACGGTATATGAGTTCAGATTCTGTGATTTATATTTTACCCCTTCAGCAGATAGATTAATCTTAGGTGAGCAATTGCATTGAATCCTAACTGAGACCTTAGTATACTGTATGTGTATCTTATCACCAAGGTTTATAGGGCAAGGCTATTCGGTTTGCCTCACTGAGCACATGTGGTCCCTACAGCTTCCCTAACAATTGCATGCACATAGTTATGGCACATATGCATGCAGCACAGCCCTCTCCACGGACTGCCTTAAGTTGGTCATACACTATTGCGACATTTCGCAGCAGTGTATGGCCAGCCGATCCCCCCCCTTTAGCTGCTCAGGATCTTCCTGGGAGACAGGATCCCATTTAAATCGAATATATCACATGCGACCCCGTTCCCCACTGCCAGGAGGGGATCCAGCTCCCATATGTTGCACATGGGTCTGCGCATCAGATTGAATGTCAAACACATCTGATTTGGCCACTTTTCACCCATTTTCTCATCTCGATCCGTCGGAATCGGGTGAATAGTGGCCAAATCGGACTAGTGTATGGGCACCATTAGACAGAACTGCTGCATAGAATAAGGGAGATGTATCAAACCTTGAAGAGAGATAAATTATCAACCAGTCAGCTACTAACTGTCATTTTATTTACACGCAATCCAGTTTTCCTGGAAAGAAATCATGGCAAATAGTCGATTTCCTGAGATTTTTTTCAGGGTATCTGAATTGCCCCCGTGTTTTTTTTTTCTTTTGCAAGAAAACACAGGAATCCTGAAACTTATACCTGATTCATGTGTTTATCGTGAGCGGGGCTATCCCCAATAGTGCCATCTTCAGGGGGTAATTGAATACCTCCCAGGCATACTTGCCTACTTTTGAAAACTAGTTTCAGGGAGATTGTAATTAGTAATATAATGTTGCACAGTGCCCCATTGAGGGAGCAAGTCATGCTCCACCCAAAGGTTGTGTCTAGTTCCATGTATGGAGAGATTGTGAATGTGGCACCTAGAAGCGTGGGTGTGTACTGCTACATCTGAGAGGAATCTTTTAAAATGACTTATATCCAAATGTAGATGAGCCCCAAAGCAGTTAGTAACATACTTGGTAAAGTGCTAGGAAATGGTTCAGAGGATTCAATGTAAATGTATCTATCTCTCATTCCCTTTTCCCCAAAAATGTAACAGTGTAATGTGGGCTATTGTAAATGAGGGAGATTGCTAGACTAATGAGGGAGAGAGGGAGATTGCTGTTATTTCAGGGAGTCTCCTCCAGAATGCTGGATGGTAGGCAACTATGCCTCCCAGGGATTAATTAGCCACAGTAATTTACAGTAGCTAACTGAATTCCCCTCATATTCTCACTGCACAAATATAGCAATATAGGAAGAAAATACGCTGTAAAGCTATCTATCTAGCTTGTATTAGTTAGTTTATGCTTCTATTTGAGAAAAAAGTCATTGGTTTACTTATAATAATATAAATAATATCAGTATACATTATCCAAGTCATTGGCCGTTAGCCAATGACTTTGATTACATATACTGATATTATTTATTGCCCATGGCTCTTACATGATCAGAATTTCTATATATAATTTGGGTTGTCAGTTGACATCACTGTGACATTCTATTATGTATAACTACAAAATGTCAAAACAAAAATAAAAGTAAATCTACTTTCAATTAGACAACCACAGAATGACCAGCCCTACCAGAAAAGAAAAAAAAAGGATTTCAATTATATGAATTAAAGTAGTCTGGGTTTTGTTTACATGCACACGAGCAGCTGAGCAAATCGTATATCCTTCTGGCTTAAAAAGACTTTCTGCCTCCCCTGAGCTGGTGCTTTCCCTCAGCTGTTTCTGACCTTCTTACAACTGGCTAAGCTGACAATCACCTGATCGCTTTGTGCAGCTTTCCCCTGGCTCAGCCTTCACTGCCAGTTATATAGTTCTTCTGGCTCGCTGTAATATCATCTTGTCTGTCCGGGGAACAGCATTGTTCTGTCACGTGAAACAGCCATAGAAAATTCAGGAAAATCTGCATCCTGATCTGGAATTACTTCTTTATATTTGGATGCACATAATGATTTATTTATATATATATATATATATATATATATATATATATATATATATATATATATTATATAAGAGCACTTACTCCCCTTCTTGTGAGAGTGAGGATGGAACCGGCACACGGAATTGTAGGTAAAGTAAAGTTGGTTCATTGCACATACATCGTTTGCACAAACAGACAGCTGTTTCCTGACAGCTGTTTCAACTACTTCATAGTAGTTTTCATCAGATATAGATATATGCCGTTAAGCATATCGTTAATGAGGGCCATGCTGCAGATTGCCCCTCCCCCCACACACTGTTATTCATTGGCTGCTGGCATCGGCAAGTGTGTATGCACCTGCCAATACTGGGTCCCCACTGCCGCCTAATGTGATTGCTGAACATTTTACTTTATCAGTGCAGGTGCCGCCAAGGACTTGTAGGGCAGCCTTGCCCATGACCACGTAATAAGCAAAACCAGTGCTAGTGCCTGTCAAAATATGGCTAAACAGAAGCGCAACCCTGTCCATCAACAAATAACTGACCATAAGAATGACCTGTGAGCATAAATTACTTATATTTAACAATGCCTGCGGAATGTATGGACTAGGGTGCCATGAAAAATAGGTATTGTGATTCAAGAAAGTTTAGGAGCCACTTTCATAGAGGTTATACACCATGTGTAAGTTGATGAAGAACTTTATAAAGCAACACAAAAACATCACACAACAAAAACACAGATTATATATATAAATGTATTAATTATATAAAATATAAACAAAAATACGAGTGGGTCCTGGATAAGTTGCAAACATCTATAAATAGGTCCCTGTAGTTTTTCACCAAAAATCTTCTCTTAAGGTGCGTACACACTGGCTGATATAACAACATTTCGATTGATCAGCCGATAGATCAATGGAACATCGGCTAGTATATACCAGCGATATATCTGTGAACGGCGTCCCTCAGAGATATATTGCGCCTGGCTGTGCAACAGTCGATGCCTGATAGATCTAAAGATCGCCAGTACATCCGCACAGGAGCCGTCAGTGATTGCCAGCTCAACTGAGCGGGCGCATGTACAGTAAGTGTGCCCATCCAGTTGTGACATCAGGCAGGACGGATCGGGCAGTGTATAAAGGCCACGCTGCCTGATCCGATGAGCGATATAACCTCAGGTCAGTTGATTTGCAGATATATCTGCCAGTTTAATTGGGACTGTCACACCTCTTTATCTAAGACAATTGCTGTTAGGACCTTGTTAAGTGACATAAGAGCAGTGTATTAACCTCTATTAATGAGACGTTAGAGGCCTGCAGCTGGGAAGAGAACTGGTTTTGATCTGGTCAGTTATGTCAGCGAGGATACGGAACCTGAGCATGTACTTATTCTTATTTAGCATTTGGGCACTTCTATAATACATCTTTCACATCACCAACATAACCCGGGTCAGACTCGGGAAACTGACGTACGGACCCAGGATGAGTTGCGGTATGAAAGTACCAAACTTTATAACCTGGGTTGAGCACCACGGCAATTCCACCTTGGTTATAAGAAGGGTGTATAATGCGCGCCCCGTGTTTAACCCTTTGAGTGCCAAGGGAATTTGTCAAAATAGGTGTGAAAATTGCCAAGCAACCCTTTTTATTAACCCTTTGAGTGCCAACGTTGATCCTCAAAATATCCGCTACAAATGCCAGCGTCGCTCTTTTTTTTTGGGTGCAATATTTAAATAAACTTCAATTAATTGACTTGGCTGCATTTGTATTTATTTATACTAAATTAAAAGTCGCTGTGAGCAATGAGGATCGATTACAGCAGCGTTAGTGCTCAAAGGGTTAATGTGAAAGGGATATAAATGACACAAACACTGTCTGAACATACATAAGTAGTAAGACCCTCGATAAGTGAGACAATCACTTCTTGAACCTGAATAAGTAAGAAACCGGATAAGTGAGAACCCAATTTAAGTGATACCAAACGTGAGATCCCACTTAACCAGGTTTGCATGTATTAGGCAACAATACAGGATAATCCTGTCATGTGACCATTTCCAGTATAAAATACATGTGAAACAAGAAAACAGCAGCATAGGATACATGTTTCAGAAACAAAGGGAAACATTGGTAGTGAATAATAAAATATCCAGCCACAAGTGAAGGCCCTATGCTTGCAGACCTGTCACTTGGTAATAACAGTCATTGTATTGCGCTCATACGGAGAGGTGATAGAAGCATGATATTAGTGACACATTCAGCCTGAGGTGTAAATGCACACTGAAGTGAGGGTAAAAGTGTCTGTGCACGCAGTCCTGACTAGATAAATGGATGGTGTGGTGATTCATTTTCTGCTTTGCAGTTTTTGGGTTTATGAATGTGGTCACCTTGTACTTTGTTACATTTTATACTGGGGCGTTTTAAAACCCTATAATTTTCCTCGAACAAGTTGCAGGTTCCCTAATGGTTCCTTTTTCAGAGACCTTAATTGTTAGTCATAAAAAGCTTTTAAGTATATCTCTCAAGAATATTTCCAAGCAAAAAAAAAAAAATTGGTAGTTTAACCATATAATCATGTGCATGTTTATGTAACAAAGGGAATAATGGAGCATCATATGCTGGGTACAATTCTGTACCCAGCGAGATATCGGTGCAAATTTTTGCTGATGCTTGTGGCGACGAATGATGGTAGATGTCGCTAATGATCTGCTGGAACGTGCATCATTAATGATTTTGTGCACGCACACTAGATGACATGAATGTAGAATATGTGGTGTTGTGTATGTGGCAGTGCAGCTCCTCTTTCCCAAGTACCAAGCACATTGCACAGGCAGGCCGTGCTCCATGTGGCCGGGGGAGCCAAGGGGGGGGAGATTCTCTAAGCTAAAAATGCGGTAAAAACCCAGTTATCGGGGTTTTTACCGCATTTTGGGATGCTGTAATCTGACAAATCTGGCGATGCCCCATAGAAGCCAATGGGCTTCTACCGCATCCCACCGCCGCCCCACAACGACCCCCCCCCGCCGCCCCGCACGGACCCCCGCCACCCCGCATCGCCCCCTCACCTGTGTCCGGGCAGCACAAAGCTGTGCTGCCCGGACCTGTGACCTCCTCCCTGCACTGATCCTCTTCCGGGTGCAGGGAGGAGGAGAGCCCGGCGCAGCAGCAGCAGCGCCGAGTGTGGGAGGGAGGGGGAGCCGCCGGGACCTGCTGGGACCCGGTGACTCTCACCGCAAAGGACAGCTCTTAACGCAAGAGCTGTCCTTTGCTATAATTATCGCATATGTAAGAACATATGCGATAATTAAATATGCGATGGGCGGCGAAGGGGGGCGGAGATTCTTAGAGAATGCAAAAAACGGATACTCCCGCTAAATGCGGGAGGGTCGGCAACCCTGGTGTTATTTCTATGTGGATGTATGCTGTATGTGTACATGCATTTAGTATGCTACATATGTACAGTATGTATTTGTGCCTGCAGTGTGTATGTACAGAAACATGTGTGTATGTATATTATATACAGTGTATATATTGTGCAAGTTGACCCACTTAAAAAGATGAGAGGTCTGTAATTTCCATCATAGGTACACTTGACTGTGAGAGACAGAATGTGGAAAAAAACTGGTAATCATATTGTATGATTTTGAAACAATTTATTTGAATATTCTTGTGGAAAATAAATATTTGGACACCTACCAACCAGATTTCTGGCTCTGACAGACCTGTTACTTCTTCTTTATGAAGCGCTTCTATCCTCCACTAGTTAGCTGTATTAATGGCACCTGTTTGAACTGGTTATCTGTAAAGGTGCGTACACATGGGGGAGATATGTTGCTCAGTGTCTCCTTTTCATCTGCGACCAGAGGTGGTCGCTGATGAAAGGGAACCTCTGCCGGCGGTGCCGCAGAGGTAATCAGCTGGTCACAGTACTAGCGATTAGAATGGGGCTGAAAACGGGAGCGCACAGCCGGCAATTTATCCCCGGGGCACACTCCCATCACTGGCAATATGGTCGCCAGCGACCATATTCCCAGCGATATCAGCCGCTATCGCAGCCGTGTATACACGGCTTATAAAAGACACCTGTTCACACCCTCAAACAGTCAGACTGCAACCTCATCACCATGGCCAAGACCAGGGACAAAATTGTAGAGCTGCACAAGGCTGGGATGAGCTACTCGACAATATGCAAGCAGTTTGGTGAGAAAAGATCAACTGTTGGTGCAATTATAAAAAAATGGAAGCAATACAAAATCACTGACAATTTCCCTCGACCTGGGGCTCCATGCAAGATCTCACCTTGTGGGTAGGGTTACCACCTCATCCCTTTAATGCCGGACACATATTAATTACACAGGTTGTGTGGCTGGTTGACTTCAAGACTCCATTTCACCTGGTTTTAAACTGCCACAGAACCTGTGTAATCAATATGTGTCCGGAATTAAAGGGATGAGGTGGTAACCCTACTTGTGGGGTAGCAATGATCTTGAGAACGGTGAGGAATGAGTCCAGAACTACACAGAGGGACCTGGTCAATGACCTCAAGAAAGCTGGGACCACAGTCACAAAGGTTACGATTAGTAACACACGTCCTCATGGATTCAAATCCTGCAGCACCCGAAATGTCCCCCTGCTTAAGCCAGCACATGCCCAGGCCCGTCTAAATTTTGCCAGTGACCATCTGGATGATCCAGAGGAGGATTGTGAGAATGTCAGATTGGAGCAAAATAGAACTTTTTGGTATAAACCCCACTTGCCGTGTTTGGAGGCAGAAGAATGATGAGTGGCATCCCAAAAGCACCATACCCACTGTGAAACATTGGGGTGGAAACATCATGCTTTGGGGCTGCTTTTCTGCAAAGGGGACAGAACGACTGACAGGATGACATCCTCAAGGAGAGGATGAATGGGACCATGTATTGTGAGTGTCACGCGCCGCTGTGGCTTAGCATGTCGGGTACAGTACTCACCCGTCCGTATCCGCCGACGGCTAGCGTGTGTCCGCTGGGGTCCTGGTCGGATGAGCAGTGATAGTGTTGTACAGCTGTGAGTGGTGGGCAGAGATTCAAACAAGAGGCGTAGCAGTCCGGCTTTCAGGAGGCTGACACCGAGTGCAGTGTTGCCATCTTGGTTAAGGGCGTAAGCAATATTGGCCAGGTCAGGACTTTCCCTCCCATTCTGACCAGTTGGCCTATGACAATCCTTCCCTTGGTATAAAGGGAAGCTGCCTAGGTCCATCTGTGTCAGAACAACTTGTTTCCTGAGCCTGCAAGCAAGGGGAAGTTCCTGGCCATCCTAGTGCCTATGCACTGTGCTCCAGCTGGTTGTCCCTGCTGGTCTCTGATCTTCTGGTTGCTGCCTCCGGTGAGCCACACACCTCAGTTGTCTCTCCTTCTGGGATATCCTCGGCTCATCCTCATACCCCGGTGGGTAATCAGCAACCATCTTGTCTCCAGTCATCCAATTCTCAAACACCCAATCGTCAACCATTCAATCATCCAATCCTTCAATCATCCAATTGTCCATCATCCAATCTTCCAATCGTCAATCATCCAATCTTCACCTCTTTCAGTCGTCAGTCATCCAGGTATTCCTATTCATTTATTCAAGTATTTATATTGTTGTTTATACAAAGGACTGCATCCAAGTTATCATCTTTTGCAAGATTACCATCTTATTTACTTCTTTCAATACCAAAGACTGTTATTGTGTTTATTACCGTATACCAGAAACTCTTTGCTATTATTATTATTCCATCTATTCTAAGAAGTATTGATGCCAGTTATATTATACTTTGTATGACTTTGTTTATTAAACCTGCTCGTTTTAACCATACTTCTGCTGGTGCCGCCTCTGTTTCTGAGAACCGCACAACACCATCAGAACCCATAATTGTTACAATGAGATTTTGACCAAAAGCCTCCTTCTCTCAGTAAGAGCATTGAAGATGGAACGTGGCTGGGTCTTCCAGCATGACAATGACCCCAAACACACAGCCCGGGCAACTAAGGAATGGCCTAGGTCCTGGAGTGGCCTAGCCAGTCTCCAGACCTAAACCCAATCGAAAATCTGTGAAGGGAGTTGAAAGTCCAAGTTGCCCGGAGACAGAACCGAAACATGACAGATCTAGAGAAGAACTGCATGGAAGAGTGGGCCAAAATACCTGCTACATTGTATGCAAACCTGGTCAAGAACTACAAGAAATTGTTGACCCCTGTAACTGCCAACTGAAGTTATATTTTAAAGTATTGAGTTTAACTTTTTGATTGTACAAATATTTAATTTCCACAAGAATATACAAATAAATTGTTTAAAAAATCATACAGTGAGATTTCTTTTTTTTATTCCCCACATTCTGTCTCTCCCAGGTAAAGTGTACCTATGGTGGAAATTTCAGACCTCCCTCATCTTCCTGTGGACTCTATTTGGAAACCCCTCTCCAGAAATGCTGCATTTGCCGCTCAGCAAGGGCGTAACTACCATAGGTGCAGGGGGTGCAGCTGCTATGGGGCCCAGAGCAGCCTGTCAAAGTATCATATGCTGTATACATTTTTCAGCATTGGGTGATAAATAAGGGGCCCTTACAAACTTTTGCTATGGGGCCTACATGTATCTACAGTAGTTACACCACTGCCACTGAGTATCCATTAATTAAGTGCATGAACTTACATGTCCTGGCACAATAGAGTGAGAAAGGGGGTGTGTTCACCAAAAAGCGCTATTTTGGGATGTTTCCCAATGATTGAAAATCACACCAATGCGTGATGGATTAAATATACATATCTTTCATATGGATGGAAATGATTCACGGCAGATTTTTCACTCTGAAATGAGAATACCCTTAGGTTGTCCCCCAAAAAATCGGGACTTGCATGAGGGGTATAAATCAGAAAGACATCATAGTGTAGTAATGTCAACAAATTGGACTTTTAATAAAGTGAAACACTCACAAAGGTAGACGGTTTAAAAGCATGATAAAAAATCCCAAGGCAATAGACTGCTCACACGCTCCCAAAGTTCCTTAGGTCAGGGTTATGCAGAGTCCAACTCTAACCAATCATTGGGAAACATCCCAAAATAGCGCTTTTTGGTGAACACACCCCCTTTCTCACTCTATTGTATCATTCTGTGTTCCGACAAAAACACTGTTCACCAACTGCTGCATGTTTTGTTTGGTGCGCTATATTTCATGACAGGGTATTGTCTAATCGCTGTGCCCAACTACCCCCCCACAAATGACATAACTCTCTTGTTGGATAAAATTGGCCACAGCAGCCATCTTTATTGAACAATACAATTTTAAACAATAATCCAAAAACATTCCCACGGAAGGTGGTCCCCGAGGCCCTCAATAAATATATATCCACACCTCTAAGCACTTCCAGGAGCTCTTACCCCCAGCCGATAGCGATTGGCTCGAGGGCACCAATTGTACACACCCAGTGCTCATTAATTAACCTCACCCAGGGGAGTCCAGCCCCCTCATGGGGCCCTCCCCGCCGCATAATTAAGCCTCAATGCCACCAACCTCGAGGACCCCCCTCCGCCACAAAGCACGAGGTTAAACCCTTAACCCCGTGCGCCCCCCCCACATCCGGAACGCTGTTTCTATTCCCTCTTGTAGTCCAAAAGACCAAACATCTATCCCCACAGCATTCAGGTGCACACCGTCACCTCTCCAAAATGCCCCGGCACCAGACTCAAGTTCCCTGTGCCTCACCACAACAGCCCCGTTCCTGGCCATAAAACGCCCAATCGCCCTGTTAACTTTAATCCATGCCTTATTGAGCTTGTCAGCCGACCTCGCATCCCTCCAATAATGGCGTGGCACGATGTCTGACCAAACCATGATTAATTCCGGAAACATTGCCCATAACCGTAGGAGATCAAACTTGATATCCCGTATCAACTCCCTAAATGGTCTGCTCCCAAGGTCATTCCCGCCCACATGCAGAACTAATATGTCGGGAACCCTATCGAGCCGAACAAAACGGTGAAATTCCTGCAGCACTCCACTCCATACCATACCGCGTTTTCCCAGCCAGCGAACCACTGCCTCCTCTCTATCCAAACCCAGCTGGCGGCCGTTCAGTCTGACATCCGCCCGTAAAGCTCCCCAAAAGACATATGAATGTCCTAAAATCCAAATCAGGCACGGAGGCTGCCCTAAAACAGAAAAAACACGGTCAACCTCAACAATCCCCTAAACGAACATAAGACCGAAAGCGAGACGATTCCCACCGCCCAATACGCTTAATCAACTCATCCCCAAATCCCATTCTAGCAGCCTCAGTTGCGGCCCCAATGCGGAAAGAGTGACCCGCGTATTCCTCCCCCTTGAGGCCCAACGTCCGCATGACTGCTCTAAACACACTTGTGAACTGAAACCGTGATAAAAACGATCCATTCGCATGCATCAGCAAAGGATCCCTTTCCCTGCCCACTCTGACCTCCTTAAATATCCTCAGCCGTGCCACCGGGCACATATCCGACCCTGGTACAGAGAAGAGAACTACCCTCTTCCCCCTCCCTAACTGATCCGTCTTAGACCTCCTCACCACTAGCTCCACCCTGTCCGAGTATAAATCCACATCCTCTCCTAACAAACCTCCCGGCCTGGACACGCTTGGACTCACGAGCTCCCCAATCCGCAGTGCCCCGAAGAAGGCAAGCGAAAAAGCTACCCCAAACAACCTTTCCTCGAAATTGGAACTACAGACCTCCCCTAACTTCATGCCCATATTCTGTAACAACTGGAAAGACACCGGCCTTCTCTGATCCTGTACGACATGACCTCTCCTCCAACCTTTTAAAGCCTGCGCAATCAGGAAATTCTTAGTGACGTCAGGCCTGCCGCCTGCACGAAACCCAAAAGCCAAGCCCGCCATGCAGCGCGTGATTTTTGCCACTGACCAACCAATCTCCTTACAATGGCCTATATATAGCAAGACAGCCAACTCGTCATCATCCTCCTTCAGACCTACTACCTCACGCCATTCTAACCAGCTCCGCCATTCCTGATTGTATGCCGACCATGTATTCGGGGCCAAGGATTCCCTGATGAGCTGATCGACTACCCGTCCAGCAGAGCCCAGAGCCGACTCGGGAACCCGGTCCCCTCCCTGTCCGCCTCTGGTGCCAACTCCCGAAAACGCTCCCACTGTGAATGAGATAAAGCATCCGCAATGCCGTTAGAGACACCGGGGACGTGCCTAGCCACAACCCACAAATTCAAAGCCAGACATTCCAATACTAACTGCTGCAAAACAGTGACCACTGACGGTGACGATGCCGACAATTGGTTAATAGCCATGACAACCCCCAAATTATCGCAGTGAAAACAAATCTTCCTATTGCGGAATAGCTCCCCCCAAACAACTACTGTTACCAAGATAGGAAACAACTCCAACAATGCCAAGTTTTTAACCATGCCTCTCTGCACCCAAGACTCCGGCCACCGGCCTACACACCAATGTCCCTGGCAATATGCCCCGAACCCACCACTCCCGGCCGCGTCTGTGAAAAGGTCTAGCTCAGTAGCGACGCATGTGTCTGACATCCACAACGTCTGCCGTTAAAAGCTTCCAAAAAAGTTGCCCACACCCGCAAGTCCCCTTTCAACTCACTACCTAATCTGACAAAATGATGAGGAAGAACCACCCCTGCTGTCGCTGCTGCCAGCCTCCTGCTGAAAATGCGGCCCATAGGCATAATGCGACACGCAAAATTCAATTTGCCCAGCAAGGATTGCAATTCCCGCAATCTAATCTTCTTCAACAGCAATGCCCTCCCTACCTCGGCCTTCAAACCCAGCAATTTCTCCTCGGGCAAGCGGCACTCCATATTCTCGGTATCAATGACAATACCCAAAAAACTGATCACAGTCGCAGGGCCCTCCGTCTTACCTGGAGCAAGCGGGACCCCAAAGTCTGCCGACACCCTTTCAACAGTCCTCAACAATAAGTCACATACTCCGGTCCCCCCAGGACCAATACATAAGAAGTCATCTAGGTATTGAATAACTGAACTACACCCAGAGACATCCTTAACCACCCACTCCAAAAAAGAACTAAAGGCCTCAAAATAAGCACATGACAAAGAACAACCCATCGGTAAACAACGATCCACAAAAAATTCCCCGTCCCAACAACAACCCAACAAACGCAAACTGGTTGGGTGAACCGGCAGCAAACGGAATGCCGATTCAATATCAGTCTTTGCCAATCTGGCCCCTTTCCCAAACCGCTTCACCCACTGAACAGCCGCGTCAAACGATGTATAAACCACCGAGCAGATGTCAGGGTCAATGCCATCATTGACCGACGCCCCTTTTGGAAAAGATAAATGGTGTATAAGACGAAACTTGTTCGCCTCCTTTTTTGGCACCACCCCCAATGGAGAGACTATCAAATCTGGCCATGGTGCCGACCTAAAAGGTCCAGCCATACGACCCAGCTGCACCTCCTTACGCAGTTTATCCTGCACCACCTCTGGATGCTCCCTTGCAGACTTCAAATTCCTCCTCAAGCCCCCTGAAACCTGCACGTCGGAAGGTATCTTAAAACCTTCCCTAAACCCCTCCTCCAACAACACGGCTGTCTGCTGGTCAGGATACCTACGCAGATAGCCCAGCATCCTTTCCAGCCGAACCGGTGTCTCCCCCTTTTGAATTACCGTCCCGTGACTTCCCTCTGAAGCATTTATTTGCACCATGGGTCCCTCCACACGAGGAACATTCATGTTTAAATTTGCATTTTGCCCCAAAACGACATGACCCGTCATTAAAGGCAAAGCAGAGTCCCTTCTGCATGGCCGTCCCATTTGTGGCCTCCCTCGGCCCCCCCCCCGTCCCCACGAAAGGGCTGCCCACTTTTTGTGGGAGCCGTCACCTTTAACCATAAAGCAATATCCTTATGGTCCCAACGTATGTTAGGGCGAACAGCCTTCCTCTGCCTAAACTGCTCATCGTACCTGAGCCAAGCCAAGCCCCCATACACACGGTATGCCTCTCCTATCGCATCCATGTAACAAAACAAGCCTGAACAATTGTCAGGTGCCTTCTCCCCAATCACACTAGCTAAAATAGCAAATGCTTGGAGCCAGTTCGTGAATGACCGCGGTATCAGCCGGTACCGCCGCCGTTCCTCCTCCTCCTTCTTCTCCTCCTTACGGGGCCTATCCAGATTAAAACGCTCTAAAGGGAGCAATGAAAATATATCAACGTATTCCCCTTTCCAAATCTTCTCCCTCACCTCCTGCTTCAGGTGGGCCCCCAATGGCCCCTCAAAGCATACATACACCTCCCCTTTTGCAGTGTCACTGAGCCTTCCACTCTCCTCCTGCGTCCCAACACTGCCCCCTTCTGCCCCTGCACTACTGCTACTTTGCTCGCCGCCGGATACCGGCACCCCGCTGCTCACCGGCACCCCACTGCTAACCGGCACCCCACTGCTAACCGGCACACTATTACTGACTGGCACACTAATGCTAGCTGGTGTGCCCGCATTCTGCGGCACCCATGCTGCCGCCGGGGACGGCCCCGCCCCCTGCCGCAAACCCACCAACCAATCTGCAAAACCACTCAATAATTCAGTAAAACCTCTACTCATTTCCCCTTGGAGGGCTAACCCTCCCCCCCCCCTGACTCTGCGCTAAAGCATTAACAGACATAGAGACAGACTCACCAGGCTGCCTGGGGGCTGTGAACCCAGCAGCCGCAGGTCCAGTGTCCTGACGAACTCCAGCCAATGAGGAAGGACCAGGTATTTCTCCATCATCTGCTGACGCTGCCATCTCTCTTCTCCTGTCATCCCGACCCTCAGGTACAGCACCAGCCGGCGTGACCTCGTTGGAGGCGGAGCCAGCTGTGCGCCTCTCGCTCCGTGTACCAGGCCTGCGGTCCTCAGCCTGTACTTCTGCCCCCCTGGCACGACTCACCCCGCTCTGGGCAGCAGCATGCCCCGCATGCCCCACCGCACCAGGTCCAGTACCACGCAACGCCGGATCTTCTTGCACGTGGGGGGGATCCCCCCCGCGCGGAGGGTTCCGCCTGCTGGTTGGATTCCTCCCAGACCTGGTCCTGCGGGCGGAAGGTGCCCGGCCCGCAGCCTGGCCTGGAGGGTCCCTAACGGGGCTCCGTGAACGGCGCTGAACCCTGGGGGACACAGATGGGCTAAAGCGCTCCGGAGGCCTGGACCTCCGAGGCCGTGCACCCGCTGGAGCAGCCTCCTGCGTTGCTGCTCCCAGTCCCCCCAGCAGACCTGACATCTGCTGCTGCAGCCACTCAGTCCCTCTGGTGCCAGCTGCCTCCCTGAGGGCAGCAAGCGCAGCGGATACCTCCGCATCAGCGTTGCCTGGGGAAGCCATGGGAGATGTCACGCTGCTTAGCTGTTGAGAAAATCTCCCAGTGACCCCTATTTCCTGCCTGAACCCTGCTTATAAACCCCTCCAACACCCCGTTAAGCCCCTCCCCCTATGACCCTCTCCTTAAGCACTCCTCCTATGACTAACTGCTAGTCAGCTCCCTACAAACCCTGTCAGGGGAGCCTACCCCCAGGCTTTGCCTCCAGTCCGGCTCCTACAAACCACCTTGTCCACAATGTCCTGGCACAAGCTATATTATGTTTAAAGCTGCAGAGTTATTTAGAAAGGTTCTGTCTTCTTGCACCTCTGACTGAAGTGAAGAGTTCCTTGAACAGGCATTTAGTAATGCCTTATTACTGCTGCAATGGCTTGCTGTTTTGCTTTATTGGAGCTTTGGGTATCTCCTCAGGATAAAGGGTGTATGGTTCATAGGGTCAACAGAAATTAGATCGACAGTCATTTAGGTTGACCACTATCGGTAGACAATCAAAAGGACAACACATAAAAAAGGTCAATGTGCATTAGGTTGATGTTTTCAAATAGTCGACACACGCATTAAGTCGACCTGGAAAAGGTCGACTTGAAAAAAATCAACATTGTGTTTATGTCAACATGGACACTGTATAAGTGTACCGCGTTCCCTTGCATGGCTCACTACGCTTGCCATGCTGCGGGCACACGATGCCCGCAGCATGCCCATTTGCCCAGATGCCCTCTATGCCCATTTGCATAGTAAAGTATGAAAAACCACCTTTTAAAAATACTAATTTGAGAAAAACTCATGTCGACCGTATACATGTGGACCTATTTCTCGTGTCAACCTTTTGACAATGTCGAACTAATGCATGTCAACCTTTTTTCATGTGCTGACCTTTTGACTGTTGACCAAAAGTTCCTCTTATCATCAGTGACTGCCTGTTACTGACTCCACCCACTGCACAGTCCTATCATTGGCACCTAAATACCACTTACTGCTGTGTATGCATCACCACACTGCTGACACACCTCCTGACTGGTGTCACCTGGTCATCGACCAGGCTTTGCAATAGATTGTAAGCTTGCCCTATAGATTGTAAGCTTGCAGCAGGGCCCTCTAACCCCCATTTCTGTCTGTTGTTACCCAGTTTGTTTTATCACTGTCTACTATTGTAAAGCGCAATGGAATCTGCTGCGCTATATAAGAAACTGTAAATAAATAATAATTTAATAATAAATAAATTAATAAATAAATTAATAAATAAATAAGTAATAGTAGTGGCAGAGGGACACACTTGGAGATGAGGGGGCTCCCTACAGGACAGCAGGAAAACTGGACTACATTTGTTATATTCCTGTTGGTGACCAGATGAAGTCAGTTTTCTTGAAGACAAAATGTTTATTTTATCAAAAGTCTTAGGGCCAGATGTACTAAGCTTGAAAAGTGATAAATAGGAGAGTGATAAACCACCAGTCAATTAGCTCCTACCTGCAATGTCACGGGCTGTGTTTGAAAAATGACAGGTAGGAGCTGATTGGTTGGTGGTTTATCACTCTCCATTTTATCACTTTTCAGGCTTAGTACATCTCCCTCTTAAAAAAACTAAGGTGCAAATTTACTAAAGCTTCTAAAAATGAAAGTAGGTGATGTTGCCCATAGCAACCAATCTGATTTTCTATATAATTTTTCTATTGCATCCTAGAAACTGATGGACAAAATCACCTCTTTTCATTTTCAGGAGCATTTTGTAAATTGACCCCTGGTCCGTCGCTAACGGTGCTAAGGACCATTTCACCACATACAAGTGTGGAGATTTAATAGGATGAGAGAATCAGAAAGTGAGAGATTTGGTAAGAAATTTCCAGGTTTTTTAAAGCGGCAATCATTTACACTGCAAAACCAGTTTGATACTGAAGTGTAAATAATTGCTGCTTTAACCCTTTCTCGACGGGGCGTTTTTTGTTAACTTTTCTTTTTTTTTTCCTCCTCGCGTTCAAATAAGCGTAACTTTTTTAATTTTCCGGCTATATAGACACATGAGGGCTTTTTTTTGCGGGACAAGTTGTACTTTTTAATGGTACCATTTACTATACTGTATAATATTCTGGGGAATCAGGAAATAATTCAATGTGGGGTAAAAAGGAAAAAAAACGCAATTCCACAATTTTGCGCTGGTTACGTTTTTTTTGGAGTTCATAGTTCGTTTAAAATGATGGGTTATCTTTATTCTATGGGTCGTTACGATTCCGGTGATACCAAACTTATATAGTTTTCGTTACGTTTTACCACTAAAAAAAAAAAAGAAAATTTTACGGTTTTTCTAATTTGCGTCGCGTCGCCATGTTCTGTGGCTTATAACTTTTTTATTTTTCCACCTACGGACCTGGGTGAGGGCTCATTTTTTGAGGGCTGAAGTGTACTTTTTAATTAATACCATTATGGGATATGTGCGACTTTCTGATCTCTTTTATTTACATTTTTTTGGGTAGGCGATGCGACCAAAAAACGTAGTTTTGGCGTTGGGAATTTTTTTCCGTTTACGCCTTTAACCGTGCGGGATAACTAATGTTATATTTTAATAGATCGGACTTTTAGGAACGCGGCGATACCAAATATGTTTATTTTTTTTATTTTTTATTTATTTTTATTTGTGAAATGGGGAACGGGGGGTGATTTGAACTTTTAATATATATATTTTTTTTTTTTTTTACTTTTACTACAAGGCCCCCTAGTGTACTTGACCACTAGGGGGCGCGATTGCCTGTACTAGGTTCAGCCATAGAGCTCTATGGCTGAACATAGTGATTTTCAGCACTTCCTATTACATCCTGCCTCAGGCGAGCGCAGCGAGCCACCGAGCCCGAAGCGTGGCGAGCGCATCGAACGCAGCGAGCCTGCGAGGGGTGGCGGTACGCGTCCTCCGACCTTTTCATACCCCCACTATCCACGTCGGATAGTTGATTTTATATAGTGTGGCGAGCGCAAGCGCATTACTTCACAGATATTCTCCCTCTGTGGGGGTCGTGGACCCCCACAAGGGAAAATAGCGGGTGGCCGTCAAGCACCTGTCTGTCGGCGTTTTGACAGTTGGGATCCCGATGTCGGGTAAATGACTGTCGGGATCCCAACTGTCGGGACCACGTCTGGCACCTTTGGAACTGGTTACAGGGCTGGTGTCATTTCAGATTTGATGATAGCCATTGTCCAATTAGGAATGACCAAGGATGGCTGCCATTTCGCAAACTCTGATTGGCTTTTGTCTGGCGCCAAATTCCAAATGCTGCTGGCGCTGTCAGTCTCAGTGATACTGTTTTAAACCAGCTCCAGGGCCCAATTTAGTGGCTTAATAGAGGACTGGCTACCATCCCATAGTAAGCACAGTGCTACTGCTGGGACTGATCTAGCTGGCCAATCCGCTGCAAGCTCATGTGTCACCAGAGTCTAGCCTGGGCAGTTCCGGGTACTGCAATGCTGGGGGCACTGCACCTAACATAGGTGCCATGGGAGGAACCAAAGTCAGCTACACTGAGCATAGCTGGTGGCAGAGGAGCATGAAGAGAAGCATGCTAGCAGTGGCGTAACTATAGCACCACAGCCCCCGCGACCGCGGGGGGGGGGCGCTATGCATGTGCGGGCGCCGGGGGCTGCAGTGCTATAGTTACACACAGCCGCCCGCCGCACCAACCCCCGCAAACCCCCCCATCCCCAGTCTTTACCTGTGTTCAGTAATCAGTACGTACGCGCTGGTCCCGGCTCCCTTCTTCTTCTATGAGGACCACCACAAAATGTCCACCCAAATTTAGCAGACAGTTCTCTGAAACTGTCTGTTGTATGGGGGCGGACATTTTGTGGTGGTCCTCATAGCAGAAGAAGGGAGCCGGGACCAGCGCGTACGTACTGAACACAGGTAAAGACTGGGGATGGGGGGGTTTGCGGGGGTTGGTGCGGCGGGCGGCGGGCGGGCGGCTGGGCGCCCTCCCTTTAACGGCGGGGGGGGGGGCGCCCAAATTGTAGTTACGCCGCTGCATGCTAGATACAGTAAATGCTTCCTGTGTCATGTGCTGTATGTACAGTAGATGCCCTGACACATATGTGACACACCTGCAGCACATCCATTGTAATGACAGAATAGAGGGAGAGAGACTGGTAGGTAAATGGGGCTCGATAATAAGGACAGAACAGAGCAGTAGTGAGGGAAAGGAGGGGGTACTAAATATACAAGAGAGTAATCCTTTGGGTAGATTTGTATGTAATAGATGTATGGAATAGAGGGTTTTTTTTTGGGGGGGGGGGGGGGGGGGGGCTTAATATTTTGACAGTCCTAGGTCCCAAAATTTCTGTTGGCAGCCCTCTGAAAAAAAGTAAATTTCTAGGACACATATTCATCCCCCCCTTTGCAAAGTTTGATCATTTCATCAGCTGCAGAACATTCCCCAGTATAACAATAATAGCATTTTTTCATTTTGAAGATTATAAAGGAAATCATGTATAATCCAGTGTTTCGTGTAAGCCTTTTTGCTCTGTAAATGTAACTTTGCATTATATAAGTAGATTGCATTATTAAATAGTGATTTGAGGATTTTTTTTTTTTTTATATGTGTCTAAAAAAATAGTTACAAGTTCTAATTTTGGTACAAAGCTGTTCTCAATCCTATATTTCTGTGTAAATAATAAAGTTCTGTATGGCCTCTTAAAGAATCCTAATCTCACAAATCAAAAGCCGAAGCTGAAGCAAATTATATATAATACATTGGTGTGGATTTTACTCTACACCAGTGCTGCCGACTTTTACAGTCTCCTCTCCCGGAGAAGCCCGGAGAGGAGACTGTCACCATCACTTCTGGGGGCGGGGCCTGATGGAGACATCATCAGTCCCTGCCCCCAGTAATGCAAATCCCGCAATATGCGGGTCTCCGGTGAGGGGGTGGGGCTAAATAAGCATGATTAGCATATTTAGCCCAGCCCCTTCCGATGAAAAGCCGCAAATCGAATTTAAAGCTTCTGCAACCAGGTACGTTAGGGGCGGAAGGGGATCTGCCGGAATCCGGGAGGGAAGCCCACCTTTCCGGGGGGGCCAGGAGGGGGACCCGATTTTCGGGATCCTCCCATCCATTCTGGGAGGGTTGGCAACCCTGCTCTACACCTACCCCCGAATAATAATGTCTCCTTCCAATGGCATAACTACCAGCTGCTGCAGCTGCCCAGAGGCTGTCTTCATTGTCTGCACCGAGTGTGGATCATTAGATCGACCAAAGAAAGGTTGGCATGCATTAGGTCGACCAGTGAAGGTTGACAAGCCCTAGGTCTACACATGAAAAAGGTTGACATGGCTTTAGGTTGACAGGGTCAAAAGATCGACACAAACATTAATTTGACATTGGGAAGGTTAACAATCAAAATGCCGACATGGGCTTTTTCTCTTTTTATCCAAAATGTCGACATAGTCGACATGGACACCGAAAATGTGCACTGCGTCTTCCCTTGCACCGCTTCAGGATCGGCACACTATTATACCTCCACACTCTAGTGGATGGTAGTGTGGTACACCGGAGAAGACGGCCAGTAACCCTCTGTATTACCTTGGTACTGAAGCTGGACAGACGTCTTCCTTCTTCTGTCGGCTAAGACAATGAACAGGCTGGGATTATGCTTCAAGGGTGTTTATTAACCAGAATACCCGTATAATTATACATCAATCCTCCGATTCAACTCTAATAATGAATCACCTCAACGTTGAACCACGTATATAGTGCAAACAGTATAAATCACTTTAGCATTAAATCACGTATAAAGTACAAACAGTATAAATCACTTTAGCACTAAATCACGTATAAAGTACAAACAGTATAAATCACTTTAGCATTAAATCACGTATAAAGTACAAACAGTATAAATCACTTTAGCACTGAATCACGTATAAAGTACAAACAGTATAAATCACTTTAGCATTAACCCCACTACCGTGTCACGTGACTGGGTACCCAAGGAGGGTGTCCTTAACCACTGCCTCTGAGGCAGGCCTGTGCACAGGGCTAGTGTTGAAGTCTGTTAGAGATCTCTATTCCGCGACTGCGCAGTCCTTTAGAGCCTAGGGATAGTCTTCCTGGGGAACTACAGGTGACACTGGAGGCGAAAGTGTCCTAAATCCGGAAAACACTGAAATCTCTGCTTAGGTGTGGGGAAGGGAAGTTCCTGACTCAGGCCACAAGATGGCGCTATAGGATTTCCATTGCAAGTCTGACAGTACTCTGTCTAATGAGGGGGCCTGATTCCACAACGCAGAGGCTGGTGATAAGGTCTTTAAGGTGGGCTTTCTCCCTCGTAGCTACAAACCAGGAGAATGCTGGCCTGCCATTCCGGCAGAATTGATTTATCCCTGGGGGGTTAAAGAGTCCCTCCGGGTCTTCACTGACCAAGGGGAGAGGGTTCTATGGCCGCCTGGGATAACGCTGCGGCATATGGAGGAGCAATCCCCTTCTTCTGGGGAACACAGGTGTCCTGCTTTTAGGGTAGGTTGGCAGGTGGCAGGTGCCCTATTTCCGGGTAGGGTGGCAGGGTAGCAGGCGGCAGGTGGCAGGTGCCTGGTGGTCCAGTGGAGGCTGCTAACGGAGGGGCTGGGGTATAGGCACTCACACTTACGGTTTGATGCAGCTCCTGCCGTGGTGCTGAGATTCCCCGATGTCCGCCTGTCAGCTGCTGGATCTCTCCTCCGCAGGGGGGCACGCTAGTGTGGGCGCTGCAGGCGCAGCGTTGCCACACTCAGCAGCGCCGCACTCGCCCTGCTGTGCCTCGCCGCCGACCGCTCCCGCTCCTCTGTCCTGTTGACGCGGCGTCTTCCACTCCCGTGTCTCTCCGTCTCCTCCTTCTTCTTTTCTTCGCCGGAGACGCTGGGAGGATGACGCGGCGGGTCACTCACGCCGCTTGGTCTCGCCCGCCTCACGCTGCCGCTGTCGCCCTGTTGTCGCGGCGTCTTCCGCTCACGCTGGTCTCCTGCTGTAAGCTGCGCTGGCTGTGTCTGTCTTGCCGGTGATGGCGCCTTCCCGCCGTCCCTCCTTCGCGCCACACTGTTTCTCCTCCTCCCTGGTTTCGCGCTCCTCTCTCGGCACCAATCACAGGGCACCTTTTTCCTCCAGGCTGGGTCTGTGTACCTCAGGTAACTGCAGGGTCCCAAAGTCACACTCCTTCCTTCCATATATAGATTGCAGGGCGGTTGCTTAGCAACCCCCTGTAGTGTCAGCATAAGTTAGGTGACACTGGCCACCAATGTAAGTGCTGGGACTAAACAAAGTGACATACAGTCTTCTAGGGTGTCACATGTCCCCCTACTCGAACGATGCCAGTCCCCGGGCATCCATTTAAGAACTAGCAAGAGTCTTGGATAAAGTCCCGCACATAATTACAAGAAGATAAGGCCCTAAATGTTCTTTCAGATGTGCCATGGGTAGCATCAACTGTCACATACATCATCACTGTACACAGCTTTATATACATCAGGCACTTAATAATTTTGCTATGAAATATGATTTACATTCGGTAGCGGACGGGGAGTATCCCTCTCGTACACCGCTCGGATCTTCTGACTTCTCTGACCGGAGTACGGTGGACGGCAGGGATGTCAGCAGGGTCGGCTTGTTCTTCGGTTACTGGCCTTACAGGACTTCCGTGACGTGCGGTCTGTACTGGAATTCCTGGGGTAGAACCACTTGTGAACAGCAACAGTTCGATCGGATCATGAAGGGGAATGGGCTCAGCAGGGCCAATAGGTTCTTCGTCGGAAGAGTCTTCTCTTGCTGATGGGGGTTCCCCGATGCACAGCTTCAATTGGTTCCTAGACACAGTGAGGACAGGCCCCTCAGGACCGCGCTGAATTTGATAAGTGTACACATCATTGTCAGGGATGCAGAGTACTGTATACGGGGTAGATTCCCACATGGTGTCTAGTTTGCTTGAAGCAGGGTTGGTCGGGCTCCAGCATCGTAGTCGTTCTTTTGTCTGAGGTGGGCGGCCTCCATCTGCCGCTGTACAATCCCTCTGGCATCTTCCATTCTCTGTTGGTGGTCCCGG
Source organism: Crinia signifera (assembly GCF_055691185.1). Taxonomy (NCBI): domain Eukaryota; kingdom Metazoa; phylum Chordata; class Amphibia; order Anura; family Myobatrachidae; genus Crinia; species Crinia signifera. The sequence goes on from NC_139222.1 coordinate 86,585,746, forward strand.
ACCCAATCCTGCTGTGCTTGGGGGCAGCGGGTCCCAACAGGTGACAGGTCCATATCTCTAGGCAGCTTCCCGTGTCGGCCAAACAGGAGGTAATAGGGAGTGAACCCCGTAGAACAGTGTTCTACGTTGTTGTAGAGGTATGTGAGTTCGGCCAAGAGACGTGGCCAGTGAGTACGCTGTTCTGTGGACAGGCTTCGGAGCATGCCTAGGATGGTTCTGTTGGCCCCCTCACATTGGCCGTTCCCCTGTGGGTGGTATGCCGTAGTTTGTACCTTCTTGCAGCCGTATGTGGAGCAGAGTTCGCGAAACAGCTGGGAGTTGAAGGCGGGCCCCTGATCAGTCAGGATTCTCTCTGGATATCCGTACGGCTGTACAAAGTGTTTCCAGAACATCTCAGCGGTTGTCTTCGCGGTCAAGTCTCGGACCGGGACCACTACGAGGAACTTCGTGTAATGATCGGTCATGGTCAGGGCGTACACGTGTCCACTCGCACTGGGCTCCAGCTTGACGTGGTCGAGCGCCACCAGTTCTAGCGGGTAACTGCTTTTGATGGGGTGCAGGGGATCTTTTTCTCCAGCGGCGGGGTGTCTTTTGAGACTACAGGGGACACATTCGCGGCACCACCGCTCTACATCTTCTCTCATCCCGATCCAAAGGAATCTGGTCCTCAACACCGCCTCAGTTTTCTGGGTGCCGAAGTGTCCGGAGTCATGGTGGTAGGCCTGTAAGATCTTCGGAGCCTGCTGTCTCGGGACCACTATCTGGGTGATGGTCTGTTGGGTCCCGGGATGAAGGCCTACACGAACGAGCAAGCCCCGGCGCTCCTGCAACCGTTCTCGATGCCGCACCAACTTCACCAGTTCTGGGTCAGCCGTCAGTCTCTGTTCTCTGGACAGTCCCCGACGCTGTCTGAGCAATCGGGCGAGGTCTCGGATCACAGGGCTCTTGCGCTGTACTTCTGACCAATCAACTTCGGGCGTCTCAAAAGCCGGCGGGTCATGGTGGCTGTTCGCTGCGATTGACAAGGGCTCCGAGTAGATCATGGTCTGGAACAGGGGGGTCTCAAGTTCCTCGGCCACGTCTCCGCTTTCCTCGGGAACGTCAGTAACTGGAAGGCGGGACAGGGCATCGGCGTTCCCATTTTCCTTGCTGCTCCTGTATGCTACTGTGTATCGGAAGTTAGCAAGACGGGATACCCAGCGTTGTTCCATAGCCCCTAACTGTGCGGTGTTCAAGTGCGCCAAGGGGTTGTTGTCTGTCTTGATCACGAAGGGGGTTGCTGCCAAATAATTTTTAAATTTTTCCGTTACCGCCCAGATGAGGGCAAGCAACTCCAGCCGGAAGGTACTGTAGTTCTCGCAGTTGCGCTCAGTTTTGCGGAGCCCCCTACTGGCGTATGCGATCACTCGTTCTTTGCCGTCTTGTACTTGAGACAGGACTGCTCCCAGCCCTTGGTGGCTGGCGTCAGTGTACACAAGAAAGGGTTGCTCATAATCCGGGTAGGCCAGTAGAGGTGCACTCGTTAATGAGGCTTTCAGTTGGTCGAATGCCCGCTGGTGTTCTTCCCTCCAGTCCACTGGGGTGGGCCACTTTCTCTCCTGGCCAGACTTCCCTCTCAGTAGTTCATGGAGCGGGGCTGAGAGGCTGGCAAACCCTTCTACGAATCGGCGGTAATAGCCGGCGAACCCCAGGAAACTTCTCACTTCTCGCACTGTGCGGGGTACCGGCCAATTGTGGACAACTTCGATCTTTTCCGGGTCTGGTCGGACGCCTTGGGCACCAACGATGTGTCCCAGATAAGCCACTTCGGGTTTGAGGAGATGGCACTTCGCTGGCTTGAGCTTCAGCCCAGATTTGGCGAGCAACCGGAACACTTCCTCCAAGTGCTTGAAATGTTCTTCATACGTTCGGGAGAAGATGATGACATCGTCCAGGTACAACAGGATCATCTCGAAGTTGTGGTGTCCGAGGCAGTGTTCCATCAATCTCTGGAACGTTGCGGGCGCGTTACATAACCCGAAAGGCATCCTCTCAAACTCGAACAGCCCCATTGGCGTTGTGAACGCGGTCTTTGGTATATCTTCGGGGGCCATGGGGACTTGCCAGTACCCGCTCATGAGGTCTAGCGTGGAAAAGAAGGCGGCCGTCTTCAACGCCGTTAAGGACTCTTCTATGCGGGGCAGAGGGTAGGCGTCCTTGTGTGTCACCGCATTGAGCTTGCGATAGTCAACGCAAAATCGCAGGCTGCCGTCCTTCTTCTTTACGATGACTATCGGAGAGGCCCACGGACTGTGGCTTTCACGCACTACCCGGCTTCTCGCATCTCATCAATCATTTTCCGCACCGGCTGGTACATGGCAGGGGGGATAGGCCGATGTCTCTCCTTAATGGGGTGACTCGTTCCCGTGGAGATGTGGTGGCATACGTCTCTGGCTCTTCCAAAGTCGGATGGGCTCTGGCTGAACGCCACCGCATTCCTCCAGACTACCTCGAGGATGCCGTCTTGTTCTTGTCTGGTGGTCTCCGGGCCCCCAATCTGGATCTCTTTCCACCATGCCTTCCCATCGTCCGCATTCGCCGGTCCCTCTTCTTCCTTCCCGCTGTCAGTTGCAGACGTCACATTATGCCCCACGACGTCTTGGAAGTCGACATGAAAGATTCTGGCGATAGGGCAATGTCGGTGCAACCTGACTGGGTGGTTGTGTGGGTTGACTACCCGGACTGGCACTCTTCCATTCTGGACTCGGGCCAATGTTCGGGCTACGGCGAAAGGTGGCTGACTGTCGTGTTCGTACGGCTCTAGAACGGCGTCGTACGCTCCTCCTCCTGGCCCAATTCTGGCCTTGCACCAGATGACATGTTCAGAGTTCGGCAGCAGTAGGACCGGTTGTCGATCGGTGACGCGGGCTTTGCCGACTTCTCCTCTTGCGTCCGCAAACTTCTGTTGGCCCTGCAGGACCCGCAGTGTATGCTGCATAGTCCTCTGCTCGTGGGGTTCCGCTCTCTTCATTTCCCTCTGGAGGGCTTCCACCATTTCTTCTGGGCAATGTTTGAGAATGTTCATTCCCAGGATTACTGGGGGGAGGTGCTCACATGATGTTGTAGTCACTAGGTAGCCTTGTCTCTTTAAGGTGGCTTGACCGATCTTTACGTCTGCCTCCCAGTAGCCCTGGTAATTGATTGGCTGGCCATTACTGGCTAACAGGTGAAGCCACGTCGTGGGGGGCATGACAATGTCTTTCCGCATCCAATGGCGGTCAAACTCTTCTAGTTTAATGGTGGAGACTTGGGAGCCTGTGTCCAGGAGTGCTTCCACTGCCACGCCATTGATGGTAATTGTCACGTGCGGGCATTCTCCCACGAAGCGGGGCCACCATTCTTGTTTCGGTGGACCTAATAACGGTTGTCTTCCCGAGGGTCGGTCCTCCTCCTCGGAGGTACTTCGTTTAAATCACCCTGTGGGCAGTTCCTTTCAATATGTCCGCTTTGACGGCATCCACGGCAAATCGGCCTTCCGTCTTCATCGAATCGGTCGGTTGAGCGTCTTCCCGACTCTCTGGGTACACTCCACCGAGGCCGATCTCTCCTCTCTCGCTGCGGACGCCAGTCCCTGTGTCGGGTTTCACTCTGATCTAAGCGTTGTCCCATTCGTGCCAGACCTAGAGTCAGCTCGGTCAGTTTGTCATTGATGGCACTAAGGGGGTCGGGTACCGTTGGGGTTTGCACCTCTTAAAGGACCGTCCCCTTCTTCTTCGCCACTCTGTAAGGTACGACTTCGGGGTGATCTCCCACGTCGTCGTCTTCTGTTGTCACGTCCTCTTCAAAATCTGTATTTCGGTTTTGCCCTAGCACCTTCAGTGCCGACTCCTTGAACTCGGCGAAGCTACAGTCCTCTTTTTGTTTTCGCCACATGCGGAGTTGAGTACGGGTGGCTTCTTCTCTTGCCCCTTCAATGAAGAGGTCTATGAGCATTTCGTCAGCTTGTTGTATCTCCCTGGAGTCGACCGCTTGTGCAGCCTTCATGGCTTCTTGTAAGGCCAGCGCGAAGTCGCGCAGCGTCTCCCCGTGTTTCTGTCTTCTGGAATACAGCCTGTTTTTCACCACCGGTATTGTTTTGGAGTCGAACATATCCGCAAGTTTCTTGAATATTTTCTTCACAGTCGTTTTGTCGTCTTCTGGCCATGCCTTGACCTCTCTCCGCGCGGAGCCTTTCAGTTGTGCCAGTAGGATCTCTTTCTTCTGGCCTTCGTTTAGTCGATACAACTTGAACGTTGCCTCCATTCTGTCCCTGAATTCTTTCAGGGTGCTTGTGCCTTGGGTGCGTGGGTCTCCGGAGTATGTAGGTACCCACGCAGCCCCGAAATAGTACGGCATTGTGATTGGTGCCGCCATCGCTCCCGGTGGGTCCTCTTCTTCTGGTGGTATTGGGGGTAACCTCCGTCTCGGTGTTGGTACTGGGGGGGTTCCAGGCTCCGACATCTCGCCGATCCTGTTCGTAGACGCCAAGCTTAGATGTGGTACACCGGAGAAGACGGCCAGTAACCCTCTGTATTACCTTGGTACTGAAGCTGGACAGACGTCTTCCTTCTTCTGTCGGCTAAGACAATGAACAGGCTGGGATTATGCTTCAAGGGTGTTTATTAACCAGAATACCCGTATAATTATACATCAATCCTCCGATTCAACTCTAATAATGAATCACCTCAACGTTGAACCACGTATATAGTGCAAACAGTATAAATCACTTTAGCATTAAATCACGTATAAAGTACAAACAGTATAAATCACTTTAGCACTAAATCACGTATAAAGTACAAACAGTATAAATCACTTTAGCATTAAATCACGTATAAAGTACAAACAGTATAAATCACTTTAGCACTGAATCACGTATAAAGTACAAACAGTATAAATCACTTTAGCATTAACCCCACTACAGTGTCACGTGACTGGGTACCCAAGGAGGGTGTCCTTAACCACTGCCTCTGAGGCAGGCCTGTGCACAGGGCTAGTGTTGAAGTCTGTTAGAGATCTCTATTCCGTGACTGCGCAGTCCTTTAGAGCCTAGGGATAGTCTTCCTGGGGAACTACAGGTGACACTGGAGGCGAAAGTGTCCTAAATCCGGAAAACACTGAAATCTCTGCTTAGGTGTGGGGAAGGGAAGTTCCTGACTCAGGCCACAAGATGGCGCTATAGGATTTCCATTGCAAGTCTGACAGTACTCTGTCTAATGAGGGGGCCTGATTCCACAACGCAGAGGCTGGTGATAAGGTCTTTAAGGTGGGCTTTCTCCCTCGTAGCTACAAACCAGGAGAATGCTGGCCTGCCGTTCCGGCAGAATTGATTTATCCCTGGGGGGTTAAAGAGTCCCTCCGGGTCTTCACTGACCAAGGGGAGAGGGTTCTATGGCCGCCTGGGATAATGCTGCGGCATATGGAGGAGCAATCCCCTTCTTCTGGGGAACACAGGTGTCCTGCTTTTAGGGTAGGTTGGCAGGTGGCAGGTGGCAGGTGCCCTATTTCCGGGTAGGGTGGCAGGGTAGCAGGTGGCAGGTGCCTGGTGGTCCAGTGGAGGCTGGTAACGGAGGGGCTGGGGTATAGGCACTCACACTTACGGTTTGATGCAGCTCCTGCCGTGGTGCTGAGATTCCCCGATGTCCGCCTGTCAGCTGCTGGATCTCTCCTCCGCAGGGGGGCACGCTAGTGTGGGCGCTGCAGGCGCAGCGTTGCCACACTCAGCAGCGCCGCACTCGCCCTGCTGTGCCTCGCCGCCGACCGCTCCCGCTCCTCTGTCCTGTTGACGCGGCGTCTTCCACTCCCGTGTCTCTCCGTCTCCTTCTTCTTTTCTTCGCCGGAGACGCTGGGAGGATGACGCGGCGGGTCACTCACGCCGCTTGGTCTCGCCCGCCTCACGCTGCCGCTGTCGCCCTGTTGTCGCGGCGTCTTCCGCTCACGCTGGTCTCCTGCTGTAAGCTGCGCTGGCTGTGTCTGTCTTGCCGGTGATGGCGCCTTCCCGCCGTCCCTCCTTCGCGCCACACTGTTTCTCCTCCTCCCTGGTTTCGCGCTCCTCTCTCGGCACCAATCACAGGGCACCTTTTTCCTCCAGGCTGGGTCTGTGTACCTCAGGTAACTGCAGGGTCCCAAAGTCACACTCCTTCCTTCCATATATAGATTGCAGGGCGGTTGCTTAGCAACCCCCTGTAGTGTCAGCATAAGTTAGGTGACACTGGCCACCAATGTAAGTGCTGGGACTAAACAAAGTGACATACAGTCTTCTGGGGTGTCACAGTAGGGCATGAAATACCGACTGTCAGCACATGTCAGTTCAAAAAACAGTGAAATTATTCTGTAGACCTTCCCAATATCGGCCTAATGCTTGTGTCGAACTAATGACCTAAAGCCATGTTGACCTTTTTCATGCGAAACATAGAATTTGACGGCCCATCTAGTCTGCCCCTTTTGCCAGCTAGTCTTACCCTTTTATGAAGCCTGTAAAGGTGCGTGCACACGGGCAAAAAATCGCTGGCAATATAAATCGATGGGTGCGCGCTCCCGTTTTCAGCTCCCTAATGGTCGCTGGTCGGAGGAGCATGCTCCTCCGACCAGCGACTTCCTTTGCCTCTTCTCCCAGGAGTGTGTCATTTTCATCGGCAACCATCTCTGGTCGCTGATGAAAATGGGACACTGAGCAATATATTGCTAGCGATCATATTGCCCCGTGTGTACACAGCTTAAGCTATACCTCACATGTCTGCAGTGCCTTCAGTTAAACAGAGATGGGCATATACCAGGGGAATCCACAAGTAAGCACAGCTGAAATCCAGATAATGAGCTAAATTGGGATACAAGTAATACAGAAGTTAGCAAAAAAGACAGAAGGTTCGTTAAAAAAAAAAAAAAACAGGTGTCAAACAGGTACCCAAGGTACCAAAACACCTAAAGTAATCACCTGGCACTGAATACCAAAAAGAGCATGAATATGCTATACAGGAGCATGATAAAGGACGCACTGAGGGCGTGACACACACCCCAGAGCGACTATACTTGACTATGACTATACTTGCAACTTAACTGTGGCCCTTTCCCTTCTCTTTCAGCAGTGAATACTGAGCATAAATAATTATTAATATGATGTGCTATTACATTGTCCCCCTCAAGAAGACTTCCACTCTCTGGGGTTTATTCTGGTTCAGGCGGCTGGGCCGTAAGCGTACGTTCCTGGTTTTTTTTTTTATCTGCGCATGCGTACCTTCCATAATGCACAGGCGCGAAGACTCCACAACGCTCACGGATGGGTCTTTCCGTGCGAAAAAACCTGTCCGCAAGAGTACGGTCATTGTGGGCGGCATAGGGGCGTGTTGAGGGGAGCAGCCGAAATAATGAGGGAAAATGGGCGTAAACATGGGCGTACACGGGGGTGTGTACAATAAATGTATGGTGCTACTACCGCTCGATCTGCGAAAGCACCGTTCATTTCGGACACAAAACAGGCGGCCGCCAACCACCACCTCAGACCACCCCTACAGATACCGCATGAGAGCGGACGGCTGGGTCTGCTAATTAACGCTGATTACTACTCAAACACATACACCTGAATGTAATAAGCAATGCTGCAGCCTATTAAGTCCAAACCATTATTTCACTACCTGCAAGCCACACACAGCACTCAAACACATTGGAAGCATATCTTTCTACACTTCTCTACATGTAAAGGTTGTTTTATTTTATTCTTTTTAAGACCTGCTAATATATGCCAAGGTAGTTATTTGGTAACCATTTACACACATTCAGTAAGTGTTTTCATATACTTTAAACAGCAGCACACTCAATCTACACAAGTCGACATGTGTCAAAGTTTTCACTCGAATACAAACAATTTTTTTTTTTAATTTTGATAAAAATACATAAAACAATAATTGAATAACAATTAGAATAAATCATTTAATTGTCTTAATCATAGTTGAAAGGCTAGATTATGAGGGCCATATATGTGAAGGGTATGCCAGCGTGCACGGATGTACGCTAACTCTCACGAACGGTGACATACGCTGAGTTTTCCATTGAAAACAGGCGAGACCCGTCCGTACAAGGTGGCGTACGCTCAGATAGCAGCAAGATGTTGGTGGGAAAACGGACGAGAGACGTCCGTAAACGGTGGCGTACGCTCTGTTGTACGCCAGTTGTTGGAGTCGAAGTGGTGATCCGTCCGTGTACGGTGGCGTACGCTCAAGTGTACGCCACTCCCCTTTGTCGGTGTTTGTGAGCGTCCGTATGCGGATGTTTTGTGGGTGGACTTTCGCTCACCAGCCGCGTACGGGAAATGTACGCTGATACGGAACGTACGTACGTTTGGCCGCCGCAACCAGAATAAGGTCCTCTGTCTTTTGTCTTATTATTCCACTTTTTGTTTTTCTCCTTTCACTTATATACCTAAAAAAAAGTTTTCCCCCCTTTACCCACTGACTGGGCCATTTTCTCTTCAGCCTGTGCTTTTGCACATCTGATTACCTTCTTAGCCTCCTTCTGTCTAACAAGATACACCACTGTGTCCTCATTCTGCTGCGTCTGCTTAAATTGCTTAAAAGCCAACTTTTTTGCTTTCACAATACTTGCTACTTCTTTTGCAAACCACAATGGCTTCCTTTTCCTTGTGTTTTTTTCTAACTCTTTTGACACAAAGTTCTGTTGCTTTTAGAATTGCACTTTTTAATTTTTCCCACTTCTCCTGCACTCCTTGCAAGTTCCTCCACTCTGCAAAGAATCCCTTACAGAGTTTCCCATCTCTACAAAATCACCTTCTAGGAAGGTCAAAAAAGGGTATGGTTTAGCTTACAGACAATGGGGGTTATTCAGACCTGATCGCTTCTCTGCTATTTGCCGAGCCCAGCAATCAGGTAATCCCTATCCAGCCAGAGTGAAAACCCGCTCTGTGCAAGACTGCGAATGGCTTGCAAAAACTTTACAGATCAGCATCTAGCTGCAAATTCATATGCCACTCACTCATCATCGAATAATTTGCCTTCTGTGCGCAGACTGTGCCTAGCCCTGGACCTAATCGGCCAGTGCAATAGAATCAGCCGGATCAGGGCCGCAGCTGACATCACACAACCTCCATGAAAATGCCTGGATACGCCTGCGTCTTCCCTGACACTCCCAGAAAAGGGCCGGTTACCACCCACAAAGGCCAGCTTCCTGTCAGTCAACTTAGGAACGGCTCGCGATCAGAAAAGACGCTGGTTTTTACCACAGGATGGCCTCGTGCATGCACGTTACGTTCCGTTCGCGTGTGAAGTGGAACGATAATCGGCCAGGCTGAGAATTTGCAACCCAGTGATCAGGTCTATATAACCTCCAATGTTTAGATTAACTGTCATTAGGTCGACAGCAGAAAGTCAACATACACAAGGTCGATGAGCAAAAGGCAAACATGAGTTTTTCAGTTATTTGGTGTTAATGTCGAAAGCTGAGTTTGTGGACCCCCAAATAGTGTACCACGCATCCTTGCTTTGCTCACCATGATTTGGGCCCGGTGCCTCGCTCCACTACAGCTGCACTTGGCACACTTTGCGGCTCCCTGTCAGAGTCCATGTGGATGATAAAGTATGAACAACGTCCAAAAAATGTTAAAAAATTGGAAAAACATGTCAACTTTGCATGTGATGGAATGTTGGCCTGTCAACTATGTCTGTCCCCCATCCTGATACTAGTCAACAACATCTGAGCAAAAGAAAAAACAAGAAACGTTATTGTTGAGAGTGTATGTGTACAGTACATAGACGTATTATTTTGTAACATTCTTTAATGCTGTAGGTTATTACACACTTTCCACACACTCACTTGCACATATATGTTCTTCTGTTCCCTATCCTCTTCATAACCTTTTAGTTTTTACATAATGCGGATTCGCCTCTAAAGTCTGTGCACAGCACTGTAGTTTACAAATGCCATAATTAGTAGTGCTGCTGCCACTAAGCATGCCCAGGAGTCCTGACATGGCCATTGGCATGCGCTATTCAGCATTTCAGAATATTTTCAGCGGAAAACAGGGGTGTGGGCTGAGGGCGCATCATCCCATGAGGCCACACCCCCTTCTCAGGCGCTCACACGGCTCCACTGCGTTAGTGTCCCGTTTATAAGATTGCATATGTTGGAAGGTATCATATGTATACAGGGCCATAACTGGGGTTTGGGCAGGGTGGCACTCAACTGGGATACTGGTTGAGGGGCACAACCTGGTTTAGACTAACAACCCTAGGGTGTCTGGCATGACCAAATCACAGAGGACTATGACTACTGTTTAAGAATTGCCCATCTCCATTTAAAGTAATGCTGTGTATAGTGTTCCTTTGTGTGGCACTGCCACATGCCAAGGTAAAGCCCCCTCTTTACTGATTCTGCATTAGTTCATGTCCCCCTCTCTTCACTCAGGTCATGCCCAATCTCTACACTCAGGTCGTGTCCCCCCCCCCCTTACACTCAGATCATGCCCCTTCTCTACACTCAAGGCATGCCCCCTCTAACACTTAGGTCATGCCCCATATCTACACTCAGGTCATGACCTCTCTCCTCTACACTCAGGCCATGACCTCTCTCTCTTCCACACTCAGTTCATGTCCCCTCTCTACATTCAGGTCACGTCCCCTATCTACACTTAGGTCACGCCCCCCTATTTACACTCATGACCTGTCTCTTCTACACTCAGGTCATGCTCCCTCCTTTATAAACTCAGGTCATGACCTCTCTCTTCTACACTCAGGTCATGTCCCCTCTCTACACCAGGTCATGCCCCCTCTCTACACTCAGTTCAAGCCCCCTCTCATTTCTAATGTATGTCATGCCCTTGTGTTCTCTATAATTTGTCCAATTTTGCATATATCTTGCAAGTCCTCACATCCTCTTCTCCCTCATTCTTCTACACCTCTCCTGCACCTCCCTTTCCCATCTTTCTTGTCAACCTTATACAGTGTTCCCGCTAGGTTGTTTTAGCGGGGCGCTGCACCCTGCCCGATTTTTAAATGGCAAAATGCACCCTGCCCCTCTGGCAGCGCCCCGCTAAAACAGCCTGCCTCCTACTCTTATGGTGATACCGGGGAAGCCCGGTGCCGCAGTATATAGCAGAGCACATGGGGGGGGGGGGTTGCATTTAAATAAATATACATTTGTGGCAGTGGGCATATAAATATATAAACAGTGATGGGCAGTGTTGGCAGTAACGTATACATTGCTGGTCTGTGCCAGCAATGCATAAATCATAAATTAGCATCAACACTGCCCACCAATGTTTATATATTTATATGCCCACTGCCACCAATGTACTGTGTATATATGGAACCCTTGGAATTCAAACCCAGCCCATTTATAATGAAAGATTTTCAGCAAAGTCTTTCGCCTCCTGAAAATCTCTTGCTCTTTGGGGAAAATAGCTCAGTGTGTACGCACTACTTTGGTGAAAGATATAGCTATCAAAGATTTTGGCAAAGTCTTTTGAAATGAAAATCTTCAAGTGTGTATGGGCCTTAAGTATGGCCCTGTTCATACAGTATACAGTATATTATTCATCTCAGTCATACACATCCGTTGCTATATGTTAATGTCAAGTAGTGTTTTTACTTTTTCTTCAAATTAATCTACCTTTGAAATTCAACTTGTACCCTTTTTGTTCTTAAAGCACATGACCTACAGGAAAGCTGCATATACATGTTGTAACGATCAGATCAGGTGATCGATCAAATTAACGTATGCCTCCTGTTATGATTATCTGTTCAATCAATGTATGTCTGATATTGGTGTAATAGTTATGTCTCCTGTGAGTATTGGAATCAGGACATGTCTTGTATGTAAACTGTAGGTGACCCTGGTTTGAGTTTGAGGCCTGTATTCCCTCAGTGTGACAACTGTGGACTCCTCCGGAGTTAGGATGTAAGATAAGATCTGAGCCCCTCATAAACCATGGTCCAGGAGAAGAGGTTAGAGTTTGTCCCCTTCCTTCACATCTCTTATCAGTGGGTCTGCTATGCAAGGAAAGAGGATCAATCACGTTGAAAACAGCAGACTGTAGATTGCCAGGGACCTTCCACACTCCTTCAGCATGGAAAGAGTGGAATCCCAAGGGTGGGAGGGATGAGGGAGTCTGCAAGGTATAACTAAGACCTTTCTCCCTATAGTCAGTGTCACTACCTGGGGGTCTAGCAATCAGGCTGTAGGCGACGAGAGATTTCTTGTGGAGAACCCCCCCACTTCAGGATTGTAAGATACGGTTCTGTCTTTTTTTCCTTTTATTTTATTTCTGAAATTTGCATTTAAAACTTGTGTGTACTTTTAAAATCATTGTAAAATCTTGTAACTATTTTCTAAAGCTCTGTAGTATTTCTAGGAATAAATAATACATATTCCCAGTTCTGGTTCTGTGTCCTTAAGACTCATTAGCCTCATAAGAGAAAGGCTGGAAAACGTTACCATTGTTATCTTGTATTGTGTGGTCAGGGGCGAGCCAAGCCGCCCCTTGCGCAGTTTCAGGCGCTAAAATCAGGTTTTGGCTGGTGGCAGTGTACCTCAAGGAAAGGACCCGAGTGTCCTGAGTGAACCCCAGTCACGGCCGGCGCTGCTCAGATTGACGTATCGGAGCAGGCGACCGGTGGGTCCGTGACATTTGGTGGCAAGCGGTGGGGTGGAGAATTCATTTTTCTCTTTAAGAACTTAAGTGAGTGTGGGTAGAATTTTGTGAGAAATACCCACATCACCAGAATCAGAACTCAGAGCTTTACTATAGTTTTAAAAGTCACACAGTGAGTGCAATTTCTGTTCCCCTCCCTTCTCTTGTTTTCTTTACTATCATTTTATTTGACAAGTGTGAGACTCCGGATGGCTGATTACCAGCAGATGAGGAGAGATGACCTGGCGGTCGTGTGTGTGCAGAGGAATATCCCTTGGTCTGGCCAGAGTAGAAAACGTATGATTCAGGCACTAGTGGATGCCGATCGGACTCTAGCTGCTGGAGGAAACCAGTCCATGGACAATCCTACCCCAGGGGCTCAGTCAGCACTGGACAGTACAAACGATTCCGCGCCAGGGTCAAACACTTCTGCTGGACCCAGCAAGTCTACACTGCCGAGCGACCTTCTAGCTGTTATCAGGCAAATTAAGAATGTGAACCCCGTATTCGCTTTGCAGCTGGTGCAGTTCTGCCAAGGCATTGTCGTACGAGAGGCTGAGGAGCGCAAAGCCGTACGAGAGGCTGCAGAGCGTCAGGCTGAGCGTGAACACCAGTTGGTGCTGGGGAGGCTCAGAGGCCTGATCGCTGTTGGTGAACCAGTGGAGGATGATACAGGGCATCATGATGGCGAACCTTTACGTGAGACTTTATCTGCCGTGGCTACTGAGTTAGCAGGAGATGGGCTTCGTACTGAACTTTTACTGTCTGCGGAAGTAAATAATGTGTTGGATCATGATGTGGACTCTGTTATCAATCATGGGGAGCCTAACAAGGGACAGAGGTCCCAAATGACCGCTGACGCGAATTTCACCGGACCGCGTCATGCACAGTTCCCTGTCTTGGAAGCAGACAGAGGAAGCCAAGTGAGTGTCAGCTTGGTTGTGAGTAAAGAGCTGGCCCTGGACACTACCACCGATGCTCAGAGAGCTGACATCTCTGCTAGCACCAGGGAGACTGTAGGATGTGTGGCAGTCAGGGAGACTGCAGAGTACAAATCCCCTACAGCACCAGAAGAGCCCAGTGAGTATTCTGACTGCATAGTGAAAGTATGCAGGGAAGAGACTATGTCGGAAATAGGAATGGGACTTTCTGACTGTATGCACACAAGTATGTGTGGGACTACTGATGTGGGACTTTTATTAACTCCACACATATCTGTCAATGTTGTCCCCGCTGTCGCTAACCCTTCTGAACCATATGATGCATCTCAGGTAGTATGTAACCATGCTGAACATTGCAATGTTGTTATTTTGTGTGAAGCCCCTGAGATGATCTGTGATAGTGCCGTACCTTCGGTGGAGGTGGAGGGTGAGTTAGAGACAGGTATAGTGGGTAATCCTTGCCAGTTTGTGGGGTTAAACGAATGCCCTAATCTGGTTGGGAATGAGACACCCTCACTCATCAGTGGTAGGAGTGCTGATGGTGATGTCATTAAGGTTGCTGTGCCAGACGTTAACCCTGTTCTTCCAGTGATGTCTGGTTGTGACATCGTGCCAGGGGTCGCTAACTGCACAAATGGGACAGATCTGAGTTGGTTGCAGGCAGAGCATGTACCTGCCAATAAGTTACTGGTGACAACATGCTCCGATAACCCCATTCCTGCTCAGAGACAATGGGATCCAGATATAGCGTTTTTGCCACGGTGCAATTGTAAGCCAGCAGGATGGGCCCCATGTGTTGTGGAAGATGCACAGGCTAATTTGCAGGTATTGCAGGATGTCTCCCCAGGTTATGATATTGATGTTACTGTTGATAATGTGATGTCTTGCGCTACTGTGGGAAATGTGGTACCAGGTATAGGTGACCCGGTGGGTCCTGTGTGCACTGTAGACCTGTCAGATAGGGAGAGAGTGTCCCTTACTGCAGCTTTCCCCCCAAACCCCCCTCCTTACTGTAGCCACACAAGAACAGATACAGGAACACAGCAGGGGTTCCCTCCAGACACTGAGAACCCTCCAGAGAGTGCATTTTTCCAGCATCACTGGATAACGGATGCCTCTCCTGAGAACCTCAGTGGCACCACCCCAGCCGCAGAACCTGCGGGTCTGGGAGGGAAGGTCAGGCTCAGGAAGGTGTCCTGGACTGCTATGGAAAGCTTGGCTTTCCACGCAGAACTGAGAATCAACCCGGCACAGGCTGCCCCATACCTGGGAAGTGGGAAAGATACCCCTGGGTACAGTGAGAGGGTTGTTTCAGGAATAGAGCCAGTGGCTAGTAGGGAAGCTGCTGTGTGTAACCAGAAGGGTGGGAGGGCCTGCGAAGCACAGGTAAACTAAGCTCCATTAACCTCGGAAAAGTTGAGCTGGGATGTTTCAGAGACAGGTGACAATGACCTGCTGGTATTCCCCCTTGCAGAAACGTGCCCCCCTTCACAATTCACACACACAGACACAGAGGGCGAATCTCCTCACAAAAGGATGAGGTGTGAGGTGTTGAGTGAGTGGACCTTCCCCCCAGTGAAGGGGAGGGGGGGTCAGTCAGCTCAGGAGAGGTGCCGGGAAGACATGTTTAAGTCTGTATATAGTGCTGGGAGAATGCCCCACACCTGTGGTATAGGTAGACGTGCTGAGTTACGAGTCCCAGGGGGATGGCCGTTTGGGGTGTGGAGGAATGGTCTGGTACTGATCTCAGTGAGTAAGGCCAAACTGCCAGCTGCAGGGGAGAATCCGTGTCCAGGAGTCCGACGCACAGCTGTGGTGGGCTGTGTCAATACCAGCCGGGATGGACACAGCTCCCCCTATATCAGTGTGCTCACAGACTATGGGTTCGAGGACACCTGTGTGCTTTTAGTTTGCCATCTCCTGCGAGAGGGACAGGGACTATGCCCATTGCCCACCCTAGCCACGGCTATGGCGTCAGGTGGTGCCATGACAGACGTCAAGTATAGTGAAGTGTTAGTACAGATCCCGCAGAATCAGTGGCAGTCTGTCTCAGCACAGAGACCACTGCTACCTGTCCAGGTGATGTAGTTAATAGCGCACTGATGAGACGGTGACGTGGGTCACCGCCTCTGTGCGCCATTTTAAAAGGGGGAGGTATAACGATCAGATCAGGTGATCGATCAAATTAACGTATGCCTCCTGTTATGATTATCTGTTCAATCAATGTATGTCTGATATTGGTGTAATAGTTATGTCTCCTGTGAGTATTGGAATCAGGACATGTCTTGTATGTAAACTGTAGGTGACCCTGGTTTGAGTTTGAGGCCTGTATTCCCTCAGTGTGACAACTGTGGACTCCTCCGGAGTTAGGATGTAAGATAAGATCTGAGCCCCTCATAAACCATGGTCCAGGAGAAGAGGTTAGAGTTTGTCCCCTTCCTTCACATCTCTTATCAGTGGGTCTGCTATGCAAGGAAAGAGGATCAATCACGTTGAAAACAGCAGACTGTAGATTGCCAGGGACCTTCCACACTCCTTCAGCATGGAAAGAGTGGAATCCCAAGGGTGGGAGGGATGAGGGAGTCTGCAAGGTATAACTAAGACCTTTCTCCCTATAGTCAGTGTCACTACCTGGGGGTCTAGCAATCAGGCTGTAGGCGACGAGAGATTTCTTGTGGAGAACCCCCCCACTTCAGGATTGTAAGATACGGTTCTGTCTTTTTTTTCCTTTTATTTTATTTCTGAAATTTGCATTTAAAACTTGTGTGTACTTTTAAAATCATTGTAAAATCTTGTAACTATTTTCTAAAGCTCTGTAGTATTTCTAGGAATAAATAATACATATTCCCAGTTCTGGTTCTGTGTTCTTAAGACTCATTAGCCTCATAAGAGAAAGGCTGGAAAACGTTACCATTGTTATCTTGTATTGTGTGGTCAGGGGCGAGCCAAGCCGCCCCTTGCGCAGTTTCAGGCGCTAAAATCAGGTTTTGACTGGTGGCAGTGTACCTCAAGGAAAGGACCCGAGTGTCCTGAGTGAACCCCAGTCACGGCCGGCGCTGCTCAGATTGACGTATCGGAGCAGGCGACCGGTGGGTCCGTGACATACATGTTGCTTTGATAAAACATATTAATGAGAGCCAGAGACTTAGGATCAGTCTTACAATGGAGAGTAGCCAAAAATAGTAGGCATTAATTCTATAGCTCTCCTTGTAATCCTTCTTGCAAGCTGCAAAAAGTGATCTGCAGCTTCACAGCATATTCATATTCTGTCCTACTGGGTGGGATATTTAGACAAATACATAATTAGCTTCTGTTATTGCATATAATAAACACTACATTTCTAGTAAGTAATCTGCGTTTTCCTATAAATATGCAACATAATATATGATTAGGGGGGAGATACAACACTGGTATCTGCTTTCATTATTTTTAGTCCGCGAAGCGCACTCAGGGCTACTTTATGGACATGGTAGAGAGGACTTTTTTACTGTATTGTACAGTAGTTATTGAATTTAGAACCCTTATATTTAGTTAACTATACCGAATGACCATAGGCGAATCTAGGGGGTGGTCCAGGGGGTGCACCGGACCACCCATTAGCCCATTTTGTAGCTGAGGAATGGAGCTTTCCAACGAGCCCAGCCCCGTGTCTCTAGCCCACTGGGAACCGGAGATACTGCCAGGCAAAGCTGGAATGTTTTCCCTTTAGGACAGTGGTGGCCAACCCGCGGCTCCCGAGCCGCATGAGGCTCTTCTCTGCCTCATCTGCGGCTCGCCGTCTAACTTCCCTACTAACGATGCCCGGCGGCTTCCCCCCTTTGATGCGCGGCTCTGCGTCGCCGGCTCAGACACTCCCTTTCATGTGTGACGAGCCGCGGCCGGCGTGAGTCAGCGCATGCGCAGTCACATTGTAGCAGTGTCCCCGGCGCCATGTTCGTCACACTGACTGCGCAGTCGGCATCACTTTGATCCACCCGTGCTCTGGCTGGCTTCTTCATTCACCGCCCCAGCCTCCTGCCATCCTAGTAAAGAGTATGTTATCATGCACAGAAATATATTTATTGAAGCCTGAAGTGTATGTGTGTGTATGTGTGTGTGTGTGTGGGGGGGGTTGCTTTAAGTCAGGATCTACAATAGTTCTGGGGGCATATGTGTGGCACTGTGGGGGCATATCTGGCACCGGGGGCATATGTGTTGTACTGTGGGGCATATGATATCTGGCACTGGGGGCATAACTAGCACTGTGGGGGCATATGTGTGGCATTATGGGGCATATCTGGCACTGGGGGCATAACTAGCACTGTGGGGGCATATGTGTGGCACTGTGTCGGCATATCTGGCACTGTGGGGCATATATGTGTGGCACTGGGGGCATTCCTAGCACTGTGGGGGGCATATCTGGCACTAGGGGGCATAACGTTTTGTCATGTAGCCACTCCCCCTTGTGTCATATGACCACGCCCTTGGCCACTCCCCTGACCACGCCCATGATGACAGGCTCCTTGGCTTGACTGCTGATATTTTTCGGCTCTTTACCTCGGACCGGTTGGCCACCCCTGCTATAGGATAACATGGGACCCGCTAATTCCAACCCCCACCCAGTTTAACGGCTGCCAGTTCCCTCTTCGGCATCACTGAAGCTCGAGGTTGATCTCAGTCTAACCCAAATCGCTGGGCCTTCAATCTGATACCAGGCTGGATCCATATGGGTTAATTGGTTCCAGGGATATTAAACCGTTTTTTAAATTTCTTAAATGAAATTTCATGACTGTTTAGACTAGCTACTACTAGTAAAGTGTCCTGTGCTCTTGTTTTGTCTATGACAGTCTGTAATGGACACACGGTGTGTGTCTTGCTGTGTAATGGGCATTACGGTTTGTGTCATAATATGTAATAGGCAATACAGTGTGCGGCAATGTGTATAAAGGGCATAATGGTGTGTTCCATAATGTGTAATGGGCATAATGGTGTGTTCCATAATGTGTAATGGCCATAACGATGTGTTCCATAATGTGCATTACTGTGCATTTTGTCATGGGCATTACGGTGTGTTCCATAATGTGTAACGCCTCCTTTCTGTTATGCCACGCCTCCTTTCCATGAAGCCACGCCCCGTTTTTGCTGCGCGGCGATGCCATGCAAGGGTCCTGTCCACTACAGGTGGGCCTGTGTGCATAAAATGCCAGGGCCAATTTCTGGTCCATTTCCTAACTGGGTAAGGGCGAGATGTATAAAATGGAAAAAGCGGTAAAACCCCGATTCTCATTGCCAACTGTGTCCATGTCGACTGTGTCGACATTCGGATAAAAAAACAGTGAAAAACCCATGTCGACCTTATGACCAGTCGACCTTCCTTATGTCGACCTTTATGCAAATTCGACCTTAAGTCATGTCGACCTTGGCCCATGTCGACCTTAAGTCAGGTCGACCTTCCTGCCAGTCGACCTAGTGGGGTCGACCTAATGACTGTAGACCTAAATGCAGTCTGACGAATGATCCCATTCCATCGCGGGGGGCCTCCGTCACCGCACCGCGATGCCAGCCGCATATGTTAGTACATATGCGGCAGCATCGTGGCGGCGAAGGGCGGCGATGTATTTTAATACATCCCACCCTAAAGCTGTTGTAAACACAGTTGTGAACAAAAAGAGTGGATTGGCTAGTAAAAGCGCCAGGCAGCCTCCAGTGGGTACAACCAACAGTGGTGACCCTACACCACAAACAGATAGAAGACAGATAAATATAGATGTAGGTGTCCCCTCTGGTGGAGCCTAGGTATAAATAGGAGAAGGAGTACAACTTTGTAATAAGGGGAGCGATCCTCTTCTCCGCATTCAGAAGGTATAGTGAATAATCGCAAAGATACCACACCTCCTGGAGAGATAACATCTCCTCTTCTCCAATTAATAGACACACAGTAACATATTCTTCCTTCCTGCTGATATCAGTGGGGTTTCCAAGCTTTAAACTCCAGTAGATACCCAAAAAGATAAAGTGCAAAATATATGGTGCAATACCACTTTATTTTTAAAAAACAGTTGTGCCTGAGTGCATACATAAACATGCATTTTGTTTACAGTGCTTACGTATAGAGAACATATTTATATTGTGTGCTTAAGATGTAAGGCAGAAACTACTATTTCCCACTAACCACTGATCTAGGTGTAGGATAGGACTGCAGTATAACTTATATGCAGTGTAGGACTGATCTAGGAATAAAAAGGAGCAACAGAACACGAGCACATGCACTGAAACTAGAGAGAGGAAGATTCAGGGGAAATTTAAGGAAAAATCACTTCACAGAAAGGGTAGTGGGTATGTGGAATAGCCTCCCATCAGAGGTGGTAGAGGCGAATACAATAGAGCAATTTAAAGATGCTTGGGATAGGCATATTGATATCCTTACAAAGAAAAAAGGATCAAATATGGTTTGAGGTAACTTGTTTAAAAAGGGGCAGACTAGATGGGCCAAGTGGTTCTTTTTTTTTTTCCAATATGTGTTTTATTGAAAGTTCGCACATTAAACAAAATGGGGGGGATGTTCTAACATCCACACCCCAGCTCCGCTCCCTATCGCTGCCCATCGCATTCATAATTATTGCATATGCACTAACATATGCAATAATTATGTCAAAGGACAGCTCTTGCATCAAGAGCTGTCCTTTGTGGTGAGTCAGTGGGTCCCATCGGGACCAGGTGGCTCCCCCCTCCCTCCCTTACCCGGCTGCTGGCTGCTGCTGCTGCAGGGGGGGCTGGCTCTCCTCCTCCCTGCACCCGGAAGAGGATCAGTGCAGGGAGGAGGAGAGACAGCCCCCCACAGCAGCAGCAGCCGGGTAAGAAGGTCACAGGTCCGGGCAGCACAGCTCGCCACAGGTTTATATCCAACTCCATGCGTAGTTGGATAGTGGGGAAATGAAAAGGACCCTTTTTCCCATAGAATCCTTTGTTAAAATGGAGTCCATTTTAACATTGAATCCTATGGAAAAATCGGGTCCATCGGATCGCATCGCATGCGATTTGGTCGCATGCGATGTGATGCGATGGACCCGATTTTTTAATCGGGAGTCCAGATACTACATAAGTACCCAATATCCTCCATCACACTGCATGTACATACGAAGGAAGATGTTGTTGAGGATGCATGGAAGTGCACATGGTCAGCAACATAGAGCAGCATACACACTAGACAACATCACGATTTCCTCAGTCCAACCTGTCGGAACCTGCTAAATCATTGTAAATATCACACTTTAATTTAGTTATACAATTTTGCAAATAGGTTATTCCATAAAATAGTTTTACTACTAGACTTCATTTTTATGCTTTTATAAGTTGCCTCAAAATGGCATCTAAAGCCGCATACACACAGGGCGACTGCTGCCTTCGTGCTGAGCGATGGGCGTAAACGCGATCATTCAGCACATCGCGCGGCACTAGCGATGTACCCCACCATGCTGTGTGTTGAGCGGGGCTTTGCCTATTGTTTATAGGCAGGGCCCCGCGATCTAGCAGGAAAGACTGCAGATGTTAACGATGTGCGGGGCCACACATCACCATCGCTGCAGGGCACACACACGGAGCAATCTATGCTCCACTTCTAAGCGGTCTAGTCAGATCGCTTAGAAATTGGTCTAAAATCACCCATGTGTATGGCCCTTTACAGTATAATCTATGTGTGTTTTACAAGAATTTCATTGTAAGAACCTAAAGACATTTATTAATTGTATCTTTTTCATGCAGGTGCTCAGTAACTGCATGTCACCATGGCAAGCCAAAAGCCATCTGCTCCATCCTGCCAGGAAGCATTACATTTCGATTGCCATGAAAAGACTAACTCTGGCTGCCATTCCCTGTCAAAAAGCTCCTCCATGATGCCCTGCAGTGGTCCTGGAAGTCTACAGAGGAAACTAGAAACACATAAAAGCCTTAATAACATTCTGTGTGTGCCCAAGTGTAATGAGAACAGCGTGCAGCATTCACATAGCTCGGAGTGGTCTCCACCGCAGGATACAGTTCCTGATCTCTGTCGAGTGAAATCAGAGTGCAATCATCTTTCTGTGGATTACATACATGAGAGGATTCAGCACAGGAATCACTATCGGTCTGCCGATTCACCCCTAGCCTCAACAGCAGAGCAGGAGATGCCAAGGAAGTTTGTCAGGTGCAACGTGTCGGAAAACATATCATCTCTAGGCCACTCTGAGATTTCTGTGTGTGAATCGGAAACTTTGGACATGCTACATACACCTATGATCGTCCAGAAGAGTTTTTCAGATTACTTCTGCGGTAGTAGGAACTCAGTCTCTGGACAATACAGACACAGTGCCATTTATTCAACCCTGTCTTCTGCCAGTAGTATGAGTAGTATTCCTCCGGAGTCTCTCAGTGACGGCGCCTCTTCTCTCAGTAATGTTACCCAGGACTCTGTAATAGCCCTTTCTCCAACAAATGTTCTAAACGACTTAGCTGATGTCATGCCTTCAGTCAGAGAGCCGAATGTTCCATTGTGTCATTTAGACAGCGGCACAATTCAGCACAACATCACAGTGTACGCAGTGCCAGGAACATATCAACATGGAGTATTGGGCCCAAGGAACTCTGGGAATGGTTTTCCCAATAATGGATGTATGTATAGCTTACCAGGCATTATTTCTTGTTGTAATGTCTCAGACGCTAAGCTCTTGCCACCAGGAATGGCTATCCATGGCAGCTGCTCCATGCATTGCTGTAAGGGCCATGAACCTATGATGAAAGCGGATGACACCATTGCTGCATATTGCCATTCCTTACCGATATCCTCTGTTCAGTTCTCGTCTGCACTGGTTCCCTCTCTTGGAGACCCAGTGTCAGGCCACACCCAGCCACCTCTCTGCTCCCACTTGGCACCTTCTGATCAGCTTGCCTTTCCCAAAATAGTGTCATCTGTTAGTGAATCTGGACTGGACGCCAAGAAGCTTATCAAGTGTGGCCGACTCGCCTTCCCACATCCACCTGACCCACCCGGATATAATTTGCCAAAAAATACTTCAATACAGGATAACACAGATCTGCTACTTAAAACCATTGAAACTTTACCGGATAACTTGGAAAATCCAGATTCAAAGATGAAAGACACTTGGACAATGACATCTATGAACTATTTATCTGAGGGTCTCAAAATCTCACACAGCTACAAAGATGCGGAAGTACAAACTATAACTCTCATGGAAAATAAAGCTGTCTCTACTGTCCCCTGTCCTCAGATAACAGCCCACTCTTACCTGTCTCCTGATGTTGGCTTAACATTTACCCTACAACCTCCCCAGTCACCTGTACGTGAGGTAAGGTGGGACCAGGAAGGAATGACATGGGAGGTATATGGAGCTGCAGTTGATCCGGAGGTTCTTGGCTTAGCCATTCAGAAGCATTTAGAGATCCAGATAGAACAGAACTTGCAGTCTTCTGAACTGGCAGGTGAAATGGAGAAATCGTCTAAAGAGAAAAGGCGGTCACTCAGAACGGTCATGCAATCTCTGAGGCAATCTAACTGTTGTGGCGGCACAAACTCCACATCCGAGTGACATCGGGGAATAAAGATCTCGAGCACTGTCCTCACTTTCAAAGCTTGCACTGTATTTTTTTAGAGCCATGCTTGCACTGTTTTCTATTACTTGAAATAAGCCATCTTATGCCATTAATGTTAAACAAAATGTGATGCATAAAATGAAACTTATAGGGCTTGCAGTGCTACAATTTGATCGCAAAACCTTTTTTGGTTAATATAACGCCACGGGCCAAATGTAATAGGGTGAGAGTTTTTGAAAGTGAGAGTTTTTAGGAGAGTTTTCCCATTTTTTTTAAAGAGCCAATCAATTACATGGCAAAAGCAACCTGGTTTTGCAGTGTAAAATGATTGGCACTTTAAAAAGAAATGGAAAACCTCCCGCAAAAACTCACTTTCTGAAACTCTCACCCTATTATATTTGTCCCAAAAGTTAAAAACATAACTCAACAAACTGTCTTCAGTTGTCTAAAGTGGCCTACACACAGGGAGATGAGGGGTGATGAGTGTTCTGAGCCATGCCAGATCACTCAGACAAATCAATCTGTCAAATTTGAAAAACAAAATAATACAATTACAAAAAATGATTAACTTGCCATTTTCGGAAATCCAATTCTACTCAGCATTGACCGGACCTCTATAAAGAAGTAAAGATAAATATTAGACCTTGCACTTAGAGAGTACCATTCAAATGCTGCGTAGCACTGGGCATCACTTACTGTTGGGTACAAGGGTAATAATGCAAAAATATAGTGAAAATATTTGTGGTGCTGCAGGTGCCAGCAGGAAAAGGCGGGCTATGCAGTGTTTACTCCTACTGCTTGTGGTAGAATAGCAGGCACATAGTCAAAATAAAGTACATACTGTATGAGCACGTGTAGTGACAAAAGATATGCCACCTTCATAAAAATAACTGCTGCCTAATGATTATAAAATTGTCATTGCCCCGCCCAGTGTAAAAATGAGATGGCAAGAAATAAAATTGCAATGCTCTCATTCGAATGTCAAATCCTTGGTACGGAAAAATGCACTAGAAGGCAGCAAGACGTATGCTGTTTTTAACACCACATGTGGTTTAAGGGGTTTGCAAATCATTGCACACAGTTTTAGTTAGTACAGCTAATCCTGCAGTTTGGGTCTGAAAATGGCTTCCAATGTGTGATGGTTGGTTTACATTCAGGGCTGGATTAAGGTCTTTGGGGGCCCTGGACAACAATTTTTTGGAGGGCCCCGATCCCCCTGATACTTCTGTTACACACACAGTACCCCCCATTCCCCTGACACCTCTGTGAAATGCACACGCAACAACCCCCTCCCCCTGACACCTATATCACACTCAGCACCAAACTCACAGCCTCCTCTCTGACACACAGCACCCTCCCCCCCCCCTTCCACACCTCTCGCATGATGCAGCACCAGACCCTGACACCACTACCTCTCTCACTTCCAGCATCTCAGCGGTGGAAGGCTCTGGTAGTCCTGCGATGGTTGCATAGGAGCAGCTGGGTCTTTTCTACTCAGGTTGGCAGGCTGCAGCACATGGGAGTTAAGGCTAGGGATGGCCATCGACTATCATTGTTCCCTAAGCATTGATGGTTGGGACCTAGTGCACAATGTTTTGGGCATGGATAGGCGAGGGTCGATTTGTTTTATGCCATAATTTTTTCCTCCCTGCCAGTCAAACAGTCCCTCAGTCCGTCTCCTACCTTACCACTCAGCTCACTGCAGTTTGCGTCTTCTTTGGCCAGCGATGCGGCACTGGGTGGGCAGCGGCAGTGCAATTGGTATGGCTGGCAAGGCGAGTGACCATGTGCACATGCGCAGCGTTGCTGGCTGCCGCTTAGCTGTATGTATTCATAAAACTACACACCCAGGGTGGTGCATGGACCAACCTCGTCCTGGACCCTGCCCCCCTCTGTCTTTCAGTCATGGTCCCACTGCCGCTCCCTCCCTCCCTCCTCGGCTCACCGGTGTCTCCTCCCCTCCCGCTGCTACCCGGCCAGCTACCTGAGATTCTAACTTTTTCTCAGTGACCCCGGGGGACCGGACTGCACATGCACAGAAGAAAGTGAAGCTTTAACAAGACTCATATAATCTAGTTAAAGTTTCTACTGCACACCTCCCGGCAGGGCGGGCCAACCCATTCCTCTACACACATGCGCAGCTAGGAAACTATGGCCAGTGATAGAATGTTTAATACCCATCGATGGTTCTTGATTTAAAAGCTTAATGGGTCGATGGTCATCCCTAGTTAATGTCGCCAACCGCTGATCTGTGTCCTCTCCTGCGGTGGCTCCAGTAGCCTGCCCACCTGTGTCACACTACACGGTTGATGCACTGCTGTTTCTGGCTAGTGGCTCCAGACAGCAGTGTGAGGGACTATGGGACCGGCCCACCGGCAAAACTTGCCTGCGGATCAATCTGCGGGACGACTGCCCTTGTCGCTCCTCCTTGGATCCGGCTATGCATTCAGGATACTTAAATGTACTTTATTAAATCTACCCTCTGTGCTTCAAAGGAACTCAAAATGCAATGGACAAAATCCTGTTATGTGCCCAGCCCATGTAAGTCTGTAGGTAAACCAATATTGGCAATGATGAAGCTATAATATTTTATAGCTCCTGTGTTTTTCTTGGTAGCCAGTTATGAATTGAGAAATTAGTGCTGACTCTAGATATGATCTTTAATGTGACTTGTAAAATGTAAATTCCAAAGGACTTCCCATTACCCCGCTATCAGACATTACATCTAGTTCTAAAAATGTTACTTACATGCATGAATTAATAGAATATTTGGCTTAATACACAGATTAATAAGAAATAGGGATGCTTCTATAGTAAAAATATGTTAATAATAATAATTGAATAACCAAGGCCTTATAATATTACTTTGAGGGAAAAAAATTGTTTTTCACATAAATGAAATAGGAACTAAAAAAGGGAAAAACTTAACATTTGTATCCATGAATAAGGCTTACTTTAAGTTTTATGGATAATACATCAATCTCTACATAGTATAAAATATAGTCCATTGTTGTGATATATCTTTAACAGTTAGGCAGCGGGAGCCAAGAAAGTGCTCATACAGGCATTTCTTTCTTTAACTTGCCTCACCAAAAGCATCATTACCTGGCTCCCTTTTGTCATAGATTAATGTTTCATACACATAAACCTTCCTCAATAAATTCTGTATAAAATGTTGAAAGCCGCATCTAAATCTATCCAGTAGTTCTCAATATTAGCCAAAACAGACAGACACCTTGCAGGGACTTTATTTTACACTATGGCCCGTATTCAATGTGACTGGCGAGGTGGTTAAATGGCAGGGATCGCAGAAAATAAGAGATCCTCGCTGTTTAACCCAGGCACCAGCAGGGAGCCCGCTGCATTTAGCCGTGAGTCCCCCTATGTAGAGATGTTGCATTTATTTCAAAGTGGTACATGAACAAGTTCACTGAAACAGCTTAACGGTTGGAAATTCACAATAGCTTCTGTATTTAAAAAAGTTTGCGTTAACTTTGAGCAATAAGAACAAGGATGATAGATGTTAAGCTTGTTCGAGCTTAAATTTATGTAGTATATTTAATGGATTTGCATGCGGACATCAAACATGAAAAGCATATTATAGTTTCATGTATTTTATTTTACCTGAGAGCTGTGTACATTCAGTATAAATTTGGAACGCAAACATAGATTCAATTTTAGCCCAATTTTTACTGTAATGTGCTGGACGTGGTCAAAATAGATTGAATCAGTAACAAGTCACAAATCTGTATTAAGGACATAATACAGAAGACAAATCTAGGTGTTAAGTAGTTTGTTTACAAAAATGAACACATACCTCCCAACTGTCCTGGTTACCGCAGGAACGTCCCGTTATTTGGGGATGTTCCCGCGGCCCGCCCACGGAGTCCCCCCCACTGCCCCAGAATAGACACTGTGGGCATGCTCACAGCATCTATTCATGCTGACGGTGGCAAAAATGGGGGGCGTGGTCTCACGGAGCGTCGCAAATATAGGCCACTCCCCTTTAGTTAGACCATGCCCCAAAATTTTCAGCGCGCATGCCAGCGAACCTCCTCCGGCTGCCGGAAATTTGGGAAGTATGTGAACATCATCAACAAAATTGTGTATAATTTTATATTTTTAACAGTGAATTAAAAAGGGTGGAAATGTCATTTTGAGCAAAAGCCAACATTTTTACTGCAATATTACTATAATAAAAGGTATTATATGGAATATAGCATGTGCTGTTGTTGTCATTAACTGTTCTCTTTCTTTAAAACAAGCCAATAGCCTTTTTAGTTTCATTCTGCTACAAAACATTCATAGAGCCAATATCATTAAGAACGTGATAGTAATGGCTTTCTGGGAAGTAAGCCAATGGGGAGAAGCAGGTATTGATGACCCAGGCTTATTGTCTTCCTCTCCTCAACCCTGACACAGACCTCAGCCCCTGCTTTATGCCTGGGAACATGCTCATTTTAGGAGCCAATCTTTAAGATTGTTCGGATGGAGGGCTCTGATTAGCAGGGCTCTGCTCTCTGAGTTTTTAACGCATTTTCAAATTCACTAAAGTCCCTCCCTGTGGGACTTCGCTGCGGGAGTTATGCCAGCTCTATGGGCTTCTCTTCCGAGATGGATCCCTCGCAGCATGCCCCACGATCGCCAGCTTCTCTGCGCATGCGCAGTTGGACTTCCCTGTTAGAAACAAGGAAGTTCAGGTAGTTACGGGGATTGCTGCCCTTTGCATTGCTCATTGCATATGTTAGTACATATGTGATGAGCATCAGCGCGATGTACCGCTGCTGCTTGCTAATTGCTCCACTTCCACCCTATGGAGGAAGTGGAGCAATTAGAGAAACTGTTGGCTCTTCACAGGATAGAACCATGGTTCTAGACCGAGTTCTGCACGCCATTCTAGGCCCTGCACATCTCCCTACTGCTGGCTTCAATTCAGAGGCTAGTGTCTAGATCACCTTCAGTTTAGTAAATTTTCCCACAACACAAAGCCGCAGTTCAACTGCTCCAAGGCGGTGAGTCCCCCTGGACAGACAGTGTCCCAGCAGCCAGGAGCATGGGCAGATTTAGGAGGTGGGAGGGGTACCCAGGCACACCCCCCCCCTCCTTGTCGTTTAGTAATATAAATATATATATTTTTTACTATTTAATACGCTACAGGGGCCGTGACTAGTGGGGGGGGCTAGGGCAGGTGGTCACGCAGACCTGGTGCAGCAGCCGGCCTCTGCCAAGGACCAATATGCCGCCAACTGCTGGGTGGATGCCTCAACAACTTTCTCCCAATGTCAAAGCTGTGCGGGTGACATCATAACGCCAACATTTCCCATCCGTGCAACTCTGAACTAGTGTGGGGAAGAGCCGCTGGGTGCCGGGTGGAGATACAGGCAGGCAGCCGCAGTGTGAGAAAGATGGGAGACGCAGCAGCATGGGCTCAGGTGTGACACTGACTGAGAGGCAGTGAGGTCAGTAAGTAGTATGGATGATGGCTGCATCTGACATTAAAAAGAGCTCCCTGCCAGTGCCAGCAATCATGTGACATGTGATGTCTGTCCAACTGCAACCTTGAAATCTCAGGGCTCAGGGAGGCACAATTTGACACGCCGCTCAGTTTATCTGCTGAGAGAGGTGTGTCAGCTCTTTCAGCAACATCTCACCCCTTCACCGCACTGATAGGCTGCTAAACTTATCTGCTGAGAGCGGCGCGTCGGCTCTTTCAGCAGCATCCAGCCCCCCACGTTGACATGACACTCAATACCCTGCTGAGAGTGGCATGTTAGCTCTTCCAGATTCCATTTGCACATCCGCTGTGCTGACATGTTGGAACTCTGCTGAGAGCGGCTGTCAGCCAACTTCTTCCTGTCGGCTAAGCACCCCCTCAGCGTAAAGGCAGTTGGACACCTGCAAATATGGAGAGACAGGAGGGATGGGTTTGCCTTTGCCACCATGGGCAAAAAGCATGTAGATATTTGACACTTATATCATAATCTGTAGTGGGCATTACAGAGTGTCCCATAATGTGTAGTGGGCATTACAGAGTGTATCATAATGTGTAGTGGGCATTACAGAGTGTATCATAATGTGTAGTGGGCATTACAGAGTGTCTCATAAAGTTTATGTTAGACGCCGGCCCGGGCGTCGCCGCCGTCCTAATCCTTCAGCAGCGTCTGCGCTGCTAGGGCGGCGGCCATCTTCCTGGGACGCGTCACTGGGAGGCTTCGGGGACGTTGCTAGGCAACGCCCCGAACTTCCGCCGCGGCCGTCTCTGCAGGGGGAAGACTCTGCAGGACGGACCGGATGTGACGTCACTCAAGGGGGCGGCAGATTCAAAATATAAGCCGGCGTCTCTCTGACAGACGCCGGTTATAGCGTTCTTTCCGCCTGTGTCAGATCGTGTTCCTGGTCCTGGTTTCTGTCGGAAGCCCTCCTGTTGTTCCCCGCCTGTCCTGCCGTGCCTGGTGTTGTCCTGCCTTGCCTGGGATTTAGCTAGTGTGCCCCGCTGTTACACTCTTCACCTTAAGAGATCTGCAAGTGCTTGTCTGGGACTCCGTCATCTTCCCAGATAAGTCAGGGGTTACCCTGTGTTTCTCCTTACGCAGTTTGGCATTCTTTGTTACTGGGCATCTTCCTCAGTATCATTACCATTTCTCTTTATAAGATCTTTATTAGCATTGTTGCCATTTCTTTATATAACATCTCACTAGCATTGTTGCCATTTTATTATATAACATCTCATTAGCATTGTTGCCATTTCTTTATATAACATCTCTCTTGCATTGTTGCCAGTCAGTGTCACCTGCTCAGCCTTATTGCTTCCCTGGGGTTCTGGGAGTTCCCCGGTTCAGGGGTTTAGTTAGGTTGTCCCCTTGCTCTCTCCTGGCCTCGGCGGACGTGTTGTCTTTTCCTAAGACCTGCCTGTAGCGGAGTGGGGCGGACCTAATTCGCCCTTCAGCCGAGACGGGCCCAGGTGAAGCCTAGCACCGCACACGTCCGTCGATAACAGTCAGAGGCAACGGAGTTAGGCTGCCGGGGATACTCCCAGAAACCTTACATTATAACCGGCCATACTACGATCCCCCAGCTGTTCTGGAGGATCTCCTTGTACTCAGTTGTTGTGTCCGGGTGTCTTGTGTTTTTACACCCATCATGGATCCCTCTGCAGGGGGTCCAGCTCAAGTACTCTCGGATCAGGTTCGTCTCCTCACGCAGCAGATGGTGGAGTTGTCCCTGCGAGTAGAGACACAGGAGGAGGTTAGAAGAGTAGTCCCTGGTAGTTCTCAACCCGTCAAAGAACCTAAGATGAATCTTCCCAATCGCTTTTCGGGCGACCGGAAGTTGTTTTTCAATTTTAGGGAGAGCTGCAAACTATATTTCCGTCTCCGGCCCGTTTCCTAAGGCTCTGAAATTCAGAAGGTCGGGTTGGTAGTCTCCCTACTCCAAGGGGATCCACAAACATGGGCCTTTGGTTTAGGGGCAGATAGTCCTGAGCTCAGTTCTGTGGATGCATTTTTCACAGCTATGGGGGTGCTTTATGATGATCCCGATAAAGCAGCCTCCGCTGAGGCTCACATTCGGGCCTTGAAACAAGGTCGCCGTACTGCAGAGGCCTACTGCTCCGAATTCCGACGCTACGCTGGGGATACCACTTGGAATGATCCTGCACTGCGGAGCCAATTCCGTCTTGGCCTAGCAGATCAGGTAAAAGATTTCCTGGTACAGTATCCGGCGGCAGCCTCTCTTGATGACTTGATGCAGTTGGTGGCAGAGCCAGATTAAGGTCTAAATGGGCCTGGAGCTGAAAATGATCAAGGGCCTATTATGCGCAATAATGTGGGGGGCGTGACCAGTGTTCTGGTTGGGTGGTCTGCTCATGGGTGTGTCTTTATTTGTGTAAATGCTTTCAACTAATTATATATGCCTGGAAAAGGCAGGGGGCTGGCATAAGAAAAATGCATGGAGATATATTGGCAGGTGCCCTCCAAAGGTACACCCGCAGGATGCCGATGTCCTCAGATACTTGCGGGGTGAGGCGGCACTCCAGTCATAAAAAAAATACTGAAAGCTGAAACTTGGTAGACAATATTTCAGCACCTTTTATGTGGTCACCTAAAGTTACCACACCGTATACCCCTTATACAAATCATGTAACACAATAGTAACCCCCTTATACTGTACTTGCCTCTTACATATTATGACATATGGAATGAGCCAAAATTCACACCGATTGAGCCAAAATTCACACTATGGCAAACAGATTGAGTCAAAATTCACGTTATGCCACACAGATTAAGGCAAAATTCACATTTTGCCACATGGATTGAGCCAAAATGCACACTATACCAGGCATGTCCAAACAGTGGCCCTCCTGCTGTTGTGAAACTACACGTCCCAGCATGCCTTGACATAGTTTTAGCATTCCCTAATAGCAAAACTGTGTAAATGCATGATGGGACTTGTAGTTTCACAACAGCTGGAGGGCCATAGTTTGGACATGCCTGCACTATACCAAACAGATTGAGCAAAAATGCACAATATGCTCCATAAACAGGGGCATTTGGCGCGCATTAAAAATTGACACCATAATGCCCATTACATGTTAAGCCACACACCATAATGTCCATTAGGTATTATGCCAAACACCATAATGCCTATTAAAAATGATGCTACATAAGTGTTGCTTACCTACATGTTCATTGCCAGGGGTTCGATGCTCATTGCCAGGGGTTCCATGCTCGTTGCCATGTGGGATTACATGCTCATTGCCAAGGGGGAATACATGCTCGCGGTAACTGGGGGACAGCCACCGCAGGGCAGAAATGACAGCCATTGACAGCAGGGCCAGATTAAAGCAGGGGCAAAAGGGGTCAGTACCCATGGGCCCCCTCTAGCTAAGGGCCCCCTGTGGTTGGCATGTATTTTTAACAAAAACATTATTATTATTTTTTTTTAGCTAAAGGTTTTGTGCATGGGAGTGGGGTAGTGCTGCAGCTTCACCTATCTGCCAATGTGACATTGATTAATGGTGCTGAGCATCGGGAGCCAAGGCACACTGACTGCACAAGTGTGCAGTGCATTACTGGGAGTTGACTAAGTCCCATGACACTTTGCACAAGAAGGCAGAGGCTGAGAGGTTTATGCTGAGCTCTGATTGATGGAGCTCATTACATGCTTCTCAGGCCTATGGAGGACAGCAGCAGCAGCCTAGTCATGGGAGGGTTTTTAATCAGAGGCACTGACACTGTGAGGTCTCCTACAGTCCTACAGAGTAAGCAGTTACCCATTGACCAAGTTTATACTGTCTTTACTCTGTGTTTTGACAGTATAATATTCTCTCATGCAATTTATGGGCAGTAATGACAAGTGCAAGGGGGTCCCCCTGTCTAAAGTGCCCCGGGCCCCCCGAAGGCTTAATCTGGCACTGATTGACAGCCGGGCAGAGAGCAGGGGGCTGCCCGGCTGTATTCAGAGCACTGCATGTCCTGGCTATTTTAAATAATACCCCTTTCACACCAGAAAATGCAGGGACTTACCCGGGAATATGATCCCAGGATCATGCAAGGACATTCTCGGACTGGCCCCTTTTACACCAGCTAAATTCCTGCATTTTCTGGTGTGAGGGGGAGAGAAAACCACCGCCGCCCCCTTTAAACAAACAGCTATATCTTCGGAACCAACTGACCCATTTAAATGTAGGCTTCGAATGATTTTGGTCCCGTGAAACTGGGCCGTTTGGTTCCAGAGAATTCTGACCCCAAACAACATAAACAGCCATGAAATTACATTTTAGAAATTAAAAAAAAATTTGGTTTACCCACAATATCTCTAGAACCAATGGACCAGGTATCAGATTGAAGGCCCAGCGATTTGGGTTAGACTGAGATCAACCTCGAGCTTCTGTAATGCCGGAGTGGGAACTGACAGCCGTTGGAACCGGGTGGAGGTCGGAATTAGCGGGTCCCATGTTATCCTATGGGGACAACGATCCAGGTTTGCCTGGCGGTATCTCTGGTTCCCGGGGGGCTATCGACACGGGGCTGGGCTCATTGGAAAGCCCTGACCCTCAGCTACAAAATGGGCCTATTTGGAGAGTGGGCCTGGAGCTGTAGCTCCATCAGGCCCATTGTTAATCCAGCCCTGGTTGGTGGTCCGCATTGATAGACGCATCAGAGAGAGGCGTTCCGAGCGAGAGTTACCTTCCTATCCTCTTGCCGAGACAGGAGGTGAGCTGGTGGGCGGGTCTGAAGAACCAATGCAAATTGGTGCATCTCGCCTATCGAACCAGGAGAAGGCACGTCGTCGCTCCCTAGGCTTATGTTTGTATTGTGGGGGTAAAGGGCACCTTGTGGGCACATGTCCAGAGCGTCCGGGAAACGCCAGGGCCTAGGGGTTAGGGGAGGAATCCTTTTAGGCCAGTCCCGCTTGTCTCCCAATAATTCTCTTTTGTTATGTGTTTGTTTGGGTCTAGGGGTTCAACAGTGGGAATCCCA
The DNA here is from genome assembly GCF_055691185.1 of Crinia signifera. NCBI lineage: Eukaryota > Metazoa > Chordata > Amphibia > Anura > Myobatrachidae > Crinia > Crinia signifera. The sequence continues at coordinate 86,619,384 of NC_139222.1, forward strand.
GGCCTTTGTGGATAGTGGGGCAGCCGGGAATTTCATCGATTCTCACCTGGTTCAGGATCTTGCCATTCCATTAGTCTCTCTTCCCTCTGAGTAGTCTGTTTTTGGCTTGGATGGTAGTCTCCTTCCCAAGGGTCTAATCTCACATCGCACCGTGCCCTTAGACCTCAGCATAGGTTCCACCCACTCTGAGAGTTTAGAATTTCTTGTTATTCACAGTCCCTTAGCTCCTGTGGTGCTTGGTTTACCTTGGTTAAGATTACATAACCCTCATTTCGATTGGCGGACTGGGGAACTACTGCGGTGGGGTGAGTCATGCGCTGACTCATGTCTGCACCTCCCTGTCAGGGTCTCAAGTTTCGCCAATCCTCTGCTCCCTGCTCCATATGTTTCTTTTTATGATGTCTTTTCCAAGAAAGAGGCAGAGACCTTACCTCCCCATCGACCTTACGACTGTGCCATCAGTCTCCTTCCTCAGGCTAAGTTACCCAAGGGTCGTTTGTACGCATTGTCCTTACCCGAAGCTAAGGCGATGTAGGAGTATATTGCCGACAACTTGAAAAAGGGTTTTATTCGTCCCTCAAAATCTCCTGTGGGGGCGGGGTTTTTCTTTGTCGGTAAGAAAGATGGTACCTTACGTCCGTGTATTGATTACAGACAGCTTAACTTAATTTCTGTAAAGAACTCTTACTCGTTGCCTCTGATTTCCGTCTTATTTGATCAATTACGCTCTGCCACTATTTTTTCAAAGATAGATCTCCGAGGTGCGTATAATTTGATCAGAATCAAAGCGGGGGATGAGTGGAAGACCGCTTTAAACACTCACACTGGTCATTATGAATACCTTGTGATGCCCTTTGGGCTGGCCAATGCCCCTGCAGTCTTTCAAGACTTCATTAATGACGTCCTTCGGGATTTTTTGGGGATTTTTGTGGTCGTTTATCTGGACGATATTCTGATTTTTTCTTCTTCTTTAGAGCAACATAGAGTACATGTTAAAAGGGTTTTACAGAGACTCAGAGAAAACTGTCTTTATGCCAAACTCGAAAAGTGTGAGTTTGAGGTCCATAGTATTTCCTTCCTTGGCTATGTTATTTCCCCGGAGGGCTTCTATATGGATCCTGCCAAGGTTCAGGCTATCTTGGATTGGGTGCAGCCCACTACTCTGAAAGCAGTCCAGAGGTTTCTGGCGTTCGCGAACTACTATCGCAGGTTTATTCCTGCGTTCTGTCGCACCCATCCTTGCACTCACCAAGAAGGGTGCAGATCCCGCTCTCTGGTCTACAGAAGTCCACAATTCTTTTCGTCTTCTTAAAGAGGCTTTTGTTTCTGCCCGGATCTTATGTCATCCAGATCCTGACCGCCCATTTATTTTAGAGGTAGATGCCTCCGAAATTGGCATAGGGGCTGTGTTGTCGCAGGTAGATTCCAAGGATGGTCTTTTACATCCCTGTTCCTTCCATTCTCGTAAATTCTCTCCCGCGGAGTGTAATTACGATGTGGGGAACAGGGAACTTCTGGCCATAAAGTGCGCTCTGGAAGAATGGAGGCACTGGCTGGAGGGAGCCAAATTTCAGGTGACCATTTTCACTGATCATAAAAACCTCTCTTATCTTCAGGATGCCAAGAGACTAAATGCCCGTCAGGCAAGGTGGGCGTTATTCTTTGCTCGATTTAATTTTCGTATCACCTTTAGGCCGGGTTCCCGAAATGTCAAGGCGGACGCCTTGTCTAGGAGTTTTTTAGGTCTTCAGGACAGGGAATCGGCGCTTGAGACCATTATTCCTTCTTCTAGGATTTATGTTGGTATCGCGCAAACACTTTTGGATAAAGTCCTACGGGCACAAACAGAAGCACCCGACCTCACCCCCTCAGGGAGACTGTTTGTCCCCTCCAGACTCCGAGGGAGGGTTCTTGCTGAGTTTCATACGGCCAAGACAGCTGGCCACCCTGGTTGTACTAAAACATTGGATTTAATTTCTCGTTCTGTATGGTGGCCATCTATGAGAGGGGATGTGGAATCTTTCGTCAAGTCTTGCGAGGTTTGTGCCAGGAACAAGTCCCTCCGCACCCCTCCCACGGGTCAGCTTCTTCCTTTATCTTGTCCGGAGAGACCATGGACCCATATCTCCATGGATTTTATTGTTGATTTGCCGTCTTCCTCTGGTCATGATACCATCTGGGTGGTTGTGGACCGCTTTAGCAAAATGGTGCATTTTGTTCCCCTGGTCGGTCTTCCCTCCGCTCAAAAACTAGCTGCATTATTTTTGCTGCATATCTTTCGCCTCCATGGTCTTCCCACAGATATTGTCTCCGATAGGGGGGTGCAGTTTGTCGCCAGGTTTTGGAAGTTCCTCTGTGCAGCGTTAGGCATCAACCTCAGTCCATCTTCTGGGTATCATCCCCAGTCGAATGGACAGACTGAAAGAGTCAATCAAAACCTCGAGCAATTTTTAAGATGTTATGTTTCCAAGTGTCAGAACAATTGGTCGGAGCATCTGCCTTTCGCAGAGTTTGCATATAATAATGCATGGCATTCAGCTTCGAGGATGTCTCCTTTTTTCTGTGTCTCTGGTCAACATCCCAGAGCCAATTCTTTTGATTCCGGATCTTCTGGCGGTGGTTCTTGGTTATCCCAGAGGAGGGTCATTTGGAGCAAAGTTCATAAGGCCCTTCTTGCTTCTTCGGCTTCTGTCAAACGGTTCTCTGATCGTAACAGGAGGCCTTGCTCTTTTTAGAGAGGGAGACTGGGTTTTCTTTCTACCCGGAACATTAAGATTCGCCAGGTCTCTCAGAAACTTGGCGAATCTCAAATCAACCCAGTGGCTTTTAAGCTCCAACTGCCCCGGACCATGAAAATTCACAATACTTTTCATTGCTCTCTTTTCAAGCAGGCATCTCAGCCCAAGCGCAAGGGACCCGCACCTATCCTTGTCCAAGGTCACAAGGAGTTTGTTATTGAAAGGATTCTTGATTCTAAGGTGACTCGCAATCAGCTCAAATTTCTGGTTCATTGGAAGGGATATGGCCCGGAGGAGAGATCCTGGATCCCGGACCACAAGCTCCACGCTCCTTCTCTCAAGAGGAGGTTTTTTGAAGAATTTCCCCATAAACCCAGGGTTGGGGGTCCCTTGACCCCTCCTCAAGGGGGGGGTACTGTTAGACGCCGGCCGGGGCGTCGCCGCCGTCCTAATCCTTCAGCAGCGTCTGCGCTGCTAGGACGGCGGCCATCTTCCTGGGACGCGTCACTGGGAGGCTTCGGGGACGTTGCTAGGCAACGCCCCGAACTTCCGCCGCGGCCGTCTCTGCAGGGGGAAGACTCTGCAGGACGGACCGGATGTGACGTCACTCAAGGGGGCGGCAGATTCAAAATATAAGCCGGTGTCTCTCTTAGACAGACGCCGGCTATAGCGTTCTTTCTGCCTGTGTCAGATCGTGTTCCTGGTCCTGGTTTCTGTCGGAAGCCCTCCTGTTGTTCCCCGCCTGTCCTGCCGTGCCTGGTGTTGTCCTGCCTTGCCTGGGATTCAGCTAGTGTGCACCGCTGTTACACTCTTCACCTTAAGAGATCTGCAAGTGCTTGTCTGGGACTCCGTCATCTTCCCAGATAAGTCAGGGGTTACCCTGTGTTTCTCCTTACGCAGTTTGGCATTCTTTGTTACTGGGCATCTTCCTCAGTATCATTACCATTTCTCTTTATAAGATCTTTATTAGCATTGTTGCCATTTCTTTATATAACATCTCACTAGCATTGTTGCCATTTTATTATATAACATCTCATTAGCATTGTTGCCATTTCTTTATATAACATCTCTCTTGCATTGTTGCCAGTCAGTGTCACCTGCTCAGCCTTATTGCTTCCCTGGGGTTCTGGGAGTTCCCCGGTTCAGGGGTTTAGTTAGGTTGTCCCCTTGCTCTCTCCTGGCCTCGGCGGACGTGTTGTCTTTTCCTAAGACCTGCCTGTAGCGGAGTGGGGCGGACCTAATTCGCCCTTCAGCCGAGACGGGCCCAGGTGAAGCCTAGCACCGCACACGTCCGTCGATTCCAGTCAGAGGCAAGGGAGTTAGGCTGCCGGGGATACTCCCAGAAACCTTACAGTTTAGTTGGCATTATGGAGTGTCCCATAATGTTTAGTGGTCATTACGGTGTGCCATAATATGTAGTGGGCATTACGACATGTGACATAATGTGCAGTGGGCATTACGAAGTGTCCCATAATGTGTAGTGGGCATTATGGTGTGTGGCATAATGTATAATGGGCATAATGGTGGGTGGTGTAATGGGCATAATGGTGGGTGGTGTAATGGGCACTATGCTGTGTGACATAATGGGCATTTGGCATATGGCATAAAGTTTAATGGGCATATTGGTGCGTGGTATAATGTGTTTTGGGCATTACGGTTTGTGGCATAGGGGGAAATTTACTAAAGGAAATTTGTAAAAAATAGGCGTACTTATATCCAGAAATACACTTATTTTTGACATTTACTATTCCGAAAATACGGCTATTCGTATTGATAGCACATCAATATATATATATATATATATATATATACTGTGGCGAGCGAAGGGTATTCGGTGTCCCCTTGCGGTGCTCGCCACGCTTCGGGCTCGGTGGCTCGCTACGTTCGCCACAGGTTTATATCCAACTCCATGCCCACTTGGATAGTAGGGGTATGAAAAGGACCCCTTTTCCCATTGAATTCCATGTTAAAATGGACTCAGTCCATTTTAACATTGAATCCTATGGAAAAATCGGGTCCATCGCATCGCATGCGATATGGTCGTATGCGATGCGATGGACCCGATTTCAAAATCGGCAGCCCAGATACTACATAAGTACCCAAATACATTTGTTTTCAGTGCAGATAATGCAGTGGATGGGTAATTTACATAAGTCTGCGTAGGCAAGGAACATGTGATGTGTGTGTATTTCCAATGGTGTAGATATGTCTGATTTGGGACGTGCAGCTCAGATCGGGGGCGGAACTATCGGCAGTGCAGCCGGTGCAGTGCATCGGGGCCCAAGGAGATTATGGGGCCTGAAGCCGCTGCCCGTCTGCACCGCATGCCGCCACACTGATTCAAACAGCGTTAATAGTATTAAAAATGCACATGGGCACCGGCCGCAAGCTAATTGGAGTTTACACTCCTGCAGCCAATCAGGCAGCAGTGGCTTCTGATTGGTTGTCAGACTGTAAAGTCAGATTGCCTTGTAATCGTGCATGGAATGGATGGATTGAGCTCCACTTGCTTGCGGTATCCGTGGCCACACTCGAGGACTGATTTTCTGGTGCAGCGCTGCCTGCTGATCCTGCTGGCAGGCCCCTGCTCCCCGCCTCCGCAGAGACTTCATGACTAAGGTGAGATGGGGGAGCAGACTGTCACTGTCCAGGTCACCTGCTGAGAGATTGGGGGATGTTTGAGCAGTGTAATAGTTTACAGTGTTGAGAGCAGGCTGTCACTGTCCAGTGACCTGCTGAGAGATCAGGTTGGGGGCATTTAGTAGTGTGCCCCAGCCAGGTGGTCTTGCTCCCGCTGGATCCGCACCGCATGGCCCGGCTCCCCTAGTTTCTCAGGCTGCCACTGGATCCCCTCCTGGTGATCCGGCACCTCCCTCCTCACACTGCTGCATCCCTACCTGGGTTGCCCAGCTCCTCTCCATCCTGCCATTGCCGCATCCCTGCCGGGTGGCCCATCTCTCCTCGATCCTCCCGCTGCCGCTTTAGCCCTGGTAGGCTTGAAAAATAAGTAGTGCTTCAGCCCACAAACGACCTCTCCAATCTTTCTGTGCCTGTGTCCTCCCAGTCACTCTCTTCACTGCTGTCCAGTGGCGTCACTAGGGTTGGTGTCACCCGGTGTAGTAACTCATGGTGTCACCCCCACCCCCCCCCCCCCCATTAAAAAATAAAAAATAAACAAAATGGGGGCATGGTCTGTACCCTGATTGTACTGTGTGCTTGCAGATTGAGTCAGCACACCTATTCTTCTGTCACTATTATAGCAGTGCTGTATAAATTGATTGATAGATCAGTCCCTGCATTTTTACAGGCTACTTAAATCATTAAACACTGTTTATCCGTAATGCCAATTACACATTATGCCGCAGTGATGCCAATTACACAATAAGCCGCACACCGTGATGCCCATTACACCGCACACCATGATGCCCATTACGCTGCACACCGTAATGTCAATTACACAATACGCCGCACACCGTGATGCCCATTACACTGCACACCATGATGCCCATAATTACGCCACATACCGTGATGCCAATGACACAAAATGTCACACACCCTGATGCCCATTACACCATGATGCCAATTACACAATACGCCGCACACTGTGATGCCCATTACACCACGATGCCCATTACACCGTGCACCGTGATGCCAATTAAACTGCGCACCATGATGCCCATTACAACACTCTGTGATGCCCATTACAACACACACCATGATGGGGGGGCCTCGGGCCTAGCGCCCGGCTGTGGTGCCACGAGCCTAGTGCCCGGCTTATTGGCACCACGGGCCTAATGCCCGACCTAGTGGGGCCACCGGGGAGTCCTTGGGCCAGGAGGACCCAACCATATAAACAAGGGGCCAGGAGGGCCCAACAATTATATGCCCCCGGGCCAAGAGGGCCCGACTATAACGCCCACAGGCCGGAGGGGCCTGAAAGTACCCACGGGCCTAGTGCCCGAAACCCGGTGGTCAAGGGTAGGGGTAGGTGGCCCAAGGGCCGCCTACCTGGGGTTGGGAGAGGCCGCAGGGGGGAGCTTCGTCAGCTCTTCTGCTTTCCACCCCTGCTGGCCTCTCCGGTGATGGCCGCCCTCTTCTTTCTTCTGCCGCTGGCCTGTCCTGGCCAGCGGCGGCGCCGCCTACTTTCTTCCTCCAGGAGGCGCTGGAGATCTTCTGGCTTGATCCCGGCGTCTTCTGGCCTCTTCAGCGGCCACCGGAGCTCTTCTCTCCGTCGCCGCCGTCCTCTTCCTTCAGCCGGGGCGCTTCCTCCTTTGCCTCCCGGCGTCTGACGTCAGACGCCGGAGGCGGGGAAGAGTACGTCGCGGCGAGCGCTGATTGGCTCGCCACGGCCGTTTCCTATTGGCTTGCTATTCGGGAGCCGTGATTGGCTCCCAAATGGCGCCAGTGTTTAAACGCCGCGGGCGGCGTTTTCCATTGGCGGCCACAAAGGCGCCAATTTCAAATCGCCGCCTCTCTCCTCCGCAGCGTCGCCCCGCGCTCGAGCCTCGGACTGTCCGGCTGTCTCTCAGCGCTGGGATCGGTTCTTTGATCCCAGCGCTATCTGGGGTGACACCTGCAGAGGAGATGGAGCTGTGTCCCCAGCGGGACGCACCCGCTGGGGACACAGCTCCATCTCCTCTGCAGGTGTCACCCCAGAGACTGGTGACACCCGGTGCGGCCCGCACCCCCCGCACTTGCCTAGTGACGCCACTGCTGCTGTCACTCTCCTCTACTGCTGTCACTCTCCTTCACTGCTGTCACTCTCCTCCACTGATGTCATTCTCCCCTCCCGTCACTCTGCACATGCCTGCTGTCACTCTCCCCCCCCCCCTTCCCGCTGTCACTCTCCTCATTCCCGGGCAATGAGTATGTAATTCTTCCATGCAACGAGCTTCATGTTAATGGTGTGTGTGTATTCTGTGCAGATGTATACTGTATGAAACCGTGTGTGCATGTATACTGTGTGTGCATGTGATGCCACTGTATGTGTTTATAAGTATACTACTGTGTATATGTGTCTATGTATTTATTTGTACCAGTATGTGTAGAAGCATTGGAGGGGGGGGGGTCGAACAGGGACGTTGTACGAATGGCAAAAGGTAGGGTAGTAGGAATAGTCATTGTGTTCCCGAAGTGATCTTTTAATCTCAATACACGGCTGAATTTGTGATTCTCGATTTTACTGGAGAATATATTTTGCCGATTAGTCGGCACAAATGAAAGTCCCCGGTTAAAGACCGCCACCTCAGTATCTGAGAGGGTCCTTGATGAAAGGTTGAACACAGAGCTTCTTGGGCTTCTTGCCCCTTGAGGAGTCTCTGCCACTGCCTGCCTCTCCTAGTCCGGGTTCTAGGGTTCCCACGCGAGCCCTGGTTTTTGCCCCTAAAGGGGGTTTACCGGAGGAGGTTGCTGAAGCTGTCTTGGACTGATCTGTCTTACTAGCTGATGAAGTGGCTGAATTTCAGTTTCCAAATTACGTTGTCTCCAAGTCCTGGGGCGTCTCTGATCTCTAAATGGTTGTTGCCTGTTAGAGGGGGTTTTCACACAATCATGGACACGGTTCTCAGTAGTCCTTCTGTACATTTAAAAGTTATTTTACGACAAAAAATTCAGTTAATATGCATGATGGTTTGAAATTGTTGACTGACATATTATTAGTTTCTAAATTCCAAATAAAAGACGGTACTTATGTAGTAGCCAGGCACCCAATTAGCATACATACGCTAGCTTAGAGAAATCGGTGCGGTGCGATACGATGCGATTTTCCTATGTAATTTATTCACTGCTCTCTTGGCCCTGGCGGATTGCGATCGCATGTGATTTTATAGGGAGCGATACCATTACATTAGCTATACACTTGTATGACATACAATGAGGTTTTACGCACCCCCCACTATCAATGCCACCCAGAAGCATGGCGAGTGCAGCAGAACGCGTCCTCTGACCTTTTCATACCCCCACTATCCACGTCGGCGTGGAGTTGATTTTATATAGTGTGGCGAGCTCAGCGAGCCACCGAGCCCGAAGTGTGGCGAGCGGCCGCGGATTACTTTACATGTATTCTGCGTCCCCTCGCGGGGCTCGCAGCGCTCACCACGATTCGGGCTCGGTGGCTCGCTGCGCTCGCCACGCTATATAGAATCAACTCCACGCCGTCGTGGATAGTGGGGGTATGAAAAGGTCGGGAGGACGCATTCCGCCGCCCCACGCGGGGCTCGCTGTGCTCGCCACGCTTCGGGGTGGCGTGGATAGTTGGGGGTGCCTAAAACCTCATTGTATGTCATACAAGTGTATAGCTAATGTAATGGCATGGCACCCTATAAAATCGCATGCGATCGCATGAGATTTTGCGGGAGATGCAATAGGCCCATGCAATGCAATGCGATGCGATTTTCTTACGCCCGGCTACTACATAAGTACCAAAAATCGCACCATATCGCACTTTTTTGCCGCAAAAATGCAATTTAAAAAAATGCGATAAGGTGCGATTTCGGAAACTTCCTAAAAATCGCATCTCATTAAATCTCACCCAAGGTACCAGCCAATCCGATCCTAACTGCAATGTTACATGACAGTTATAAGCTGATTTGATGGTACTTTATCACTTTCTACTTTATCTCTCTACTTTTTTTCTCTCCTTTTTTAGCTCTTCAAGTTTTATAAATCTCCCCCTCCCCATTGTGATGTTGTCCAGTGATTGTTTTTTGTCACCTGGAGGAATATGAGAACACATTAATATAAGAATCCTTCCTAAGTAAAATGCTGTAGCTGGCATTGCTGTTGTATCTATCATTCAGCATGTTTGTTTTCCAGAACTGTGTTTGATGAAATGCATTCTCTCCTGGTTGGGACACACAAATCACCTCACGCTAGACACGCACTATTTCCAGCCAAGCAGCTTTTGTTTGCAAAAATGAAACCTCCTTTTTTAGTCACATTACTTTTGTATGCAGGTTTCTATTTAAAAGATAATACACTTAGTAATAATAGATTTAAGTATTACTGTCAATTAGTTTTAGGAAGTTTTGAAGATCAGTTATACAGCTTATGTAACTACAGGTATAGTGTAAAATATATCAAACAGAATAAACAATGTATTTTAAAATGAACTCTTAGCATTCTTTAGTTTTATGAAGTTAATGCTTATGGAAACACAGATTAAGTGTAAATGACAGCAAATAACAGAATAAACGTTTGTTGAAAAAAAACACTATAGAAAACAATTCCCCTAAAGTAAAAAAAAACAACAACAAACTTTTTTTCTTGTCTACTGTTCAAGATACTAGCTATTTCACATTCACATGAAGTGAATGTGGAACATCTGGTTCAGGGTTTAGAGCTGCAGCAGGCCTGATGAGATCCAGTTCAGGTTTTCTTAATCTGGTGTGAATCATGGTTTGGTTAACTAAAAGCACCTGTGATTTCCCGTTATATGTTTGTTCAGAACAGAGGTCCAGGGTTCCCAATGCCAGCGCAACGGAATATGCTGCGCTATATAAGAAACTAAATAAATAAATTAAATTTGTGGGCTACATGCAAAAGGAGCCAGTATTTACCCTGTATGCAAATATAATAAGTGTATTAGCACCCCTTCAGGCATGGTTTAAGAGATGGGGGCTCATGTGCATACTGTGTGCAGAGCCACCTTTAGGAAGTACATGACAGACTGTTCTGCTTTTGGCAATTTATCTGACTTTCCTATTATCAGAATGTCTTAGAGTCGCATCTATCAAGTAATATTTGCGGCTAAATCCCCGAAAACCCAGTTTTCGGGGGTTATCCGCAAATATTAAGTATACCCCTAATGTATTACAGGGGACCGCGGCAGGAATCTCCGATCCCTGCTGTGACCCCCCCCTGCAGCGCCACCGGCCGCATCCCCCATAGGTTTCTATGGGGGATGCGAAGCTGCCCGAAGTATCAACATCGGGCAGCCCGGCTTCGCACCCCTGGGTTATCGTCATTCTGATATGGCGATAACCCATTGTAGCCTATAGCTACACATCGCACTACCCGGGCGGCAGTGCAGTCAGCAGGGTCGCGGGGGTCAGTGCGTAACCGCGCATGCGCAGAACCCCCGGCTTCCGGCTCTAGGTATCTCAGGGACGGGCTCTTTTCAGGGCCCTGCGCCTAGCAGGTCAATATTCCGCCCAGATCGCATTGTAAATGCGATCAATGATAAATGGGGCCCTAAGTCATCCTCATAAGGCCATTCCATGATTCCTTGTTTCCTGATAGTGACCATGAGTTGACTTCCATTGAGAATATGTCTGCTCCCCAGTACCAGGTTTACTGCTAGTGGCTTTTTGAAGACTTCACAATTTGATACGGAATTGATTCCTTCCCTACTGTCGCAGGTTTCCAGTTTAATTCCTGGGCTGGTGAGAAGACTCTCAGCAGTGGTTTCAGGCCTGCTGATATATCTGCTTCTTAGCAGTTGCAGAGTAACAGTCTAGTCCTTCTCTGGCGGGGTTCCTGAGGTTCCAGTCACTGCCTCCTGTCCTGAGGATGGCTCCAATCATGGGCCAGAGGATCCACTTGCTTCCTTTTAAGGCCCCCATACATTAGGCCTACTTGACAAATCGGACTTAATCATCCTGACAGCTCCCGGGGGGAGGGGGGGTCACACATGATTTGGCACTTGATGTGCCAAGTTGTGCATGTGATAAATCGATTTATCACATGCAGTTCCCGGGGATCTGCAGGCGGTGGACACCGGTGAGGGGACCAGGGAGCGGAGGATGGCACAGCGGGGGGGGGGGGATGCCCGTGACCTGAGAGCCAGGCAGAGTGAGCAGTGGGGCAGCGCAGGGAGCCAAGCATGGGAGGAAGTCGCTGCCGTCAGCGCGCCAGTGGGAGCAGGGGGGGCAGTGCAGAGAGCCGGGCAGGAAAAGACACTGCCGGGCAGCATCGCAGTGCCAGCGGTGGAAGCAGAGGACTTATCGAGGACTTAACGATTTCATGGCCCGATTAATCTGAATCCGGTGAAATCGTGCCCAAATCGCATAGTGTATGGGGGCCTTTAGTCTTAGATATACAAGATAACAGCTCTAACTAAGGTCATCAAGATGACTACACTACTGCTAGACATGACAGTTGTGTCTGAAGTCTCCAAGACAACTATCCAGCCAGAGATATCAGAGAAACTTGGATAATTCTGCCAGAGACATCTAAGATGACAGCTGTGTTTGAGGCCTAAAAAGGATTCTGCACAACTTGAGCTCTATGAGATGACTTTTCAGTCTTCATTCTGTGAGAAAAATGTTCAGTCCAGAACTTCTGAGACAACTATCCAAGAGAATACTGCTTAATCTGGAGTCCAAGAAATGTCTGCCTTCCAGGGCCTGTTAGAAGATTGCATAGTCCAGTCTGCGAGATGACTGCCCAGTCTAAATTATCTAATAATAGAATGCTTTCAGAACCATCTGATCAATGAATGGTTTTGTGCATCTCTCCCTGTACACACCGTGAGATATTGGCTAATGGACAATTTTGACTAAGCAATTTTGAGAGAGATTTTGGCTAGATGCACTGGAGATGTTGATGAAGCAATTTTGTCTAAGTAATGATAGTCTATGATCTAGTCAAAATTGCCTGGCCTACACAGTCTATTTATGCTAAGCAAACTATACTAGACAATATTGACTAAGTAGGAGAAAAATAGGGAGACTTTGGCTAACCTTCTAGGAGATTTTGACTATCTAGTCAAAATCTCCTGCCAAAATCTCACTTTACATTTAAAAAAGGAAAACCGTTCTACACAAATACAGAAATTATTTCCTTCAGATGGCTCAGCTCCCCATAAGTGATGTAGCTGTCTGTGACTGCCAACATCACTGCTAACTTGCACCCCATAATGACGGCAAACGTTAAAGTCCAGAGCAAAGAAGCAAACTGAACCTTCTCTGCACTATTCGATGATCTGTGCAATCCAAATGCATAGTTTAGCAGTGGAACCGATGATTTGTCCCTCCTTGATCTGTGCTATCCAATCCAAGGGGAGGGAAGATAATACTGCATGGACATTTCATGCCGTTGGTGAGAAGGGGTTACGAATAATTTTGGCACGGGGGGGGGGGGCATCAATAGGGACCTACAGTACTAATGTGTTGGGAGGAAAACCTTTGAGGAAATTATTATTATTATTATTATTATTATTATATTATATTATTATTATTACAATTATTAGGAGTATTATTATTATTAGGAGGATTATTATTATTATTATTATTATTATTATTATTATTATTATTATTATTATTATTATAGGAGGTTCAGGGTTAATGTTACTGGCGAGTCTATCATTGCCTGGAAATCTATTGGTACTGGGAGGGATAATATATTTAATGGGGAACTATGGACACTGGGAGAATACTATTAAACTTTTACATATGTTTTTAGATATATTTTACTGATTCAACTTAAAAATCATTGCTTAAGGAAGGGGTTCCCAATCTTTTTTGAATTACGGAACCCTAGAGTACAAGAATTTTTTCACGGCACCCCTAGGCCAAAAAAATGTAGAAAAAATATAAAATGAAGTGAATTTTGTTTATATGTGATCCTTAGGTTCAGTTATATTGTACAGGGTTCTGTTTGTATACATATTTTATGATTGGCAGTCACCAGAACTGGTTTTGCCCATAAATAATTGACCATAAATAATTTTAGTTGGTCTTGTACCACCAACCCGAGGCACCCCTGCAATTGTCCCGAGGCACCCCAGGGAGCCATGGCACACAGTTTGGGAACCACTGGCTTAAGGTGTTAAGTAGTCACTGCTTTATAATTCAGCTTCTATTTAAGTGTCCACTATGTGGCAGTAGATTCCCCTAGCACAAAGCGTAATATACTGTATGTGTAATACAAGTCTTTTGGCAAACAACCTGCCATTTGTTTATACTTTCTAAGGTATTCCCAAATAGTCAGCAGGAGAATAAGTAGGTAGTATATTTTTTAGGTTGTGTTCCTCTATAGTGTGCTACAATAACCAAACAAGTATAGCAACAGAAAATATTACGGTGTCTTTTTTCCTGTATCTCATATTTTGTTCATGTTTTGTTGGATTTTAACTTTGTTTTTTTTTCTTCGTATTGTAACTTGTCTTATTTTTTTGTGAGTGGAGTGTGTTCATAATTAATTGCAATGTCTTAATTTCATAACGCTCCCTGACTTAAGTATGTGTGCCTTAATTTTAATTTTTTCTGGCTGTCTTGTTAACAAAAAAATGCATAAAATAAAAAAAACAAGTATAAAACAAAGCATCAGGTACTGTCCACAAAGAGTGACATGAGAAGGATGACAAAAACCCAGCCAGCACTAGCAAAAACAACAGACTGGCGATTGATGGACAAGAAGCCAGATGCTTGGCATGCTACAGTATATTTGATTCATGAGTCTTTGAAGAAAAAGACAGGCCAAAGTTCCATGATTCTTATTGACTGAACTCACGATTCATGGCATTATGCTCCCCACCCATTTAACTAACAAGTGTGTGGGATGAGGGAATGGCACTTACTCTTTTGGACGACATTGGGACTCTCCAAAAATGTAAAGTCTACTGGTCAATCCAGGAGAGTTAAGCAGGGTTGAAATGCCTAGACAAAGGGGGTTATTCTAGTTCACTCCTTCTGGCCAATTTCTTCTCAAATGGACAAAACCATGTGCACTGCAGGTGAGGTAGATGTTACTTGTGCAGAGAGAGTTAGATTTGGGCGGGGTTTTACTTCAAAGTGAGATCTATATTGTAGTGTAAAAATAAAGCAGTCAGTATTTACCCTGCACAGAAACAAAATAACTCACCCAAATCTAATTCTAGGCTGGTGTGAAAGGGGCTAACTCAGGAGTGCCTGGCATGATCCCGGAACCGTATTCCCAGGTAAGTCCCTGCATTTTCTGGTGTGAAAGGGGTATAAGTAAGTATGCCCCTACAATTAATATTGACTAAGTAAATATGTATAGTTAAGGATTATTAGTGTTTTCCTGGTCGAATAATTAAGGTTTGAATTTACAAAACCTTAAAGGACAGGATTATTTCTTAAAACTAGTTACAGGACAGTATTATACACATCCGTTCATCTTTACAGGTCCATAGGCACCTGCACACCGTGATCTTGAGCAAAAAGGAAGAGCAGAACATTATCCTGATTTTTGGTCCAAAGGAAAGTTCTGTGGATAATACATTGCATGTCAATGTCGAAGAGACCCCTCACCCCCAAAACAACATCAGTCTCCTTAAGAGGCCACAGAAGACCAGTCTATGGGGACTGAAAGTAGTCTCTTGAAAAACACTCCATTTATGAGTAGAAACAGATTGGGGAACTGAGGGAAGGATACAACTACCTGCACTGGGAACAGGAACACTTGAATGGTTTCCTGGAGACCCTGCAAGATCTTTTCCATAAATGCCCCAAAAGAACTGGAATATGGTAGGAATATACTTATCTTATATTAAAAAATCATAGATAAGATCTTTCAACTGCTTTGTTATGTTTATATATGGTCCATCAACAAGATATTATATTGGAGCAGTACGGACGGTGTAATGGTTAGCATTACTGCCTCACAGCACTGAGGTCATGGTTCAATTCCCACCATTGCCCTAACTGTGCAGAGTTTGTATATTCTCCCCGTACTTGCATGGGTTTCCTCCGGGTGCTCCAGTTTCCTCCCACAGTCCAAAAATATACTGGTAGGCTAAATGGCTCCCAACAAAAATTAACCCTATAATGTCTGTGTGCGTGTATATGTGGTAGGGAATATAGATTGTAAGCTCCACTGGGGCAGGGACTGATGTGAATGTTCAAAAATACTCTCTGTAAAGCGCTGCGGAATCTGTGTGCGCTATATAAGAAACTGTTAATAAATAAATAAATAAATTGCAAAACCCTTACCAGAGGACTTAACCTGGAACACAAAAGGTTGTTTTTTAGGGTTATGGCATAAAGTTTCAACAGTGTCTAGGTCGACATGCGCAACTCATACCAGTTTGAAGATATCGTGATATGGATATCAAATTATTTTTCCCACACATGGCTTGCCTCACTCACCACATTTCCTAATCGGGTTCCATATGGAGGGTAATGTATGAAAAAGTAAAAAAAAAAATTCAAAGACTCATGTCAACCTTTTCATGTGTCAACCATTGCTATGCCAACCTTTTGCTTGTATTGACCATATGATGACCTTTTTGCAGTGCCTTTCATTGGGTGCGGTTAACTATTTATTAACAGTTTCTTATATAGCCATACATGTTCCGCAGCACTTTAACTATGCTTATTTCAGTCTGGTGGCTGACTCACAACACTCTTTTCTGGATATACTCTATGCGGACAAATGTATTTGGCCACACACACCTGGTAATTATTCAGCTCAGATTCATTACCACAGATGTATAAAATCAGGCACCTAGTCATGCTAGTCATTCATTCTTCATTTGCAAACATTTGTTATACAAACTGGGTCGTTCTGAAGAGCTCAGTGACATTAAGCATAGTACTGTGATAGGAAGCCACCTTTGCAATAAGATGCGTTATTATATTTTATTCCAGCTGTATATTCCACGTACTTTTCCATATTTTCCATATTCCAGTGCTTTCCAACACTATGTTGATTCCATAGCTGGAGAGCTCCAAACTTCCACCATGTTAATGTAAGCAACCCAAATTTTCATCATGGGGGGAGGGGGGGTGCCCCACGATCCTGAGGAAGCTAGCCAGTCCCTTGGTCCCATCCTTGCAACACCAGATGCTTTGCGCATTCAGTGATCACTACCTCCTCTACAGAGAAGCAGTGATCACAGGCTTCCCCACCCACGGGACACTGCGACTCACTGGTGGGAGAGAAGGACAGTTTCAAATTAGCAGGATCGTCCCGCTGTAATTGGGGGGGAGATTCTCTAAGCAAGAAATGCGGTAAAAACCCGTTATCTGGGTTTTTACCGCATTTTGGGATGCTGTAAGCATCCCCCGCCGGGTTAACGCGGCGGGGGGCATCGCCAGAAAAATCCAATGGGCTTCTACCGCATCTCACCGCCGCCCCGCGCCGAGCCCCCGCCGCCCCACACTGACCCCCGCCGCCCCGCAACGCCCCCTCCCCCCTCACCTGTGTCCGGGCAACACAGCTCTGTGCTGCCCGGACCTGTGACCTCCTCCCTGCACTGATCCTCTTCCGGGTGCAGGGAGGAGGAGAGCCCGGCGCAGCAGCAGCAGCGCCGGGTGTGTGAGGGAGGGGGGAGCCGCCGGGACCTGCTGGGACCCGGCGACTCTCACCGCAAAGGACAGCTCTTAACGCAAGAGCTGTCCTTTGCTATAATTATCGCATATGTTAGAACATATGCGATAATTATAAATGCGATGGGCAGCGAAGGGGGGCGGAGATTCTTAGAGAATCTCCCCCTGGGACAGTTGGAAGGTATGGTTAATATATCGCACATGTATTATTAGTTTTTTAAAATCTATCTAGCCAACTAGCTACACCTCTATTGTTTTACAATTTTTCTTGCCAGGTTTAAAACTTGTTGCCTATTACTTGTATAGTAAATATTGGAGAACTGGGCACAGCAACTTGCAGAGATGCATGCTTTGAGCTGATGGTTTTCTGTTTTTTTTGACAAATTAGCCTCTATTACTGTACATAAAGCAGTTTGCAACTTACTGAATATTCCCAAGACAACCAATCAGAATGCAAAATCAGAGGCTATTTAACTCTGGCCAAAGTTTCATGGCAGTCACAATTGAAAGCTAGGATCCCTATTAAAATATATTAATAGGGGACTTTAGAATATTTATAGTTTGTTAAAGTTCTGAAATTTGTGCTAGAACAATGGGTTTGTCTCCTGCTGTCTCAGCAGTTGTATTTGTGTCCTGTATGTAATTATCTCATTTGCATTTGAATCCCTTAATGCTCCTGTTGGACGCTGCAGAATTTCTTGGCAGTTCCATCTGCAATCCAATTATCTTGCACGCAATGTAATGCTTCCTCATGCCCTCTGTTCAATAACAAATACAAAGGTCACACTGACATACTGTATGTTAAAATAAAAAAAATCCTAAATACTGAAGTAAATAGCTAAATGTTTGTTAAACACTCCTTCACCAACAATGATGTACCTGCTGTTACAGAAAAGATACATTATGCAATTTCCAGAACAATAAAAGAAAACAAAAAGGTATGAGAAAAATGAAGTCATCCTATATCAGACTTGCCTACCCTCCCAAAATGGCCAGGAGGGTCCCGCAAATCGGGTCCCCCTCCCGGCCCCCGGTAAGGTGGGCAAGTCTCCCGCATTTTCCCTACAGCCGCGGCTCACTCCTTCCGCGCAGTTTAAATCTCCGAATTTTGTGGGTCCGCTGGGAAGGGGCGGGGCTAAAATGATGCGATTCGTGTAATTTTGCATCATTTTACTTCACTTTTACTTTCACTTGGTGACATCAGCCCCGCCCCCACAACTTAGCCTCTTCCCGCCCCCCGTTTACTCCTCTCTGGGCTTCTCCCGGAGAAGAGTTTTAAAAAGTCGGCAAGTATGTCCTATATATAGTATCAGGGGTATAGAGGGAACAGACTCAATGTCACATTCCTCCTACTGTCAGCCTCTCATCCTGCAGTAAGAAGAGGACAGTCCCTTCTGAGCACATACTGATCTAGAACATGTCCTTTGATGTCCTGGCTGGAGCGCCACTGTCTACACCTTAGATCTGAGCAGCAGGGCCAGAGTAGATTGCAGTTGTGCAAATTTAAAAAAACGACTGATTATCGAACGACTGCACGGACCAAAGTGTTCATGCACGAGACCAAACAGCAATGAAAAACAGTGATGAATCTAATGACAATCCCTTCAAAATTTGACTGACAGGATGCCAGTGTTTGGGGGTGGTAGCCTGCCATTTTCTGACAATTTCTTAAAAAATTCAGGCATGCCCAAGCATTTTCAGGCACGACGTGTGACATCAGATCCGGCCTCGAACAACCTGTCTCTGTCGCAGAGCTGTGGAAGGGTCAGAGTTATGCACACTTGCACAGACTGGAAAAATCACTTGATGGTGATTTAGTTGCAAATGGATTTGCACATGGCATGTGATCAGTGATCCATGTGCAAGTCACTTGCAGACTTGCATAGGGTGGGATATCACTGTATGGATGGCGGCTATCTGATCGCAGTCATCTGTAAATGTGCACAGCAGCACTCAGGTCTGAATTAGACCCTCGGTTATGTTTGAATCTCAAAATGGAACCTTATTGGCTATGTGGCTCACATGTTTTGGATAACTGATAAGATAAATATTTTCATCAAATCCGAATGGCTCAGCTCTACTTCAAGATCACAAGCAGAGACTCACTGGCATTTGGTGTGCCTTACCTATATGAATTTTGGACTGCGTTGAATTTCTTATTGGCAGGGCCGGCTCAACCATTAAGCAGATTTAGGCAACTGCCTGGAGCGCAAGATTTTTGGGGGGGAACACCGAGTCACAGGTAACGGGGATTGGAGGTCCTGGGTGGGATCCAGCTGCTCTCGGGGGGTCACACTGAGCAGGCATTGTGTTGTTCCTGGCTCCATTCGCCACGATCCACGCAGCGGAGCTCAAATGGCAGGTAGCCTGCTAAATCGAGGTCCCAGCTTGCAGGAAGGCTAGGCCACAACCCGCGGAGACCTGTAGACAGTGTCTCCCGGCTCCCTGGCCACACTGTAGCGGCCAGGTCTCCTGCAATAGACATATCCTCAGTGCAGGAGGCCGGCAGCCATGTTCAGTAGCCGTGACCATATTATCCAAGCCACTGACTCGAGTATAAGCCGAAGGGAGCTTTTTCAGCCCCAAAAAAAGGGCTGAAAATACTTGCTTGCCCACAGGTAACTTATTTTAATTTAACCATCTGTACTGATATATAGATATATAGATAGATAGATAGATACATAAATCCTGGACCATTGGGGTGCCCAGAGGACAGCATGTCGGAACCTCTGTTCTATGTAACTACAAACTCTTAATGATAGCTTTTACATATTTTCAAGTCATGTTTTATAATCCATTGCAGATATAATATATATATATATATATACCGGTATATATATATATATATATATATATATATATATATATATATATATATATATATATATATATGTGTTTGTTTTTTTATCCACTGATTCCACCACTAATCCTCACCTCATATTTCTGGTGAGCCCCTTTACTAAATTGTTAGGTCTTATAAATAGTCTTTATTCAATGCTGGTCTATGGTGCCGCCTAGTGGATATTTGTTTTTAACCTCTCACATCTCTGATTATTCATGTTGATTGTTATTTAAAATGTATACATTGTTGATCATTTCTTTTTATAGGTTTGTTCATATAGAAGACCAGGGTTTTTTATGGAAAATATTTATTAGTAGAAATTAAATTAAATGCCTAAAAATGGCTTTAGGTGTTGATATATGCTATGGTGATGCCTTTATACATAAAGAAGATATTTCATTTTTGTAGGTAGTCCCCTAAAATTGCCATTTTGGGGGTTTTGCCTGCAATACTATTTTGATGACTATGAACTCTCTATGAACGTGATTTGGGTGAAATCGTCCCAAATCGCATGTGTATTACATCCGATCCGATGCGCGATCCCGTAAATCATGCTGTATATACAGCCGCCAGCAGCATTACACGGGTGTTTCTTATCGCATCTGATACGATCCGTGTGTGTTTGTGTGGACCATGTGCTGCTCCACTTGCACACACCTATCTGCAGAGTGGGGAATTTCCAGGCAGATTTTTTTTGGCAGGGGGGAGCAAAATTAATAGTTATGCCACTGACGGATGTGAATGTTATAATGTTCTCTGTAAAGTGTTGCAGTGTATATGTGTGGTAATAACTGATAATAATAAAGTTCCGTTTTTACCAAATCTGTGTGACATCACAAAGGCTGTTTATGATGTATCCAAAATTATTTATTATATCCTATTGTATTAAAACCTGAGTTACACCCCTCATTTCTTATATTGTATTCAAATTGAATGTGTGGCTGGTACAATTATTATTTTTAGACAAGAGTGCAGTACACAAATTAATTGACATACTAATACAATCTCAATGACTGATTGCTGGCAGGGCCGGCGCCACCACTAGGCAGCTCTAGGCATTTGCCTAGGGCGCCGTCACCTGGAGGGTGGCAGTTCGCCCCCAGCACTGTGGTACCTGTGTAAAAAAAACTTCCGTCCCCGGCGTCCCTGCTGAGTGCTGGTGCGTGCAGGGGTGTCCGTGCCGCCGGGGGAGCCTGCGGCGCTGTTATTGTGTATAAGCTTGTCGCGCCCGGCGGGGTCCCTACAGTGAATAGAAAATAACTAGCGCTATGCGCGCTGCGGCGCGGGAAGCGCTAGTTATTTTCTATTCACTGTAGGGACCCCGCCGGGCGCAACAAGCTTATACACAATAACAGCGCCGCAGGCTCCCCCAGCGGCACGGACACCCCTGCATGCACCAGCACTCAGCAGGGACGCCGGGGACGGAAGTTTTTTTTACACAGGTACCAACCTTCCCCCCCCGGCACCGGGGCGCCCCCACCCCGACTCGCCTGGGGCGCTCCGGTGCCTTGCACCGGTCCTGATTGCTGGGTTGATTGATTTAATTGAATGAATAATAAAATAGATGTAGTTTTAATAAATAACTGACTGTCACGGCAGAAGGGCTGGATGGAGTCGTGTGGTGCACAGAAGCTGGAGACGGACCAGGGCGAGTAGGATTGAAACGTGCAGGTTTAATAACTGATTTCATAAATAATAAGTTCACTTAATACTTCTTTAAGTGGCAAAAGAATAAATCAATAAGTCCAGCACAATATACTGCCAGTGGTAATTCTGGAACCAGTCTTTAGGTGAGCCAGAGTACATAGAAGAAGATGCAGGAAGAGGTTGATTTGATGATGGAAGAAATGGATCCGGAAGACTGGAAGAGGATGGAATGGATGGATGATGAAGAAAGGGAATTCTGGAACAAGCAGGGACCAGCACTAGATAGCGCTTGCAGCATTGGTGTCAGGAGAAAACCTTCCTTGGATAAGGTGCAGGGAGCAAGGCACCAGAGTCAGGAGAGAGAACCAGGATCCAGGAGTCAGCTCGGAGTTGTGAACGACTCAGAAGACTCATTGCACTGACACGGATCAGCCTGGGCAGCTCCACTATATCCCCAGGGAGTGGCTGCCATTGGCTGTCCGTGCAGGATGAGGAGGAACTCTCTACTCTGGCCCAATCCGCTACCTGCCCTTACTCAAGATGGCGCCGCCGGCCTCCCGGCGCCGCAATCGTCAAGGACGCTGCTACCTGATGCTCCGTCGCTGCCGCCTCTACCCAGCGCTGCCCCCACCTGCCCGCCTCAGAGTGGAGCCTGCACACGCTAGCCGGCGGCGGGCGCGGACGGGTGAGTACTGTACCCGCCGCGCTCCGTCGCGGCTGCGTGTGACAGTACCCCCCCTTTTCAGGGTGGCCCCAGGACGCCTATGGGCCTTGTGAGGATTTCGCTGCAGAAATTGCTTAATCAGCTTTGGAGCATGCAAATCAACGGAGTCCACCCAAGAGTTCTCTTCAGGACCGAAACCGACCCACTCCACCAGATACTGAGTACGAGCATTGCGGTGACGAGAGTCTATGATACGTCTTACTTCAAATTCGATCCCACTCTCGGAGTTAATCTTGGGTGGTTTGGGAACCTTCTTCTGATAAGAGTTCAATCTTAAAGGCTTGAGGAGGGACACATGAAAGGAATTCGAGATCCTTAGGGAAGGAGGAAGTTGAAGTCTATAAGCGACTGGATTAATGACTTGGGTGATAGCATATGGCCCAATGTACCGGGGAGCCAGTTTCATAGAAGGCAGACGGAGGCGTATATGACGGGTAGATAGCCATACCCGATCCCCGAGTTTTAATCTGGGCGCTGCTCTTCTTTTCCTGTCCGCCATTCTCTTGTATCGAGCAGAAGATTTAAGGAGAGCGGTGTGGACATCCGACCAAATCTTCGCAAAGCGTTGGAGGGAAGTGGTCGCTGCAGGGACTTCAGAAGAGGGTAATTCTGAGAAGTCTGGAGATCGTGGATGTTTACCAAATACGGTAAAGAAGGGCGTGGTTCCGGAGGAAGAGTGATAGGAGTTGTTATGCATAAATTCTGCCCACGGGAGGAGATCTACCCAGTCATCTTGAGAGGACGAGATGAACAATCGAATAAAGGCCTCCAAGTCCTGATTCACCCGTTCCGTCTGGCCGTTGGTCTGGGGATGAAAGGCAGTAGAAAACTTGAGGTTAACCTTTACCGTGGCACAGAGAGCTCTCCAGAATTTCGCCACGAACTGTACTCCGCGATCAGACACAATTTCTTTGGGCAGACCATGTAATTTAAAAATGGTGGAAATGAATAGCTGAGCCAGTACTGGAGCCGAGGGAAGACCTTTTAGTGGGACGAAATGGACCATTTTTGAGAATCGGTCAACCACTACCCAGATTGCTGTATGACCTTTGGAAGGAGGCAACTCGCAAATGAAGTCCATAGATAGATGAGTCCATGGTTCTGTGGGAATGGCCAGAGGACGGAGAGGACCAACAGGAGTTGTTCTGGGCACCTTATGCTGAGCACATTTTACACAAGACGCGATGAAGTTGGTGACGTCGTGACGAATGGTTGGCCACCAATAAGAACGTGACAGGAACATCAAGGTCTTCTGTATTCCTGCGTGACCTGCGAAACGGGAGGAATGTGCCCATGATAATATTTTTTTTCGCAGTTCGAGAGGAACAAACGTCTTGCCTGGAGGAGGAATTGGCTGTACGGACACTTGAGCGAAAACCACTGGATCAAGGATTGGACGAGGAAGAATCTCTATATCAGAAGTCGTTTCAAAGGAACGGGATAGGGCGTCAGCTTTAATATTAGTGGTGCCAGGTCGAAATTTAATTTGAAAATTAAAACGTTCGAAAAACATAGCCCATCGGGCTTGACGAGCAGTGAGGCATTGAACTTGTTTGAGAAAGGACAAATTCTTGTGATCTGAATACACGGTGATCTTATGCCGCGCACCCTCCAGAAGGTATCGCCACTCCTCTAACGCAGTTTTGACAGCAAGTAACTCTTGTTCCCCAATGGGGTAATTCTTCTCTGCCGGAAGGAATTTTTTGGAGAGGAAGGCACAAGGATGTAATTCTTGATCCTCTCCTTTTTGTGACAAGATGGCCCCAATACCTTCCGAGGATGCGTCCACCTCGAGGATGAAGGGCTTGTCGAGATCTGGTTGGAGGAGAATGGGTGCCGTCATAAACGCCCTCTTTAACTGTTGGAAGGCTGAGAATGCTTCTGGCGGCCATTGACTTGGATCAACTCCTTTGTGGGTAAGAGCTGTGAGGGGAGCAGCGATGGTAGAGAAGTTCCGGATGAATCGCCGGTAATAATTTGAGAATCCTAAAAATCTCTGAATTCCCTTGAGTGTCGTGGGAGGTGCCCAGTCTTGGATCGCTCTCACCTTCTCTGGATCCATCTCGATACCAGTAGCAGAGAGAATGTGGCCTAAGAATGGAATGGAGGTGACTTCAAAAACGCATTTTTCCAACTTACAGAATAGTTGATTTTGACGAAGACGTCGTAGCACCTCGGACACGGTCTGTCTGTGATGTTGAAGATTGGAGGAGAAGATGAGTATATCGTCTAGATAGACTACAATGGAATGGTACAGCAAGTCCCGGAAGATATCATTCACGAACTGTTGGAAGACGGCAGGGGCGTTGCAAAGGCCGAAGGGCATCACCAGATATTCATAGTGACCGTCTCTTGTATTAAAAGCCGTCTTCCACTCGTCACCGGAACGGATTCGTATCAAGTTGTAGGCCCCTCGTAGGTCCAATTTGGTGAAGACAGTCGCTCCTCTGATCTTATCAAACAGTTCTGTGATAAGGGGTAAGGGATAGCGATTCTTTATAGTGATGTCGTTCAGACCTCTATAGTCGATACAAGGCCGAAGACCGCCATCTTTCTTTTTCACAAAGAAAAACCCAGCCCCGGCCGGAGAGGTAGAAGGTCGGATGAACCCCTTGTTTAAGTTCTCTTGGATGTACAAGGACATGGCCTCAGTCTCGGGTAGCGACAGAGGATAGATGCGGCCACGAGGAGGAAATTTCCCAGCCATCAATTCTATTGGGCAGTCCCAAGGCCGGTGGGGAGGTAAAGTGTCAGCACCTCCTTTACTGAAGACATCTGTAAATGGACGATACGGTACGGGTATAGACAAGGGTGGAGCTGAAGAAGATGAAGAGCAGTTATCCTCACATTGTGGATGGGTCTGGTAGACCGGAAGGATCTGAGGAATGCAAGTAGACTGGCAGACTGTTCCCCAGGCCTTGATCTCCATAGTGGTCCAGTCAATTTGTGGATTATGTTTGGAGAGCCAGGGAAGACCCAGGACCATTTGATGAGAAGATTGTGGAAGAATGAAGAATTGAATGGTCTCTTGATGTAAGGCTCCGATGAGCAACTTCAGCGGAATGGTTTGATGAGTGATTTGTCCACTCCGAATTCGACTCCCATCCACAGCCGTGAGGACCAGCGAATGATCCAGAGGTTGCACAGGCAGGGCATGCTGGTTGACAAAAGAAGAAGAAAGGAAGTTCCCCGCTGCTCCAGAATCCAATAAGGCCTGAAGTCTTCTCTCGCCTTGGGGACACACAAGAGTCACTGGAATAGTAGAGTCAGTAGAAGAGGGAGATGGAAACAATACTCCTAATCGGACCTCCCTCGGGGGGATTAGGAGCGGTCGTTTCCCGGCCGCAGTGGGCAGGCAGCCAATAGGTGAGCAGATGAGCCACAGTACATACACAAATTCTCTCGCCGTCTTCGGAACTTCTCCTCGAGGGACAGGCGGGAACGATTGATTTGCATGGGTTCATCAGCTGGTGCAGCAGGCGAAGGAATTGCCTTGGGACCCGGAGCAACATTGGGAGAGAAACGAGGACGAAGGCGATCAGAACGATTCCTCTCAAGTTGGCGTTCTTGGAGTCGCAGGTCGACTTTGGTACATAGGGAGATGAGTTCTGCCAGGGTGGAAGGAGGATCGCGAGTTGCTAACTCGTCTTTGATGCGCCCAGCCAGACCGTTCCAGAAGGCAGATACGAGAGCCTCTTCGTTCCATCGAAGTTCGGACGCCAGGGTTTGGAACTGTACGACATATTGTCCCACTGGGCGACTGCCTTGACGAATCCTCAGGATCTCCGTGGCTGCAGAGGACACTCTGCCGGGCTCGTCGAATATACGACGGAAGGAGGCCACAAACTCTTCATAATTATTGAGAAGAGGGTCCGCACGCTCCCAGAGGGGGGACACCCACTCCAGGGCTGGACCAGCCAGTAGGGATACGATGTAGGCCACCCGGGTTTTGGGCGAAGGGAAATTGGAAGGCTGGAGGGTAAAATGCACGTCACATTGATTTAGGAATCCTCGACATCCTCTCGGAGACCCGTCATATTTACTGGGTGTCGACAGCTGTAGATGGTGAGGAACAGATGGACTCGCAGGAGCAGGAGGGGCAGAGACTCCAGCAGTGGGTGCGGCCGAAGCTGAGGGAGCCGCCTGAGGTGGTGACAAGGACTGGAGGAAGTGAGCCACTTGACGCTGGGTGGTTTCTACTTGTTCCAGGCGAGCCATGATGCCTTGAAGAACATCCGTCATGGAAGCCTGTGCTTCACCCGATTCCATCGGGTCAGTGCAAACTGTCACGGCAGAAGGGCTGGATGGAGTCGTGTGGTGCACAGAAGCTGGAGACGGACCAGGGCGAGTAGGATTGAAACGTGCAGGTTTAATAACTGATTTCATAAATAATAAGTTCACTTAATACTTCTTTAAGTGGCAAAAGAATAAATCAATAAGTCCAGCACAATATACTGCCAGTGGTAATTCTGGAACCAGTCTTTAGGTGAGCCAGAGTACATAGAAGAAGATGCAGGAAGAGGTTGATTTGATGATGGAAGAAATGGATCCGGAAGACTGGAAGAGGATGGAATGGATGGATGATGAAGAAAGGGAATTCTGGAACAAGCAGGGACCAGCACTAGATAGCGCTTGCAGCATTGGTGTCAGGAGAAAACCTTCCTTGGATAAGGTGCAGGGAGCAAGGCACCAGAGTCAGGAGAGAGAACCAGGATCCAGGAGTCAGCTCGGAGTTGTGAACGACTCAGAAGACTCATTGCACTGACACGGATCAGCCTGGGCAGCTCCACTATATCCCCAGGGAGTGGCTGCCATTGGCTGTCCGTGCAGGATGAGGAGGAACTCTCTACTCTGGCCCAATCCGCTACCTGCCCTTACTCAAGATGGCGCCGCCGGCCTCCCGGCGCCGCAATCGTCAAGGACGCTGCTACCTGATGCTCCGTCGCTGCCGCCTCTACCCAGCGCTGCCCCCACCTGCCCGCCTCAGAGTGGAGCCTGCACACGCTAGCCGGCGGCGGGCGCGGACGGGTGAGTACTGTACCCGCCGCGCTCCGTCGCGGCTGCGTGTGACACTGTCCATAGCAAGTCCTGGTTCACATTCCTTTTAATACATGCTTAGAAACAGGGACAGATTTATTATGCCTGGCCTGTGATAACGCACCAGCCAATCAGCCCCTAAACTGTCAAGTTACAGGCTGGGTTTAAAAAAATGGCAGTGAGTAGCTGATTGGCTGTTGCATTATCACTGTCCGCTTTATTACTTCACAAGGCTTAATAAATCTCTGATGATTACCTGCACAAATGACAGTGGAATATGATACGCCAATGTGGGCAAATTTGGCAATGTTGATGGCTGCGAAGTACTGTGGTCATCTTCTACAAATGAGTAGCCCCCAGACCGGTCCCTCAAAAGTTACTTGCTATGTATTAAATCCACGTGATGTATATATATACCATGAAACACTCACAAGAAATAGGAAAACACTCACAAGTAATAAGCACATTTTAGTGAATGTCTGTTATGTAAAGCTATAAAGGAACCGTGTTTATTTATTTATTTTGTTTATTCATTGATTGTTCTGTATTACTATGCAGCAATACCTCATAGTCCCAAATGAGCCTGTTTTCTGCCAGCCAGTATTAAACTGCTGATATTAGTCCCAGTGGTCAGGGTATAAGAGAATGCTGGACACATGTAGAACCATCCAGGTCCGTGTGTTTTGATCAGCGTGCATTGTTATACGGTCGTTTATCAGGACCCTGGTAACAGCAAAAGTAAATGTTGTGTCCCCAGTGTAAAGCTGATAATGACACAGCCTCTGTTGTATAAATACCAACACTGCCCTCGTTACAGCAGTTCAGACAACTGGAAATGATTTTAAAAGATCTCCTTATCCTGCTTTTTGTGCTGTCATTAGCACAGGCATCCTCCCCCCAGCATATCATCCATCCCAAATTTCTGCACCTGGGTACGTACCTCTAATACCCTTTACATAGAAGTTTATTTTTGTGCTTTAGCATCAAAAATTATTATTATATTTTTTCTTACTGACATTTTTAGTTATTATTTATTATCTCATGAATATGGCAGACGTAACATGTGTTTTGGCACTGGGGCACATTGAGACCTACCTAGAAAGTACAGAAAGTACATAGGTTTGTTTTTTAGATTGACTGCAGAATATATGAAAGAAAAATAACGTTTCTGTATACAGTTGTTTACAGAGTCTCAGAGCATTGGTGACAGAGGGTTCTAGCCAGGAGATCCCTTAGGGTTTGCTGATGGGTAAAGATGCATCTTTAGCTACCAAGCCATCTGCTGAGTGCCGAATGCAGTCTTAGTGCTATATATTGTACATAATCACACATCATTTCGGTGCAGAGAGTAATGTCCACATCAAATTATATCAGAATATATAATACAGGTTGAGTATCCCATATCCAAAATGCTCGGAACCAGAAGAATTTGGGATAACGGATTATTCCGTATTTCGGAATATTTTAATATTTCAATGATGTATTTTGAAGTATCTTGCATTTATGCTATATAAACACATCAACCACATAAAATACACACAAATATATTTTATTTGTTCAAAAAACAAGGTTTTAAAACTTGAAACAAAATTTGTGTAATATCTCAAGCAATCATTTTCTTGTACATATATAGTGCCAGTTACATATCATGTCCTCAGTAGTGCCAGTTACATATCATGTCCTCAGTAGTGCCAGTTACATATCATGTCCTCAGTAGTGCCAGTTACATATCATGTCCTCAGTAGTGCTGTTACATATCATGTCCCCAGTAGTGCCAGTTACATATCATGTCCTCAGTAGTGCTGTTACATATCATGTCCCCAGTAGTGCCAGTTACATATCATGTCCCCAGTAGTGCCCAGTTACATATCATGTCCTCAGTAGTGCCAGTTACATATCATGTCCCTAGTAGTGCCAGTTACATATCATGTCCCCAGTAGTGCCAGTTACATATCATGTCCTCAGTAGTGCTGTTACAAATCATGTCCCCAGTAGTGCCAGTTACATATCATGTCCCCAGTAGTGCCCAGTTACATATCATGTCCTCAGTAGTGCCAGTTACATATCATGTCCCCAGTAGTTCCAGTTACATATCATGTCCCCAGTAGTGCCAGTTACATATCATGTCCCCATTAGTGCCAGTTACATATCATGTCCTCAGTAGTGCTGTTACATATCATGTCCCCAGTAGTGCCAGTTACATATCATGTCCCCAGTAGTGCCAGTTACATATCATGTCCCCAGTAGTGCCAGTTACATATCATGTCCCCAGTAGTGCCAGTTACATATCATGTCCCCAGTAGTGCCAGTTACATATCATGTCTTCAGTAGTGCTGTTACAAATGTCCCCAGTGAGTTTTTTTTTTTTCACTTTCTGGAATGTATGGTTTTCGGAATAATTCGGATAACGGATATTCGGATACGGGATGCTCCACCCGTACTGTATTTCTGTGCGGTATATTCTAACTTGCATATCATGCCTGTGCATTGCACATTATACTTATGTAGGTATTCAGAAGGCCGAGCATCTGTGAGCACTATCACCTTAAAGGTTTACTAAGATGCACATCTGATTCACTTTTGCTATCCACATCTATCTACATACAGTAGACATAGAATAGAATATGAGGCATTTTGCAATGTAGCTCTGTTAGAGATTGGTTGTATATCAGTTGGGGTAATAATGATTCTCGGTACTTGTGAGTTATCCGGGCTGCCGATTTCTAAATCGGGTCGGATCGGGCACATCGCATCGCATCGCATGCGACCATCGGATGCGATGCGATGCGATGACCCGATTTTTCCATAGGAATCAATGTTAAAATGGACTGAGTCCATTTTAACATGGAATTCAATGGGAAAAAGGGGTCCTTTTCATACCCCTACTATCCAAGTGGGCATGGAGTTGGATATAAACCTGTGGCGAGCGTAGCGAGCCACTGAGCCCGAAGCGTGGCGAGCGTAGCGAGCCCCGCGAGGGGACACAGAATACCGTCCCCTCGCGGGGCTCGCTTCGCTCGCCACGCTTCGGGCTCGGTGGCTCGCTACGCTCGCCACAGGTTTATATCCAACTCCATGCCCACTTGGATAGTAGGGGTATGAAAAGGACCCCTTTTTCCCATTGAATTCCATGTTAAAATGGACTCAGTCAATTTTAACATTGATTCCTATGGAAAAATCGGGTCATCGCATCCGATGATCGCATGCGATGCGATGCGATATCGCATCGCATCGCATCTGATTGTATGCCTTAACTTAAGGCATACAATCAAAAAATCGGCAGCCCAGATAACTCACAAGTACCTGATTCTCCTACTGTATGTACCAAAAGTGTTCTGTGATAAAAGGCTGCATGAAATGGCATCAACTAAACATACAAACTGAAAATATATGATTTATCAGAATGCAGAGACTTATTACAACTTAAAAATAGGCTGATCATTTTGTGGACACGGACTTGGATATGAACACCCAGCCCAATTCTAAAGTATACAAACATATCAATCATATCAACATCAGCTGTTAATGGTGGAATGTGATGTATACTATGCCAGTTCCTCCCAACTTTGTGGATGCACACAGAACTTACTTGCTAAGACATAGAAATGAAAGCATCTTATTTATGTATTTATTCACAAACTTACATGTAGTGAGACTCTGGTTGATTCATCTCATTTAAGGGTGAGATGTACTAAGGTAAAAATGTGGTAAAACCCCCGTTTATGAGGGTTTTATCGCATTTTCAAATATACTATGACCCGGCCGCCCAGCTTCTTCGCTGGGCAGGATATCGCCACTTTTAGGTGTGAGGTCTTTTCACATGTGGAGGTCCCTGGGCAACTGTGTTGGCTGTCCTGTTGTTGAACATTCACTGATGCTTACTTTAATATATATTGGTATTGACGACTATACACAGTACATAATAAACCGTTAGTGCTCATCCTCCTAGTTGTTATCAGACTGTTGCAGTATTAAAGGCAGGGGGCGGGGCTAAATATTCAAATTGTGTTATACATCAGGCCATGCCCACCAAAGTGCTGGTTTCAGATCCCGGGATGCGGTCATTTGGTCTACAGCATGATTGTCGACAGTCATATGGTCGACAGTCATTAGGTCGACACCATTAGGTTGACATCGGAAAAGGTTGACATGGGTCTAGGTCAACATCGGAAAAGGTTGACATGGGTCTAGGTCGACATAGGAAAGGGTTGACAAGGGGATGCGGTGCACTTTAAACTGTTCCCATGTCAACTGTGCTGACATTCAGGTAAAAAAACAGTGAAAAACACCATGTCGACCTTTTGATTGTCGACCTAGACATTGTCGAACTAATGACTTGTTGAACTAACAACCTGTCAAACCAATGATCTTTCGACTTAGAACCATGTCGACCTTTTCCCATGTCAACCTAGACCCAAGTCGAACTAATGGTGTCGACCTAATGACTATCGACCATCATGCTGTAGACCAAATGATTCCAACCCCAGATCCCTCCCTGGTGCTAGCCACTCATTCAGATACTGCCAGATTTGCATGCACAGTAGGCTGCCCGAGTCCACAGCAAAAAATTATCTCTAAAGAGATCAATTTACTTTACAAATCACAGGGATGAACACCATGATGTTCAATATATCCAGGTGGCACAGAATTTTTTATTTTTTTTGCGAATAATGGCAATAATAAATTCTAATTATCATATCTAAAACCTGTTAAAACATAAATGGTCCCCAAGGCTCAATGCCAGGTAAGACTAAACAGGGGCTGTGCAGCAGAACTTGCCTGATGGTTCTATGCCATCCAGCTGAGAGTGTTGGCATGATGACAATGTGCAATAAGTGCCAACCGTTGTTTTTATAAGCTTTGAAATGCTTTAAACTACTGAACTTAGGAGTGAGCAGTACAATACCTCCAGCAATATCACCAGATAAGCAAGACCTAGTTCTTTGATGACATTTCATAGGTTTAACTGGATATTTTTCCATTCACAGTTCAAATGAGTCTCATCGGACTACAATAGAGGCCTTTGTCCAGATGCTGCTCGGTTACTACTTACGTCAGCAACACAATTCTCTTTTCTCACAGAGCTACATAACAGACATACAAAGATTACCTAGGTAAATGGTAGAACCCAGCTAGTATAGGATAAAAAACACAAATATCAATGTAAAAAATGCTGGTTCCCTTCTTGGTTTGGATCCACTGTACAAATACATTCTTAGGGACCCATTTATCATTAGGGAATGTAAGTGAATATAGTAAAATCCAGCTATTGGAGCTATCCAGCACAGTTTTAATGCAAAAGATCAGGTATTGATGTTCCCTAAACATTAATGGTTGAGAGCTAGTGCACAATGTTTTTGATATCGATGTCAGAGGAGCAATAGTTTTCAGCCATCAATTTTTTTCAATTGAATTACATGGAGCTGGCCTGGAACAGCAAAGGGGTGTGGTATGTGACTCCGACAGTTGGGATCCCGACAGTCATTATCCCGACGTCGGGATCCCGAATGGCCGGAGTCAGACAGCATGGTGAGCGCAAAAAAGACCCTTGCGACACTAGACAGAGCAGAGCCAGCACAGTGCACTTGTGCAGCAGCGCCGTGGATGGATACCAGACGGAAAGAGGCGGAGCAGTCTTATGGTGTGTACACACGGCAGGATATGCCGTGAGATGTGAGTCCCGATACAATCAGATCGTATTGGGACTTGCATCTCACGGCATGCATGCAGAGGGACAATTTGGACTATAGTGCAGATCTGCACTATATAATCTTGGCTGCCCTCTCTATTTCACTGCCGATTTGCGCTCACACGGGAGCGCGCATCGGCAGCACATCGGGCTCGCAAGCCCTAAAAAAGCATGCGATATGGCTTCCGATGTTCACTATATCAGCAATATCGGAAGCCATATAAGCCCGTGTGTACACACCATTACTCACACAGACACAGAGTCACACAAGTCATGAGTCCTGCTGCCCTGCATGCTGATTGGCTGTGCCCAGATACAAAAGAGCCTCACGATTGGCCAGGCCACCCGTCAGTCACTGAGGGAATCTGTGGGGGATGGTGGGACAACATTCATGTGATAGTGGATGGGACACATTTAGTTAGTGCCCAATGACAGGGAGCCTAGTAACTGTGCACAGGTCGCATGCCTCAATGCTGCTTAACAGATAAGTGCCTGCTGCTAAGGGAGCAATATTGTCCGGTCTGAGCCAGAATGGATAGTGGCACAGTGGGTAGGCATAGTTTTTTCCTAATATGAGCATTTGTGGGTTGCCTAGGGTGCATTGGTGGCACAGTAGCTACATTGTTGTCCCATGAGTTACCAAGTATCAAAAGATGACTCTACCTGTCTTGAAATTTTTACCTTGGTGAGTAGAATGCAGTTTATCCCCATTTTTTACAAAAACCTCGGTACTTGTGTATTTCACGGCGCCAGCATGACGCCGTGCTACTTCCGGGTTCTACGCTCGCCACAAACTATGTTAAAAAAAGTAACTTAACTCCATGCCAACATGGATAGTTCATACCTCCACTATCCATGTTGGCATGGAGTTGATTTTAAAAAGCGTGGCGAGTGTAGCGAGCCACCAAGCCCGCAGCATGGGCGAGCGAAGCGAGCCCCGCAAGGGGAATCAGACGCACGGCGCCATGCTGGCGCCGGGAAGCTACACAAGTACCAAAACCTCTTGTACACCAGGACTTGTCTGGGTCTTGTCAGACTAACAGCAGCGTCAGTTCCTGTCATCATCTAGTCACGGCTCTGTAATTTTTCT
Source organism: Crinia signifera (assembly GCF_055691185.1). NCBI lineage: Eukaryota > Metazoa > Chordata > Amphibia > Anura > Myobatrachidae > Crinia > Crinia signifera. Next base: position 86,653,382 of record NC_139222.1, read on the forward strand.
TCTTTATAATCAATCCTCCAGAACCCCTTTTTACCCCAGCAACTACTTCTGTCTTCTTTGGGGTCTTTAATGCTGTCACTCTGCTCGTGATGGCCAAATATATGGCTGTTGTTAGCAGGGCCACCGACAGGAGCAGGTACTAATTACGCGGGCCCGGGCTTGCTGGAGGGGCCGGTGGGGGCCCCTCCATCCCACCCGGGTGGCGGCAGCAGCACACACATACAGAATGTGGTGTGCTGACAGCAGGCTCAGCATGAGTGTCTCACTGACAACGTGAGAGCTCATGCTGAGCCTGCTGTCAGCACAGGATATGCTGTAGGTGCGTGCTGCAGCTGCTGAAGGGGTGGGGGGATAATATCACTCCCCCCCCCTAGACTTTGAAGGGTTTTTCACTCTCCCTGTAATAATTTTGGGGGTGTGGATTAATCGCCCTGATTGTTAGAGGTGGATCGATGGATGTCTTACCATAGTACACACACATTCAGACTATTCATGGGCTCCTCACAATGGCCTCTATCATTAATCCAAAGTGAATCTCTCTAGATTTGCATGGTGCATTGCCAATAGAGAATGGCAGCACAAGGAATTCCAGTACCTCATTATTGCAGCAGGTCCTAAACTTATAACCATTTTTAAACTCATTGCCAATGCTACCTGTATATTTATTACGCACATCACAAATTGATTATGCCGATGTATTCCACAAGTGTTACACACAAGAAAAGGCCTTGGTAATGTAAGGTGCTGGGAGAACCATCTGTTAGTAAGTAACCGGAGCATAGCACGTACTCTGGTCCGGGTTTTTGGTGTTGCAGTGGTGACAGACAGTCTGTCACAGCAGAGACTCCGGTACTGGTTTTTGTGCTCACAGTCTGTGATGTCTGAGTGGGGGCGTGGGCAGCACCTGCTTTATAAGTCTTCCTTTCTGGCTAGACAAGTGCTGCTGAATTTGTCTCACAGCTCCCTGTCAGTGTTACTTTGAATATCTGCCAGTTCAGTAAGAATCCTTACTAGTTGGTCAGGATAGAAACTGTATAGCCAGTATATGTCTGTCAGTTAGAATCCTTGCTAGATAGCTAGGATAGAAACTGCTCAGCCTGTGTGTTTGTTTGTCTGTCTCTGGAGTTTGTCTGGTTACAGCTTAGGCAGGCTGCTGGGATCTGTGGTGTCACCTTACAGACCCAGTGCTTGGCTGTAACTTGGCAGCCCACACAATAGTGGTTCACCTCCTCCAGTGTATTGGGTATTCCACCTAGTCTTTACATTGGAGAGGTCATTGTGTGGCTGTTTCTCCTTAACCCCTTGTGGGCATCACACAGAATCATTTATTTATATGTGAACCACCATTTGAGTATTGTTACTCCTGTGTATTGCACTTAACACCTTGCTACACCATATACGTATTGGTACGTCGGCAGTTCATGTGTCGACAGCACCACTGCCATAATACCATCAGACTCGTAGACACAGTTGTAGTTATGGACCTAAAAAAAAATGCCAGAACCAGCCAAATATCATATACAATTAGATGAGGCTATTTGAAATCTGAACCTGTACAGGAGCCAGTGTCATCTGGTGACAACTCATGACAGGTGACAGACTGTTAAGACTTATTTGGAAGTAAGTGTATACAATGAGACCATGGCATTGCTTTGAGGGGAAAAGTTCTTGACATGCATTTTCTTGACTTTCCCAGACTGGCCGGCAGATTGCGGAGTTGCATTTTTCCAACAAAACACAGCTGGGAGGATCGTGTCTGGGAATGAAGTACGTCCGTTCTCCTGGCCTTGGCAGGTTTCCTTGCAGGTAAAATTATTTTTAATATGCATATACAAGTTGAGTATCCGTATCCAAAATGCTCGGGACCAGGAGAATTTTGGATAACGGATTATTCCGTATTTCGGAATATTTTAATATTTCAATGATGTATTTTGAAGTATCTTGCATTTATGCTGTATAAACACATCAAACACAAGGAATGCACACAGATATATTTTATTTGTTCAAAAAAACAAGGTTTCAAAACATGAAACTAAATTTGTGTACTATCTCAGATATTGAATTTGAATGCCAAGCAATCATTTTCTTGCACATATATAGTGCCAGTTACATATCATGTCCTCAGTAGTGCTGTTACATATGTCCACAGTGAGTTTTAAGCAAAAAATTTTTTTGCACTTTCTGGAATGTATGGTTTTCGGAATAATTCGGATAACAGATATTCGGATACGGGATACTCAACCTGTATATATATTTTTAATTATATAATGTATTTTAGAATTTCAAATTAGATAACATATTATTTTCTGATGGTTTATTCTGTTTGTGCATAACTATTTAAATATTGAGATAACACCATGGGGTTTATTCTAGTTCATTCTTTCTGACAAAATCCTTCTTAGATGGACAAAACCATGTGCACTGCAGGGGGGCAGATGTAACATGTGCAGAGAGAATTAGATTTGGGTGAGTTATTTTGTTTCTGTGCAGGGAAAATACTGACTGCATGATTCACACTTCAATATAGATCTCACTTTGAAGAAAAACCCCACCCAAATCTAATTCTCTCTGCACAAGTTACATCTGCCCCACCCGCAGTGCACATGGTTTTGTCCATCTAAGAAGGATTTTGTCAGAAAGAATGGACTAGAATAACCCCCCATATGACCATGTCCAATGTTACGTTGGATATACAGTGTCCTATGTATGACAGAATTGTATTATGTCCAGTGGTTAGGTTGCTGTCTACATACACCTTCCTGTCTATATTGGGTGTAATAGAACTGTACTATGGCCCTTATTCTGATTGACGCGGACTTTACCGCATACTTTCGGATTGCGTCTTTACGCCGTCTGCGCATGCGTGGAGAACGCAACGCGCATGTGCCAGGCCTTGACTCCGTACCAGTTCGGCCAAATCCCGTCCCAAACTGTTCCCCGCAATCAGTCGGGAAATATGGGCGTATTATGGGCGTCATGCGGAATGACACATGGGCGTAGTTTCAAAGTGGGCAAAACGGGGCGGAAACATGGGCGGACACGGGGGAGTACACTTATGTTGGGGGGCGTACATTCGGATACCACTCCGAATGCACGCGATCAAAAAGGGAAGAAATGTGCGGTGTCCACAAGTGTACTATTGCTTTGCGGACACCACTCGTTCATGCGGTAGGCGAACGTACGCCTAATGACTACAAGCATTAACACCTGAACCCAATAGAATCGACTCCTTTACTCATTACTCACTAATAGGACGCTTGTCAGTGCTTTAATTGAAACCATTGCACTTCAATTGCTGTAAGGGTTAATGTGTGCAATGCATGTGTTAGGCATGCTTGTAAGGATATATTGGCATCTAATTGATTCCAATTCCAAATAAGAAGTTTTTTATGAGGATAGGTAATTGAATAAGTGGGTCATGTGATGTATTGCAGAATATACATAATAGTGGGTTGTTTGGCGTAAATACTCCGCTTACGGGCGGTAGCACCGCTTGGCTCCCGTTCGGATGCGGTATTCCCGAGCATACTCTGTAATACTCTGTAATACCGTGCAGAATCTGAGTGTTTCTCCCGCACACGCATGGTTTGTATGTCGTCCGTAAACACGCCCTGTTCTTAAAGAGTGAGCCCGTCCGAATGCGGAGGACACGTGGGCGTTTCTACGGACGATGACCGCATGCGGCAAAACACCGTGGCGTGCGGACCGCTCCGTAAGAATGCGGGAATATCCGCACCGATCTGAATAAGGGCCTATGTAATGTATAATACCATGTTAGATATTTTTTGTATTTTATATCTACATCGACTGTAGTAGTATTATATTATGGTCATATGTAGTATGCCATGTTGGCTAGGTTTAGTATTCCTTAACACTTTAGTTTTACATATATATTTATATATACTCGATGGCATCACACTCCTCATCATGTGCAACATGCACAGTGCCTTCCTCGGAACTCCCAAGCCAGGGGTCCAATTGTAGCCAGTGTTTGAGGAGGCACTCAAAAACAACAGGTACCTGTAAGTAAAGTTTCAACGTTTCAAAGCCCACTCTCCTGAAGACGAAGCATATTAAAGTGGGCTTCGAAACATTGAAACTTTATCTACCTGACCTGTGAGTCTATTTCTTTACGATTGCCACCTCAATATATATATATATATATATATATATATATATATATATATATATATATATATATATATATATATGCACACAATCACACACAGTATATACTGTGAAGCTGATATATCTGCATCATTCTGCATCATACCTGCAGCACAGCCAATGTCAATCTTGCAGATATATCGGCATATCAGGCTGTCGGTACAGGCAGCCAACCAGCCAACCAACCACATGTAAACTGACTAGTTGCTATGGGAAACATCCCGTCTTCAATAGAACTCCCATCTTAGTAAATTTACCCAATACAATTAGTTTTCTGTACAAGCATACAACTATGAAAGTGTTGGCAGAATGAAAACCAAAATAGAATTATAAATTATTATTATTTTTATAAAAAGACAACATTTCTGACTTTAGGAGAAAAATGAAGCTGTGTTTGTATATTAAAAAAGAAAAACCACTTATGCATTCAGTACTGTATATAGGCTGCATTTGGCAGATACTTTGTACTTAAAGTTAATTAATAATTGTGGTTTATTTTACAAGGTTCGGGCTAGAGGAAGTAAGAAATATGTTCACGTGTGCGGTGGGACGCTCATTCACAAAAATTGGGTTCTCACTGCGGCCCACTGCTTTCAGAAGTAAGTTTTCTCATGATCCTGTGAATGTTGCTCATCATGTTTCATTACAAACTATGGGGCAAATGTATTCAGTATTGTGAAGAGATGAAGTGGAAGGAGATCACACACCAGCCAATCAGCTATGCTTGAAAAATGACAGTTAGGCGTTGATTGTCTGGTGAGTTATCACCTTCCACTTTATCTTCGCTTCATCTCCACTTGATCTCTTCACCAGACTTATTACATCTGCCCCTATGGGCTTTATTCATTATCGGACACAATGTCGATGTCAGATGCAATGGACGGATTCTTTTGCCTCTGCACCATAGTTGCCTACTTTCTGGCTGCCCTCTCCGGGAGAGGATAGCCAGTTCAGTGAGGCAGAGTGGCGGGGGGGCGGGGGGGGGGGCGCTGGGGCAGGGGGGGTTGGTGCGGGGTGGCTGACGGATCACAGATGTGGGGGCATGGCCAGCATGATAAAGTCCTCGTGGCCACACCCCCCGCTGTGCAATGCAGGTATTTTAGGGTAGAGGGACACTGCCCGCGATCCGCAAGGCTTGCCCCCCTTCCCGAGTGACGAGTAGTCAGTATTCTGGGTAGGTAAAAAAAAAGCCATTTTCTGGGCAGCCTCCATTTGTACCTGGAGAGGCTTCAACATCTTAGGAGAGGCATTCAGTATGAAATAGCATAAGGTCGCTAAGAAGTCCAATTGTGCAACCGATCTTCCTGATGTTTGAGCTTATATGGTTGCACTTATTTGTGCAGGATTTAATTGGCTGGGTAGGAAGATGCAGGGGTGGCCGGGGCATGCAGGATGCTTGCCCAACCTTCCAGGGGTCCGGGCGGGGGACATAGTTTTCGGGAGCCTCCCGGCCATTCCGGGATGCGTCCTTTTTCTGTCTGAGCGGTGGCTATCTCCTCGCAGACTTCTTAGATTAGAGAGCCATACTGAATTCGGCCCAACATCTGATTTCTTATAGTAAACACCACAATTTTTCTCTGCAGTAGTTTTCCGTTCCCATGTGGTCAGCAGTAAAAGTTCTCCAGAGACAAAAACAGCAATAGCAACACCTGGGAGCTTAATAAGGTCTTCATATTTTCCCACAGCCTTAACCCGAAACACATGGAAGTCATAGGAAAAAAATACATTTTGTAAGATAGCAATTGTCCTTATATAGTTTTACTGTTTATTATAGAATTAAAGCATTTGGCTATAAACCCGGGAATTTTTAAAAATGCTAGATTTATTAGGGCAATATATGTTTGTTACCATCATTTTTATCATATTAAGAATGAATACACTTTTGTTTATAAGGGGGAAGGCAGAGGATGCAGCCAACTGGAGGATTGTCCTCGGGAAACATAACCTCAACCTTACAGAATCTACGGAAAAGGTTTATGATGTAAAGCGGATATACAGGCATGAGCGCTTCCGCTACCCCCATCTCAATGAGCTGGACTATGATATTGCTCTAGTCAAGCCAGTAGGGGATATTCTGACGACCCACTTCATACATTATGCCTGCTTACCGAAGAAGGAAATCACTCTGCGCCCAGGACACTTATGTTGGGTAACTGGATGGGGAGACACCAGAGGTAATCTGTTTGTTTTACAAATCTGACACTTGGGTCTTGCTTAGAACTGTGGGGATTTTATTATGGCAAAGCAGAAAGGAACTTGTCTAGTTTCAAAAGGGCTCCAGGCAGCCGTGATCACTGTATTGATGTCATGCACATCTAACAGTGCAGAGAGGGGAGCAATGGGCAAGCCCACAAAATGACCAACATGTGCAGCTATGCAATCCACCCAATGCCATACCCACTCCTCCTGAGACTCTGCCCCTTTTTCAGGCGGCAAGCCGGCAGGTCAAAATTCCCCGATAGCCAAAGTTGGGAGGTATTTCTAAAAGTCTTATAAACTGTATTGTAGCATCCAGAATCCTGGTGGGTTTCCTGCTCTTAAAATCTATCATTTAATATTTTAAGGTGGGAAGGAAAACCTGACACTGTCAGAAGTCCTGAACCAAGCTAAGCTTCCCATCATTGACATCAAGACGTGCAAGCAGAAAAAGTTCTGGGGAGAAAGAGTCCGTGAGTCAATGATTTGTGCCGGCTTCCGAGACATTGGGGGACCCCCTGCTGCCTGCCAGGTAACTTGGCATGACTTTTTATAGTCCATATTAGCGTGTCATACAGTACTGTTTCCTCCGAACAATCCCATACAACTATTACATAAAACTAAAAGTGTTTATTGTTTATCACTATGTTATTAAATATATGAAATATGTATTAGCCAAAGCTGTAGCAGGACTTTAAAATGGAATGTGCCGTCACTGCTCTACTTGTGCATGATGTGGATTCCTCTAAGGTACCATGCTAGTAATATAACAGCGCAGATATAAATATAAAATGGAAGCAGATGGAAACTGTTGTTCACTAACTTCATATAATGAATTTATCTAATTTTCTATTTCCATAAATACTTCACATTTCTATAACTGTCTGACCTAAATAACCTAAAATATGGGAGATATAGTTTATAACAGTGACGGCCAGGGCTATTTCTCAGCAGGCTCCAGCAGGAACTGAGGCCCTTATTCTAGTTCACTCTTTCTGACAAAATATTTCTTAGATGGACAAAACCATGTGCACTGCAGGTGAGGCAGGTGTTACTTGTGCAGAGATAATTAGATTTGGGTGGGGTTTTACACCTGCCTCACCTGCAGTGCACATGGTTTTGTCCATCTAAGAAATATTTTGTCAGAAAGAGTGAACTAGAATAAGGGCCTCAGTTCCTGCTGGAGCCTGCTGACCTTGACACCAGCTGTTGTTGAACTACACATCCCAGCATGCCCTGTTAAAGTTTTACTATTTAGCCATGCTAAAACTGATGAAGGGCATGCTGGGATGTGTAGCTCAACAACAGCTGGAGCGTCAAGGTTAGCCATCACTGGTTTATAAGCTTTCTGGTCACTGTTATGGCTTTTGCTTCTTACCTGTCTTCTCCATATCTCTCCTTTGCTACTTACCTGTCTTCTCCATATCTCTCCTTTGCTACTTACCTGTCTTCTCCATATCTCTCCTTTTTACCCCTCCCCCTTCAGTCTTTTTCTTTATAAAACATGCCTCCTTTATGCATCCTAAAACTAAGGGATGCATAAGTGTAGCCACTGCAATATATAGCCTGGCTTATCTCTGACATTGTCGTGTGATTTTCAGTTTGTAGTGTGCTTCACGTATTTTCCCCTCTATTGTGCTTTATTGTGTGCGTTGCTAAGAATACATAAGGGTAAAAGGATCTAATAATCTTGAGAAGAAATGATCGGTATGTGTTGTAACCAATCATAAAGTCAACAGTGAGTACAGGGACCATGTTGAAGGCAGCATGCTGCATGGTAACAATAAAAGTTATTGCATTTTAACAGTGTCAGCTTGACATTCAAACATGATGGTAAAGCATACTTGCCTACTTTTGAAAACCAGTTTCAGGGAGATTATAGTTGGCAGTAGAATTTTGCACAGCGCCTCATTGAGGGGGAGTGTCTAGTTCCATATATGGAGAGATTTTGAAAAAAGATTGCGAAAGTGGCACCTAGAAGCGTGGGTGAGTACTGCTACATCTGAGAGGAATCTTGTAAAATGACTTCTATCCAAATGTAGATGAGCCCTAAAGCAGTCAGTAAGAGCTACTATACTTGGTAAAATGCTGGGAAATGGTGCTGATGATTCAATGTAAATGTATCTTTCTTTCATTCCTTTTTTCCCCAAAAAATGTAACAGTGTAATGTGGGCTAGGTGAAATGAGGGAGATTGCTAGACTAATGAGGGAGAGAGGGAGATTGCTGCTATTTCAGGGAGTCTCCTGCAAAATGCAGGAGGGTAGGTAACTATGTGGTAAAGCCAGACTTAAGAGATAATTCAGTAATGCCCCTTCCAGACCGCACTTTTTACCCAGTATTTTGCAGTTTTTTAACCATTTCAAAACGGTAATATGTGCAGTCTGAAAGGTGTAGAGTGAATTTACGGTTCTATAAAACTGGTATTTCTAAGTGGTAATAAAGCAGTGCTTTACCTGTTTTTTGTTTTTTTTTTCATCCGCTGTTTCCTATGGGTTTAAACAGGTTTAATGTTGTGAAGGGACAAAAAACAGCATTGAAATACCATTTAAAGATATGCGGTGTGAAAGGGGTTTTAGCTGTCTGACCTGTTTTTAGAAACATTTAAAAATACAGTGTCCATGCCATTTTTGTGGTGTGAAAGCAGCATAAGGATCTCAAAAGCAAAATATTTCTCTAATGGGAAAAAACCAGGTTGCACTGCAGGTGGGGCAATTGCAACATGTGCGGAGGGAGTTATTTTGTATCCATGCAGGGTGAATACTGGCTGTTTTATTTTTACAATGCAATTTTGGGTACTTGTTTCCTATCTGGGCGCCCAGGTTTTCTACGTACGGCACCGTAATGAAATCGGATCGCATCGCATCGGATTCGGTACTCGATGATGTACGATGGCATACGATGCTATCCGATCCGATTTCATTTTAAATCGGATCGCATCGCATGCGGTGACGCGATCAACCTGATTTTTACATTGGAATCAATGTTAAATGGTCCCTGAGACCCGATTTTACATTGATTTCAATGTAATAACCCCGCAAACCCACGATTTGTATAGGAAACCCCCCCTGATGGTTTAAAATGCGCCTCCATTGTTAACGCCACCCCAGTATTGACGTCAACCCGAAGCATGGCGAGCGCAGCGGTACGCGTCCTCCGACTTTTTCATACCCCCACTATCCACGTCGGCGTGGAGTTGAGAATAGAATAGTGTGGCGAGCGCAGCGAGCCCCGCGAGGGGACGCGGATACCTGTGAAGCCCGCGAGGGGACACGGATACATGTGAAGTATCCGCGTCCCCTCGCGGGGCTCGGTGGCTCGCTGCGCTCGCCACACTTTCTATTCTCAACTCCACGCTGACGTGGATAGTGGGGGTATGAAAAAGTCGGAGGACGCGGGGCTCGCTGCGCTCGCCACGCTTCGGGTTGACGTCAATACTGTGTTTCTGTGCAGATGTGACAAGGGGAGGGCTTTGAAGGGTAAATAAATACAGTAGTGTTACAGATGGGCCATCCTATGGGCCAACCATAAAAGCGGGAACGAAATCGCATCGCATCGTTCAATATCGTGTATGTGCATTTGTGGTATCCGATGCGATGCGATCCGATTTTGATACGGAGAATAGCATGGTGCGCAATTAACGTAGCGGGCGCCCAGATAGGAAACAAGTACCCAATTTTGATTTCAGTTTGAACACCCCCACCCAAATCTAATGCTGCTTTCACACTGCAGAAACGGGTTAAGACACGGTATTCTTTAACGGGACTTTAAAATGGGTCTGAGCCTTAAGACCTTTCACATTACAGGTGAAAACCGTTTTAAAAAGCATTCAATACCATTCACACATTCAACCCGTTTAACCCCCAAGGGACACGTTTCAAGCCATAGAAATAGAGCAGATCACACTGCCAAAAAACGGCCCTGAATGGGTAGGACACTGCTTTTTAACATTTAAACAAAAAAACGGTATTTGTTAAACGGTTAAAGCAACCTGGAGCTTTCACACTGCAGCTCTACCTGTCTTAACCCCTTCCTGACAGAGCTAGTTTTTGCGTTCCTGACAGAGCCATTTTTTTCAAATCTGACATGTCTCACTTAAGTGGGGATAACTTTTTTTTGCTTTTACTTATCCCAGTGATTTTGAGATTGTTTTTTCGTGACACATTGTACTTCAAATTAGTGGTAAATTTGGGTCGATACAGTCTGTGTTTTTTTGTGAAAAATACCAAAATGTCGTGAAAAAATGGAAAATTTAGCGATTTGCAAAATGTTAAATTTTCTGCTTGTGAGACAAATAATCATACCACTCAAAATAGTTAATAACTAACATAGACCATATGTCTACTTTATGTTGACATCATTATTTCAACTTCCTTTTAATTTTTTTGGACACTAGGAGGCTTACAATATGAATAGCAAATTCTCAAATTTTCAAGAGAATTTCAAACACTGATTTTTTTAGGGACCAGTTCAGTTCTGATATGACTTTGAGGGACTTGTATGTGAGACACCCCCATAAATGATGCCATTTCAAAAACTGCACCCCTCACAGTATTCAAAACAGCATTTTGGAAGTTTGTTAACCCTTTAGGTGTTTCACAGGAATTAAAACAAAGTGTAGGTGAAATTTCAAAATTTCATTTTTTTTGCAGATTTGCAATTTTAATACATTTTTCTAAGGAACACAGTACATTTTACTAGAGAAATGTGACTAAAAATTGATTCCCCCAATTCTTTTGTTTTCAAAAATATCCTATATGTGGCCCTAGTGTGCACGTTGACCAAACCACAGGCTTCATAATAGAAGGAGCACCTACTTGATTTTGGAGCCTCCTTTTTATGAGATTATTTTTTAGGCACCATGTAGGTTTCTAGGCACCATAAGATGCTAAAATTTAGGAACCCCCCCACAAGTTACCCCATTTTGCAAACTACACCCCTCAGGGAATTCATCTAGGGGTATAGTGTACATTTCAAACCCCCAGGGGTTTCACCAATTGTGGTACAACTGGGCAGTGAAAATGAAAAATTACATTTTTTACACAAAAATGCAGTTCTGGCTCAAAATTTTTCATTTTCACAAGGAATGAAGGAGACAAAGCACCCCAAAATCTGTGCCCCAATTTCTCCCGAGTACCGCAATGCCTCACATGTGACCAAAAAATACCAGTTGGGTGCATGGCAGGACTCAGAAGGGAAGGAGTGATTTTTGGATTTTGCAGCTCAGATTCTGGTGGAATTTTGGTGGGTGCTATGTCGCATTAGCAAGACCCCCCAAGCACCAATACAGTGGAACCCCCCACAAGTGACCCCATTTTGCAAACTACACCCCTCAGGGAATTCATCTAGGGGTATAGTGTACATTTCAAACCCCCAGGGGTTTCACCAATTTTGATACAAGTGGGCAGTGAAAATGAAAAATTACATTTTTTTACACAAAAATGCAGTTCTGGCTCAAAATTTTTCATTTTCAGAAGGTATGAAGGAGAAAAAGCACCCCAAAATCTGTGCCCCAATTTCTCCCGAGTACGGCAATGCCTCACATGTGAACAAAAAATACCAGTTGGGTGCATGGCAGGACTCAGAAGGGAAGGAGTGATTTTTGGATTTTGCAGCACAGATTTTGGTGGAATGAATGGTGGGTGCTATGTTGCACCAATACAGTGGAACCCCCCCACAAGTCACCCCATTTTGCAAAGTACACCCCTCAGGGAATTCATCTAGGGGTATAGTGTACATTTCAAACCCCCAGGGGTTTCACCAATTTTGATACAAGTGGGCAGTGAAAATGAAAAATTACATTTTTTTACACAAAAATGCAGTTCTGGCTCAAAATTTTTCATTTTCAGAAGGTATGAAGGAGAAAAAGCACCCCAAAATCTGTGCCCCAATTTCTCCCGAGTACGGCAATGCCTCACATGTGACCAAAAAATACCAGTTGGGTGCATGGCAGGACTCAGAAGGGAAGGAGTGATTTTTGGATTTTGCAGCTCAGATTCTGGTGGAATTTTGGTGGGTGCTATGTCGCATTAGCAAGACCCCCAAAGCACCAATACAGTGGAACCCCCCCACAAGTGACCCCATTTTGCAAACTACACCCCTCAGGGAATTCATCTAGGGGTATAGTGTACATTTCAAACCCCCAGGGGTTTCACCAATTTTGATACAAGTGGGCAGTGAACATGAAAAATTACATTTTTTTACACAAAAATGCAGTTCTGGCTCAAGATTTTTCATTTTCAGAAGGTATGAAGGAGAAAAAGCACCCCAAAATCTGTGCCCCAATTTCTCCCGAGTACGGCAATGCCTCACATGTGAACAAAAAATACCAGTTGGGTGCATGGCAGGACTCAGAAGGGAAGGAGTGATTTTTGGATTTTGCAGCACAGATTTTGGTGGAATGAATGGTGGGTGCTATGTTGCACCAATACAGTGGAACCCCCCCACAAGTCACCCCATTTTGCAAAGTACACCCCTCAGGGAATTCATCTAGGGGTATAGTGTACATTTCAAACCCCCAGGGGTTTCACCAATTTTGATACAAGTGGGCAGTGAACATGAAAAATTACATTTTTTTACACAAAAATGCAGTTCTGGCTCAAAATTTTTCATTTTCAGAAGGTATGAAGGAGAAAAAGCACCCCAAAATCTGTGCCCCAATTTCTCCCGAGTACGGCAATGCCTCACATGTGACCAAAAAATACCAGTTGGGTGCATGGCAGGACTCAGAAGGGAAGGAGTGATTTTTGGATTTTGCAGCTCAGATTCTGGTGGAATTTTGGTGGGTGCTATGTCGCATTAGCAAGACCCCCAAAGCACCAATACAGTGGAACCCCCCCACAAGTGACCCCATTTTGCAAACTACACCCCTCAGGGAATTCATCTAGGGGTATAGTGTACATTTCAAACCCCCAGGGGTTTCACCAATTTTGATACAAGTGGGCAGTGAACATGAAAAATTACATTTTTTTACACAAAAATGCAGTTCTGGCTCAAAATTTTTCATTTTCAGAAGGTATGAAGGAGAAAAAGCACCCCAAAATCTGTGCCCCAATTTCTCCAGAGTACGGCAATGCCTCACATGTGAACAAAAAATACCAGTTGGGTGCATGGCAGGACTCAGAAGGGAAGGAGTGATTTTTGGATTTTGCAGCACAGATTTTGGTGGAATGAATGGTGGGTGCTATGTTGCACCAATACAGTGGAACCCCCCCACAAGTCACCCCATTTTGCGAAGTACACCCCTCAGGGAATTCATCTAGGGGTATAGTGTACATTTCAAACCCCCAGGGGTTTCACCAATTTTGATACAAGTGGGCAGTGAAAATGAAAAATTACATTTTTTTACACAAAAATGCAGTTCTGGCTCAAAATTTTTCATTTTCAGAAGGAATGAAGGAGACAAAGCACCCCAAAATCTGTGCCCCAATTTCTCCCGAGTACGGCAATGCCTCATGTGTGACCAAAAAGTGGCAGGACTCAGAAGGGAAGGAGTGATATTTGGAGTTTGCAGCACAAATTCTGGTGGAATGATGGTGGGTGCTATGTCGCATTAGCAAGACCCCCAAAGCACCAATACAGTGGAACCCCCCCACAAGTGACCCCATTTTGCAAACTACACCCCTCAGGGAATTCATCTAGGGGTATAGTGTACATTTCAAACCCCCAGGGGTTTCACCAATTTTGATAAAACTGGGCAGTGAACATGAAAAATTACATTTTTTTACACAAAAATGCAGTTCTGGCTCAACATTTTTCATTTTCACAAGGAATGAAGGAGAAAAAGCACCCCAAAATCTGTGCCCCAATTTCTCCCGAGTACGGCAATGCCTCACATGTGACAAAAAAATACCAGTTGGGTGCATGGCAGGACTCAGAAGGGAAGGAGTGATTTTTGGATTTTGCGGCTCAGATTCTGGTGGAATGAATGGTGGGTGCTATGTGGCATTAGCAAGACCCCCGAAGCACGGTGAAATTATGAACCTAATATTCCATAGATGTGTGGTATATTTTAAAACACTCCTTTATACATAGGCCGGGTTTGTCGGGGCAAGTGTCACACTGGAAAATAGTTTGCTTTCTTATTCCCTTTTTATAGCAAACTTTGCACCTTTTTTGTGTCCTGCCCTTTTTTCCAGTGGAGGGGATTTCATCAGGAAAATGCTGCCCTGGTACAATACGGGGGCCAGTACTAGAAGTACTGGGGCCCTCTGCCTGCTGGTTCCCAAATATTAGGCCCTTTATGACTTCCTCTTGAAAGTGCATAAATGTCCCCCTCTGGCCGGTAGAACGGAATAGCACGTAAGCGTTATACAGTGCCATCTGGATGATATACACGGCCACCTTCTTGTACCAGATTTTTGTTTTCCGCAGGGCACTGTACGGCTTCAGTACCTGATCTGAAAGATCCACTCCGCCCATGTACCTATTGTAATCCAGGATACAATTAGGTTTTGAGGTGTGGGTACTGGTACCTCGTACAGGGACGGAGGTGGTACTGTCTCCGTGAATTGTTGTCAGTATAAGGACATCCCTCTTGTCCTTATATTTGACCAACAACATATTTTCGTTGCATATTCCCCTGCTTTCACCCCTTCTCATTACTTGGGCAATGTGCGTTTTTGGGAGGCCTCTTTGGTTCTTGCGCACAGTACCGCAAGCTGCTGTACCTCTTGAACCAAGGGCCTTAAACAGGGGGATGCTAGTGTAAAAGTTATCCACATAGAGGTGATAACCTTTATCCAGGAAGGGGTGCACTAAATCCCAGACAATTTTCCCACTAACACCTACGAGGGAGGGGGGGCATTCTGGCGGTTCAATTCTTGAATCCTTCCCTTCATAAACCCTAAACCTGTGGGTGTACCCTGAGGTGCTTTCACACAGTTTATACATTTTTATGCCATACCTTGCCCTCTTACTGGGAAGGTACTGGCGGAATTTAACCCTTCCTTTAAAATGTATAAGGGACTCGTCGATACAAATAAATTTTTCAGGGATGTACACCTCTTCAAATTTGGCACTGAAATGATCAATGACCGGCCTGACTTTGAATAGCCGGTCAAAGGTGGGATCATCTCTGGGTGGGCACTGTGCATTATCGGTGTAATGTATAAATTTAAGAATTGTCTCAAATCGAGTCCGGGTCATGGCCATACGGTAAAATGGAGTACTGTACAGAACATCTGTACTCCAATATTGCCTAATTTCTGGCTTTTTTACTATGCCCATATGAAACACCAGACCCCAAAACGTCATCATCTCTACTGCATCTACAGGGGTCCACCTAGCAAATGATGACGTGGGCTTTTGAGCAATAAACTGCTGGGCATATAAATTAGTTTGGTCCACCATTAAATTTATAAAATCATCAGAGAAAAATAATTTGAAAAAGTCAATTTCTCTGAGACCTGTGGAATCAAATTGGATTCCTGGCATGGCCAAAAACTCAGGAACCTGGGGCTCAAAATTGTCTGGTGGTGGGGTCCATACGAGATCAATTGTTGGGGGGGGTCTCAGCTGCTCTACGGGGGCGTCTTTGAGGGGGTCCCTCATCACCAGAGGAGGAAGAGGAGCTTAAGACGAATCCTTCAAATTCCCCGCTTGCATCACTGGCTGTGTCAGAGTCAGAAGCAAGCATGGCATATGCATCCTCCACTGAATACATTCTCCTGGATGACTGGGAGGACATTTGGGAGGACATTTGGGAGGACATTTGGGATGCCATTTTTATTTTTGTGTTACTGGTAGTGAAATGTTTCAACACGTGTATAGTGTAGGGGGGGGGGTACAAACTTTATTTCAACCTGGGGGGAATGTAGTGTGTAATGTGTATGTAGTGCAGAAAAAAAAAATACTTTATACCAAAAAAGAAAATTGAAGGGGTTAAAAAAAAAAAAAATTGAAGGGGTTAAAAAAAAAAAATTGAAGGGGTTAAAAAAAAAAGTCCTGCGCCAAAAATTGAGCACAGATGTTGGTCAGTAACGTCTGTCACTGAACAGCGCTCAAAGGCAACAGGAATTTGATCAAAAAAAAAAAAATAGATCAACCCTGTGCCGAAAAAGCTGATCAGTGATGTACGTCACTGATCAGCGCACAGTGGCCACAGGACACCCACAAAATCACAGTGTGTGTAAAAAAAAAATTAAAAAAAGACCACACAGCACCCACAAAAAAAAAAAAAGGTGATCAGTGATGCGACACTGATTACCAGTGAGGGGCAGCAGGTGCACAACCTTTGGTGCAACTGACAGTGCAACTGACAGGTATATATAAAAAAAAAAAAAAACCTCTGTACCCCCAAAAAAGTTGCTGATCACCTCAGATATAGTGATCAGCACAAAAGGCGGGGGCAGCAGACACAAAATTTAGCACTCTCTATCACTCTCTGTCACTATCTCTCTCTATCTCTCACTATCTATCACTCTATGACACTGCAGCAGCAGCACTGACAGGTATATCTATATATAAAAAAAAACCTGCGCCCCCAAAAAGTTGCTGATCAGTTAATTTATACTGATCAGCACAAAAGGAGGGGGCAGCAGTCAGTTATATAAAAAATATATAGCACAATCTGTCACTATCTCTCTCTATCTCTCTCTCTCTATCTCTCTCTATCTCTCTATAACTATCACACTGCAGCAGCACAAAATATAGCACTCTGTCACTAGGCCTCTCTATCTATCTCTCTCTCTCTATCTCTCTCTATCTCTCTATCTCTCTCTCTCTATCTATAACTATATCACACTGCAGCAGCACAAAATATAGCACTCTCTGACACTATCTCTCTCTCTATCTCTCTCTATCTCTCTCTATCTCTCTCTATCTCTCTCTATCTATCTCTCTATCTAGCTATTACACTGCAGCAGCACAATTTCACAGCACAGGAAGGCACAAGTAGCAACAGGATCCAGGAAGCATCCAGCACACTACAAGCACAGATCAAGCAGTGATCAAGCAGTGATGAAGCAGTGATCAGGTAAGTATGGAGCAAGGTTCTGGTCAGTATATGGCGGCAGGTGGGCACGGTGACCGCACTGCACGCTATTCCAGACCGGAATGGCGTCTGCAGTGCAGTCACCGTTAGTTTAAACCCCCCTCCATGGCTGTGATTGGTCCGTCGGTCCGACGGACCAATCACGGCCTTTGGGGGCGGGCGGGGTGAGGTGGGGTGACACCAGTGTCACCCTTACACCCCGCGGTGATTGGTGCTGTACTTTACAGCACCAATCACCTCCGATCCCGTGTCACCGGCGAACGTTATTCGCCGGTGACACAGGAAAACGCTGTGAATGGCTGTTCACACTGAACAGCCAATCACAGCGATCGCCGACGGGGGGGCGGCATCGCAGCCCCCCCTGGGCATGCACGGACATGTCTGCTGTCAGGGACAGCAGACATGTTGAAACTGTCACCGCGTCTATAGACGCGGTGACAGTTTAAATCCATGACGTACATTTACGCCATGTGTCGGGAAGTGCTTCCCGACCATGACGTAAATGTACGTCAAATGTCGGGAAGGGGTTAAAAGGCTAAAAAAACGGTAATTTTCCGTTTAAGAGCTGCAGTGTGAAAGGGGTATAACTCACTCGGCACATGTTACATTTGCCCCACCTTCAGTACACCATGGTTTTACCCATTAGAGAGAGAATTTGTTTTTGCGATCCCTACTGAATTACCCACTTATTTATTCCCTTGGAAGTTCCCCCACATCTTTTTGATGTGGATCATTTTGTCAATTTAATAAAGAGCATGTGGCAACTTCTTGAGAATAAATCTTTGGAACTATATTGCTCATCACAACCTTTAATGGTTTCCTAAACTGTGTTCAAGAATTTATAACCAAAGCAGAATTTACCACAGTTTTTTTTGTTTATTTTAAGTTACATAACGGTAAATGTCACAGATATTTCTACACTGAAGGTCCATACATAATGGGCGCCTATGTCCAGCATTTATGGACAGCGATGATCATTTACATCACCTGGGGGGAAAGCCGCTCAGTGCATACACACTGAGTGGCTTTCCCCCTGCCTGGCGCCAACGGAGGGGGGAAGACGGCTTTGCATAGCGCAGTGGTATTACCAGCAGATGAGCGGCTTTCCCGGCGATGTTGCGGGAGCATACAGCAGCGCTCACCGCTCATCTCCGGGGAATACACACTGGGCGGCTTTGAGCTGGAAGCTGCTCAAACCTGCTGTTTTGTGCGACTTTCAGCTCAAAGACGCCCAGTATGTATGGGCCTTGACACTTGAGTTTCATCTTTGACATCCTTTCTTGTGTTTATTTATATATATCTTTTTTGGTGGGGATACCCTGTTTAACGTTTTATAAACTCATTTCCATATATGCTTAATATGTGCCCATTTCTAAATGGTCTGACTGTTATTTTCAGGGAGACTCTGGAGGGCCTCTTGTTTGTCAAAACGGAAGAGAGAGATGGGAAGTCCATGGTATAGTCAGCTTTGGACCCATTGGCTGCACAGTGGAGAACAAACCTAGTGTCTTCACTAGAACTTCCACTTATATTCCTTGGATTGAGTCCACGAGGATCCGTGATTTCTTCCTGCACTGAAGGCAGGAGCTCCTGTGCGGCAGCTGTTCAAATCTTGGATTGTAAAAAGGGATTTACGTTTATTCTTCATAGCAGGGATTTAGTCTTATCACATGGCACAGCGTGTGAGAACAACATCTTCAGCAATGTTAGATTAGTGTGCAGCCCAGTATCTACTTGCAGGCAGGAGCTGTCAGCACGGATGGGAACCTGAATCCATGTCTTGTATGTTGGAGAGGGCAATGTTCCAGAGTTGCGAGACACTACTGACTACTTGACCCTGTCTGTCCTTTACTTCTAAAGAGTTGATGCAAACAAACACTAAAGTTATTGCAACCACTGTAGTTCACATGATCTTATTATATATAATTCAAGTATTTACATCTGTCATTCTCCTGTTAGTTACAATATTCTCTGATGTCATGCCATTATGTATATGACGTTTCATACATGAGAACTTAATAGCAGCTACAGTTTGCCGACAGTTATGTTGTTGCTGGAGTAGCAGAGTTCTGTATTCATTTGTATGGTTCCAACATTTCACGTAGCACTTAGATTTTGTATATGTTATTTATTTTCAGAGTCGATTACTTTAGAATGAATCCTTTAGATAATGTTCAGTATTTGTGACCAAGTGCACAGATGATACCGCATCTGGAGGTCAACAGGCTATACAATTTACATCCTTGTGTCATTTTCAAACACCTGCTGAATAAAGTATTTCCAAAACCATCGCAACAACCTAAAAGGTTAGACTTGCCTTTCTCTCAGTACTGTTCTTACTGTATATCTGCTTAGAAAAAAAGATCTATTTCTTTCCACAGTGGTAATATATTATAGCATTGTTACAATGGGGAAACATCTAATAATAAGATCTGCATCTGTAAAATTGTATCAATTTTACTTAGGTCATTTAAATGCTCCTGTGTTACTTGCTTAGAGGTCTGTACCCAGTGTCGGATTGGGGCGTGAAGAGCTCATCGGGGGAATGCAGTTGTAGAGGCACATGTGCTGGGGTGTGGCCAGTCTTCAGAGGGGGTGTGGCCAGTCTTCAGAGGGGGTGTGGAGTTGCTGTGTACCACATTAATAACAGCAATGCACTGTAGTCCCTGTATTAAAATAATCAATATGTAGCCACTTAATAATTTAAGTGCACAATCTGGAACTTTATCTTTAGAGGAGGAGGTGGGGCCCACTGGGGGTTCTCCCTTACACCCCTGTGGCCCAGTCCGTCTCTGTCTCTACCAACTACCTTTATTGGAATTAATGGTAAAGTTACAGGTGTAGGAGAGAGAAAATGTAAGTATGTGTGGCACACAATGACTTATTTGGAGCATATACACCAACAGCTGACTTTAAATATATATCAATCCAAAACCAAAGAATTACATAGATTGCATTTTATTATAATATATGCCTATGCTTCCTCAATAGGCTTCAAAAACATGGCATATATCACACATCAACATACTGTACATGCTGTCTGACAACGGTTATGGTATTTTAGATCTGCAATGTCTAGATCTACAGTCATATGGTCGGCCACTAATGGTTGACAGGGTCAAAAGGTCTGCAGCGCATTCCTGGGCTACCACCCATCTGAGATGGCGGTAGCCCATTGTAATCTATGGGCTACAAACCGCAGTGCTGCCGGGGCAGTGGGATCAGCGCTAACCCCCCCGGCCCCTGGCTCAGCACATCGCAGGGACAGGCTACTTTCCTTGAGAGATTTTTTATATTGTATGGAGTGCCAATAGATGATGGTAGACACACCTGTCAAGCACACTGTCCTAATATCTTACCCTTTATCTTGTTATATTACATTTCTCCATGTTTTTGAGATTATGCATGTGGTTGAAATGCAATTGTGTAATTATTATACTGACAGCTGTCTATAGAAGAAACAGATGTGTTAAACTGATTGCCAACTTGTCAAGTGGCTCTATTTCATTACCCATACCGGTGCTGTGCATCAGTTCTTACTTGTATCTGACAGTATACTCATTTGCGTGCTGTATTTGTTCTAAACATTATTAAGTTTGCTGTTTAACTCTACTAGTATATTTTTCTATATCATACGAAACAACATATAAATAATAGATTACAAACCCAGTGCTGATTCCCATGTTATTGTCGGAGCAGTCCTGGAATAGAAATGTTATTTCATAAGAGTGGATTGTGGTCATCCAGTATCAGGATAAATAAAGCAATATATGCATATATCTCATACTTCTTTATTTTTATTTTATTTTTGTATAAACAGTATAATTGTAACCATTAAGATGCTACCTGCAATTGCACCATTAAAAATATATGTCTAGTGGCAAACTCTATGCTATATAATTAAAGCTTAGTGCAGTTAGTGCAGTTCCTCACCTTTGTTGTGCTGGTGGCAGCCACTGGAGGGCGCCCAACAGAGCTCAAATTGGGAGCTGTCAAACATACCACACACATATACACACAGGCACCTTCTCAACATGACATAGCCCTGTTCCCAGCAGTGCCGCGAACCTCACCCTACATAGTGCTGGGATGTTGGCCTAGTCCACCACCACCTCAGATCCCAGTTTCACATTTCCAAGCAGTATGCTGTCACAGGGTGGTGTCCCATCTTCTGTTCTAGCCATGCTGGCGCCTATATCATGTTGAAACCCCACCCTCATTCTGACTTCTCTGGCTCACGTGTGAGTAGCGAATGCCCTCACCCCCCAATAATATGGCCCTAGTGTCCCTCATTTTGACAGTTTGCCTTTTTTTTGTAAACTAAATAAATCATGGTTAACTACCCTCCTGGAATAGCCGGGAGGTCCCGGAAATCGGGTCCCCCTCACAAGAACTGGTCTTCCGGAGAGGGCAGCACAAAGGTAGGCAACCCTGAAATAAATCTGTCTATTCTAACCTCCTTTTAGAACTATACTTACGTATTCCCTTTAGTACTGTAGTTCCATGTTCCCCAGATCTCTCACATTTTTCTATTTTTTTTCCCCCTTACAATGGTGTTCCAAAAACTCTATTCAAGATTTGGTTTGAGGAGCGACTTATAGGGCCTATTCAGCATAGATTGCTAGCTAGGGGATATGCCATGGACTGCTAGCCCAGACAGAAAGAATAAGCGCCCCTTGCAAAATAGCGATGTAGTCACAGATACGTCAGGAGCATAACTAAAGCCTTGTGGGCACCATAGGAAAATCTTGATAGAGACGCCCCCACACCGTTGTCACTTAGGGGGGCAGGTGAGTGAGAGTCAAGGAAAGTGCCAGGGAGTGAGAGGGTGTTTCCTGGAAAAAGAGGGAATGAGAAAGAGAGGACCAAGAGAGATAGGGTGTCAGATAGAAAGAGAGAAAGTGATAAGAAGGGAGAGCGAGGGAATTAATAATAGAGGATGTCAGAGAGAGAGTGGTGGTGGTATGCACACACAGGAGGGGTATTCACCTGCAGCAGTTCCTGGGAGGGACTCCCTGGCGTAAAGTGGGTGTCAGGCTGTCACATGCACAGGCGGGGTCGCAAAGGGGAAGGCTGTCATTTGCATCGGCAGGGTCTCAGGCACACAGGAGGTAAGAGTGGCAGGCTTTCACCTGCAAAGGGGGGGGGGGGGTGCACAGGCTGACAACTGCATGGGCAAGGGTCGCACTTACACAGAAGAGAGGAAGGGGGCAGGCTGTCACCTGTTGGGGGAGTCCCAGCACATACAAAGGAGCAGGTCATCACCTGCAGGGGAAGGTGGTGGTCGCAGGGTGGAAGTCGCATGTTCACAGAAGGAAGGGGGGGAAGCATGTTGTCAACAGCAGGGGTGGGGGGGAGGTCGCAGGCAGCCTGGTGGGTGTAAGGATGAGGGCTGATCATGTGATATGGGGGGGTGGGGTTGAAGTAGCAGCACATTCCCCCCACCACACCT
The DNA here is from genome assembly GCF_055691185.1 of Crinia signifera. NCBI lineage: Eukaryota > Metazoa > Chordata > Amphibia > Anura > Myobatrachidae > Crinia > Crinia signifera. The sequence goes on from NC_139222.1 coordinate 86,676,188, forward strand.
GGTACCTGCCTGGTTCGGGTGGTGCTTTATTCAGCCTGCGCTCTGTTGGTACCTTGTCTCCCAACAAGGTATCGGATGCAGTGATAAGTGTATGGCCACCTTTACCCACCAGGCATTGAGATTCTTGTAGCCTGTATCTCACAGAAGAAGGTGGACAGTGGATTAATACTTCTTTCCTCACAAACTTTTTCACAGTGTGTAGTTTTTTGTTTTTATTAAATTTAACTGTGTTGGGAAATGTAGTCTATTCAACTCAAGTTTATTTTGTATCTTGCATTTTATTTTGTAAAGCACTTTGACACCTAATGGGTGAAAATTGTTACATGAAATCATAAAATTCAAAATAATAATAATAATAATAATAATAATAATAATAATAATAATAATAATACATTTTGAGCATTTTACCAGATTAGAGAAATATTCTACGGCCATTTGACATCCTCCAGTCAGCAGAGGGCAGCACCGCACCGCTGGCAATGACTGATATCGGTCACCTCTATACAACACGGTACTTCCGTCCTCTCCTTCCTTTCTCTGTTGCTGCCTGCGCACTGTTCCGGAGGCAGGACGCCGGGTCTTGGCCTACAGGACGGATTTTCGGCTGGAGGTCGGTTCCTCGCGGAAGGGACGGGGTGAGTGACTGGTGATCCGTGCTCCACGTGTCAGGGTCACCTATAGCCCGGTCACCGGCTGCTGCCTTTTAAACGGTGTCTGTTGTATGGGAGCTGCGCATGCGCGGTAGTCAGGCAGCAAAGGAGGCTCATCATTGCTTCATAGGTTGCAGATGAGGAGGGAACATCTGGCCTATTTTACTACTGTATGTAATGTGTTGGCTATGAGAGGTGGACACAGCGCCCAGTGACTGAAGGACGTCACTTTGCCATGTCCCTGCTGCTGTTGTAGTGTTGCAGTGTTGATCCACAGGATGTTCTATTGTCACTCGAGGACGTTTCCCTTGCTACAGTTCTGTGTAGAGCTGTCTGTGCTAGCTGGCATTTGTGTTGTTGCGTGAGTTTTACATAGAAACATGGAATTTGGCAGCAGATAAGAAGGTCCATTTTAGTAAGCCCCTGTACATATTTATTTATTAAGTTTCTTATATAGTGCAGCATATTCTGTTGCGCTTTACAATATGCAGACATTGATAAAACAAACTGGGTATTTGCAAAAGGGTTAATTTTTATTTTCTTCTTTTGCTTAATTTTTGTACTGTAGGAGCAAACTAGAGTATCTGGTGGAAGCCCATCCAAGCATGGGGAAAACCTACAAACTCCACACAGTTAGTGCCATGGTGGGTATCAAACCCATGACGTCAGTGCTCTGAGGCAGTAATGCTAACCATTACGCTGTTTGCAAAGGGGCATACATATGGGGCGATGTGAGGGCTATTTCTAAGTGATCTGATTACGTAGCTTAGAAATTAAACCCAGATCGCCCTCTGTGTGCGCATGCGCGAAAAGCACTGTGCAATCCTGCACGTTGTTATTGCCTGACTAGATTTTGACTGCCAGTCAAAATCTTGTCATCAACAGTGTTCTCTCACCAGAGAACATTGGTCTGCACGGATCGCTAAATACACATCTCGAGTGTGCTGCGATGTGTGCTGAACGACGCACAGCACAGTCTCCCCTGTCACCCCATTTGTACAGGACTTTAGGATGACTCCTCCTTCATTAGACCAGTGGTTCCCAAACCTTTTTTAACCACGGTGACGTAGAGTATCAGAATGTTTAACACGATACCCATAGATCAAAAGTTTCTAGTTGATTAATTTTAGAAAAAAAAAAGTAAATTGTTTGTCAGCTTTAGGATCAATTATATAGTGAGGAACCAGATTTGCTTTTGTTTGCCCACATATTTCATTATTGGCGGCCACTAACTCTGTTTTTGCCTATAACTTTTATGAATTTGTCCTAGACCACCAATGCAAGGCACCCCTGCAAGTGTCCCGAGGCACCACTGCATTATACAAACAATGATACTGGTATCAACCGTTTAATCAGCGTGATTGGCAACATGTTACCCATTGAAGCAATACATTTATCCCCCACCCACCCTTCTCTATAATTTGAATTTGATATCCTTTTGGCATCATAACCAGTGGTGCTTTAAATATGTATTATACATGTGTTTTCAACTTCTATAAAACACTTGTAATGCGGACTGACCTTAGAAAACAATTTTTCGTGTGCCATCGCAGCCATTAGTGTTTTCCCGATATACTTGGCTTTTTGAGGTGTTGCAATGCAACAGCGCACAGAAATGGACCAACAGCCTCTTGGAAAATGTATTTAACCCCTTCCCGACATTGCCTTTTATGGTAATTTTTTTTTTTTCCTCCTTGCATTCAAATAAGCGTAACTTTTTTAATTTTCCGGCTATATAGACACATGAGGGCTTTTTTTTTGCGGGACAAGTTGTACTTTTTAATGGTACCATTTACTATACCGTATAATATTCTGGGGAATCAGGAAATAATTCAATGTGGGGTAAAAAGAAAAAAAAACGCAATTCCACAATTTTGCGCTGGTTACGTTTTTTTTGGAGTTCATAGTTCGTTTAAAATGATGGGTTATCTTTATTCTATGGGTCGTTACGATTCCGGTGATACCAAACTTATATAGTTTTCGTTACATTTTACCACTAAAAAAAAAAATAGAAAATGTTACGGTTTTTCGAATTTGCGTCTCGTCGCCATGTTCTGCGGCTTATAACTTTTTTATTTTTCCACCTACGGACCTGGGTGAGGGCTCATTTTTTGCGGGCTGAAGTGTACTTTTTAATTAATACCATTATGGGATATGGGCGACTTTCTGATCTCTTTTAGCTATTTTTTTTTGGGTAGGCGATGCGACCAAAAAACGTAGTTTTGGCGTTGGGGATTATTTTCCGTTTACGCCTTTAACCGTGCGGGATAACTAATGTTATATTTTAATAGATCGGACTTTTAGGAACGCGGCGATACCAAATATGTTTATTTTTTTTTTTTTTTTTTTTTTTTTATTTGGGAAATGGGGAAAGGGGGGTGATTTGAACTTTTAATATTTTTTAATTTTTTTTTTATTTTTAAACTTTATTTTTTTTTTTTTTAACTTTTACTACAAGGCCCCCTAGTGTACTTGACCACTAGGGGGCGCGATCGCCTGTACTAGGTTCAGCCATAGAGCTCTATGGCTGAACGTAGTGATTTTATGCACTTCCTATTACATCCTGCCTCAGGCAGGATATGATAGGTATGCAGACACGGCCAGCACAGGGGTCTACATTAGACCCCTGGCTACCATGGCAACCGATCGGCACCCTCCGATCTCGCTGCGGGGGGCCCCGATCGGCGCCGGAGGGGGGCGCCCCCCCTCCGATCAGCTATTTAAGCACTGCGGTCGCTTTGCCCGCGGTGCTTAAAGGGTTAAACGGCCACGATCGGCGAACTTGCCGCTCGTGGCCGTGAGAGCAGGGACCTGGCTGTAATATACAGCCATTACCTGCTCTCTTTCAAGCCAGCTCACTCCGTGAGCTGGCTTGATTCCCCCGCAACCGACATATGACGTAAATGTACGTCATATGTCGGGAAGGGGTTAAAGGCGAAAATATATGGTAGAGTAATGCTGGCAACACATCAGACCAACTTTCATCCAACTAGTTGGTTGGATGGAATAAAAATCTGGTACTGGATGGGGGCAAATGATAAAGAGCAATTTGCTCACAAACTCAGGAGAATTGACAAAAACATTCAGTGAAATTATTTAAATCAAACAGATTATACTACATTACTTTGTCTGAGCGACAGGTTTTTGTCCGTTTCCACATTTTTGGAACAAATTAATGAATTACAAATTAAATTTGCTTCCACCCAGTACCAGATTTGGTACTTGTGTATTTTGGCGGCGCCCCCGATGTCCGTCGTACGACGAACAGATCGCATCGCATCGCATGCCATGCACCCGATGGCATGCGATGCGATGCGACGCGATTACGACCCCCTATACGACCAAAAATCGTATAAGCACCCTAAAGGGTGCTTTTGAGCACCCAAATGGGTGCTTACAATGTTAAATGCACCCCCACGCCACCCCCCGCTATAAACGTGAACCCGAAGCGTGGCGAGCGCAGCGAGCCCGCGAGGGGCGGCGGTACGCGTCCTACGACCTTTTCATACCCCCACTATCCACGTCGGCGTGGAGTTGAGAATAGAATAGTGTGGCGAGCGCAGCGAGCCACCGAGCCCGAAGCGTGGCGAGGGGACGCGGATACCTTCACAGTTATACGCGTCCCCTCGCGGGCTTCACAGGTGTCCGTGGCGACGCGGACACCTGTGAAGCCCGCGAGGGGACACGTTTACCTGTGAAGGTATCCGCGTCCCCTCGCGGGGCTCGCTGCGCTCGCCACGCTTCGGGCTCGGTGGCTCGCTGCGCTCGCCACACTATTCTATTCTCAACTCCACGCCGACGTGGATAGTGGGGGTATGAAAAGGTCGTAGGACGCGTACCGCCGCCCCTCGCGGGCTCGCTGCGCTCGCCACGCTTCGGGTTCACGTTTATAGCGGGGGGTGGCGTGGGGGTGCATTTAACATTGTAAGCACCCATTTGGGTGCTTAACATTGTATAAGCACCCATTAGGGTGCTTATACAATGTTTAATCGCATCGCATCGTATGGCATCGTATGCCATGTACAATGGCATACAATTTCAAAATTGTATGCCATCGTGCACTATCGTACGATATCGCGTCGCATCGCATACCATCGTATGTGTTATGGTATGCGATGCGATGGGCGCCGCCAAAATACACAAGTACCCCAGATTTTTATTCCGTCCAACTTAACAAGTTGGATGAAAGTTGGTCTGATGTGTGGCATGCAAATGTTATTGCTGTGGAGCACTTACATTTTCTGGTTCTGGAGAGTCCCATTTTCAACATAAATCCACATAGTTAATGCATAACCTAGCAACATCATAAGGCCATACATTTTACTGGTGGTTCAGTTCACATAATAGCTATATTCAAGGTGCATTATTGGTAGGCCAGGCTATATGAATCTTTCTTAGAACAGTTATTTAAAATCTATTTTTGTCTTGATTTAAGCAATAGCTTACGTGCTGGTGACATTCATCCACTGTGGGTGTTCTAATCCTTGTTATCTGTGAGTAATAAAATAACAGTATGTTTTGAGGATATTTGGGATTTAAATCTCTTACAATGTAGCATGTTTTATCATGAATGTGTTTGAGCCATTTGTTTTCTGGTTTTTAGTCTGTCTGCATTGTTTTATATTTGCACATGTTTTTATAATGCGGCCCCCAACAAGAACATAAATTGCTTCTAAAAAACAGTAATAACAAACACAGTTCATGTCTGTTCAGCTCTTCTGAAAGTAAGATATGTGAGAGAACCTGTGACTCAGGGATATGTAGTTTGGTTGGAATTATTCTTTTTAATCCCATAGGGAGAGACCTCGGAGTATAAAATGTTTTAAACAATAGAGAATTATTTCATTCAGATCAATACATTGAATGATTGATCGAATAATTCAATGGGTTGACACAATTATTGGGCAGTGTATGGCCAGCCTTAGCGAATGACAGTTATTTATAGTAATACCCACTGATTTCATGTTTGAAGGACAGACAAAGAATTGGAATTTCTTATAAGTGTGGACACCCTGGAAACAAGGATAGTGTGAGGCGTGAAGATAACCAAGAAAGATGGAAATTTAACTGGGCAGAAATACAGTAATGAATATTCAACCCTTCCTGCACACGCCATTTCCCCTTCGCTGTTTTTTTTTTTTGATCAGTTTATTAATATTTGACTTCCCAGTTACTATCAGGAGACCCACAATGTTACTGCAGCCGATTACCGTATATACTCGAGTATAAGTTGACCCGAATATAAGCCGAGGCACCTAATTTTACAACAAAAAACTGGGAAAACGTATTGACTCAAGCGGGACCCTCACTCGAGTATAAACTGAGGGGGGCTTTTTCAGCATAAAAAAGGTTCTGAAAAAGTAGGCTTATAATCTAGTATATAAGGTATTTATAGTAGATTGCACAGCTGCAGCTTTATCTAATAACCTTCACCCAACTCTGTTTAGAACTTGTGCTGAGATTTAAATCCAAATGAGACACCTCAGTTCAGCTAAACACATTTTTATAGAGGAACGTCTCCAAAGTTGTTTGGTCTGTCTGTGGAATAGCTGTGATCTCTGAGAGTAATCCTCATTCTATCTTAAAAGTTAATTCTTCTTATCTTCTTTCTTGGTTAAAGTTTGGTACGTAAGATATCAGCACTACATGAACTAAAGGGGCCTACACACAGGGAGATTTTGCTGTGCGATGCTAGATTGCTCAGCGCACAGAGCAGTGTGCTGAGCGATCTGTCAGGGCCAGTGTTCTCCAGTGAGAATACTGCCCTTGACCGGCGATTAAGTAAATTTATCCAGCATGCAGGATATTAATTGCTGGGCGATAGTCCTGCGCAACACTGGCCCCTACACAAGGAGCAATGTAGGGGCATTTTCTAATCAATCTAGTCAATTTTTTTTTTTTTTAGCAATGACAGTAATGTAAAAATGTAAGTTGAATCCTATTCTATACACCTTAAGAAATACTATTGAGTGCTGTTGTCTTATTGCAAGCAGTCACATTTTACACATACTTTAATTGAATTCTTGCAGCAACACAGAGTTTTATGGTGTTGAAACACTTATGCGATTGGATGCAATGCAACATAACCGTGCAAAATCCAATTGCATCTTATGGTGCCTGAAGTGCCTTCTTCAACACCCAATGTTGCATGCAATCTGCGATGCCACATCAGCTGGTGGAAGAGGGCAGGAGGCAAAGTAGCATAGCGCTGGTGGAAGGAGCAATGGCGGCAGAATTTGAAAAAATCATTTATAACACTGGGCAGCCCTCTGATTGGCTGAGAGATCTCTGACATACCTAGTGACGTACAGTCACTAGGTCGACATGTGGAAGGTTGACATGGGTTTTTTTTTTAGCTGAAAGGCGGAATTTCATGCCCTACCATTTGCTAGGGCATGGTGGGAGAATAAAATAGTGTTGCGAGCGTAGCGAGGCATCCTGCCCGAAGGGGAGCGGTGCTACGTTGCGGTGTCCATATTGGCTGTGTCAACATTCGGGTAACAAAAACCCCATGTTGATCTAACCCAATGTCGACATTCAGTGGTCGACATACGACATAATGCTTGTATATCCTATGATCCATACATACTCGCTAGCATGTACAAATACACTGTAGCAAACACATAATGTATCAATTAAATCGATAGTCCCATTCACCTGGCGATGCCATCTGAGGCCCGGGACGGCATTCCAGAAATGAACATCGCTGGTCACTGATGTAGTCGTTGTCAGGTGGTACGAACAGTGGAGGTTGCATGGTTATTAAGCAATGCTAGTGGTACAAAAATACACTCATAAAACGCATAATTAAAAATACATAATTAACCATTACCCGCAGCAATGTGTAATACGATATTAACACTACAATAAATATAAACCGCTTCAGGCTATAATACAATAATATCATCACCCTATAATTAGGTTAAATTCCACATACTTAAATGTAAGGCCCTATTGAATCTTAAAGTGTACAGAAAACATTGTAGCGTTAAGGACTCATTTCACCCTGGGCGATAGTGTTTCAATCTGCTCTCTTTTTGGAAAAGTAACTAATGCTGGCCGTACGCTACACAATTTTCATTCAACTAGTTGGTTAGATGGAATAAAAATGTGGTATTGTATGGGAGCAAATGTAATTTGTAATTGTCAGTTTTTGTACGTTTCTAGATTTTGAGAGCATTCAGACAAGGTACTGTTATGTCCGTTTCATATAAACCACGTGACTGAAAGTTTTTTTTCCATTTGGGGTTTGTGAGCAAATTGCTGATTGTCATTTGCTCCCATATAGTACCAGATTTTCAGACGAACAAACAAGTTAGAAGAGGGTTGGATGAAAGTTGGTCTAATGAATGGCCATCATTAGATCTAGTGCCTTCACCACTTTAAAAAGTTAATGGTCAACAATCCACAAGGACAAGTTCACATTAACTACGACTGTAGTACAAGTTGATTTGAATCCTATTGCTTGTATGTAGATGACTGACTGTTTTCCCAGCTATCAATGATGCAAGTTACATATAGATGAGCCTTTGTGGGAAATGTGAAACCCTTCATATCTCACATGCTGCTAACAATTTAAAGGCCCCCATATACTAGACTAATTTGGGCCTGATTTCACCCAATTGCGATGAATCTGGATGAGATTTCTGGTGAAATCATCCGAAATCGGATGTTTGATGTCCAATCTGTGGTCCATTGTGCATCGAATTGGAAATCTGGTGGGCAGAGCATAAGAGGAGTCGGAATCTAACCCATCAGCAGTACATTGCAGGTGCTTTTTTGCACTCGCGATGTATCGCATCCGATCAGGTCTGTAGATGTGTACCTGCGGTGCCACCGCTGGCACACGCCTATAGTCTTCAGAGCGGGGGAGAGGCGCTCTGCATCTTCTGGGGATATCGGCTGGCAGGCAGGAGATTTCAAAACTCCCTTTCAAATGAATGGGCGGCTGCTGATTGGCTGAGAGCTCTCATCCAATCCGTGGCCATCAATTTATTGAAACATTTAACTTCCCCTGCAGCTCCACTAGGGGCACTTTTTACATGTGATAAATCACATGCACTTTATCACATAAAAAATGGCACATAAAGGGCCAAAATGAATGTAAGCCGGGGAGCTCAAGGGATATTGGGTCCGACTTGTCCTTAGGACAAGACTGCCTAGTGTATGAGGGCCTTAATTTGACCGCTGGGAAATTTACCGTATCCCGTGTATCACTACTGTATATTATGTAACATTCCAGAAGACACATATTCAATGTAATCACAAATAATTATTATGTTGCCTGCAATTACTGTACACAGAATATTACATTGTAAAACAAACCAATTCAATATAGAAAGTACACACAGATAGTACAAAGGCATACATAAAACAGTAGTTGCTTATACCCCTTTCACACTCGCAATTTTATCCTGGGTTTTTGCACATGAACGTGCATCAACCCGGGATTTAGCTCAGTGTGAAAGGGTATTGAAAGAATATCTCGGGATGAGCATTCCAGGCTTTCTACCCAGGTCCTGACCTGGGTAGATTCCGGAATCGACACAAGATTGGGTACACAGGACTTTAAAAAAGCTGCTGATTGGAGCTTTCTTGGGCTCACAAATGCTGATGTCATCTTTCAGAGCCCTGGAGGCCATTTCTAATGACACGCATATGTATTTGCAGGGATTTCCCGGGATCAGTGTGAATGGGGCTGTCCCAGGTCTGAGTGCAGTGTGAAAGGGTACATTCCCGGGAAGCATGACCCGGCTCTGCGAGTGTGAAAGGAGTATTACAGATGTGTTTTTTAAATTTTGCTTAATCAACTTGTAAAATCTCATTGTCTCCATTATTAGATACTGTGTCCACTGTGAAAATAAAAACCTGGGATGGAAAGAATAACAAATTTAGTTAAAAATAGAAATCCCCCCCCCCCCCCCCTCTCATCTGACTTGATGTAGTGGTAATTGGTGGCAATGATCAATTGTATTCACATACATACTTTGTAGATCTAGCATATCCACATGGAGGAAGTCATCCAGACTGTCAAAGGCATACCTTGCTCCAGCAGAGTTAGCACTGTTGTGTACTCTACCTTTTGAGACATCCCACCAAAGAACTGTTGTATAACGTGTTCACACTGCCAGTGTGATGAACACCGGTTTTACCCCGCATTTTTTTTTTTGCCGGGGACTGCAGCGTCGGACCCATATTCTCACTGTTAAGGCAAATTTCCAGGTGAAGCATTTCTACCTGGTAATACCCCTTTCACACAGAAAATGATATTCCTGGGTGAAGCAGTTCCACCCAGGAATTTCATTAAATACACAGGTCCCTTTTCTGTGTGAAAGGGTCAATCCGGATCTTAAACTCCGGCTCTCCGACCCTTCAAAAGACTAGGGTTGGAGAACCGGAGTTTTAGATCCGGATCAAACCTTACACAGGAGAAAACCCGGTGTAATAGAGCAAATCTACTGTTCTAAATTTAAGACCCGGAGATTTCCTGTGTGAAGGGGGGTCTGACAATGGAGCCCGAATAACCTGGTGATTCAAAAGCTGGGTAATTGCTGCTAATAACCAGGTTATTTGGTCGCCGCTGTCTGAAAGCGGTATAATTTGCCTTTTAGCACAGGTTTTTTTTGCAGTGTGAATGGGTCAACCCGTGTCTGCATATCCTGGTCTTCAACCAGGCTAAAAAGCAGGGTTTCGACATGGGTTGAACCGTTCCCACTGAAAAAATAAACTGTGTTAAAAGGCAAATTACCAGGTAGACATGCTTGACCCAGGAATTTGCCTAGCAGTGAGAACGGGGTATAATTAACAAATTCCTTTTAGTGATTTGAAGCATTATATTTATAATACAATTGTCAGTGATTCTGAAAAATATATTATTCAAATAGTTGGCCACACAGAAGCGGAATGTGACTGTGCAATCCTTTGGTTTGTGGTTTCAACATTTGACATATTTTGCTTCCTCAAGAGTGTGACAGTTTGTTCATTGTTATGTTCCAAAAGTACAACAAACTTGTTTTTGTGACACATTGACCCCCTCAGATTATTTTAAGTAACATTTTTACTAGAAGGATGCAACATTAAATTATATTATTAAAACATTATATGTAAATGTTGGACTTCCTCCCATAATTGTAATTGAATTTATCATTGTTTCTCTCAATCAGCTTTATTGAATAATATATAAACATAATGTTTTAAAACTGATTGTGTATTTTTAAAATAATTTAAACCAAACAATGCTGAATGTATCCATGGGGATGTTCTGCCCAGATGCCCTTGTCTCTTGGCCCCAATACTTGCTGTTATTGGGTGTTATGCTTTTTGTACCCGATAAACACAGCCGCTATTGGATACTGAGATTGATATCAAGCCACTTTTATTGGCTGAAGTGGAATCGTTGGTTAATAGGAGAGCCCATGGAGTTTAAGGCCAATGACTAGCTTAAAGTTTCATATGACATATCTATTTCTGAGTACATTCTCCATTGGCAGATTACTGGAAAGTTATGAATTATTACTTGTACTAATAAATGGCAGTATTTGACTTGTGTGATAACTGGGGTGTATGCTCAGTTGCTGGATGAAGGAACCCGGCAATCAATAAATCTACTTAATCACCAGGCATGGCTGGAGAACACTGTGTGCTGAGAGTTCTAAAGGGCCCTACATACGCAGAGATTTGTGCTGGAGATTCAGCACGAGAGATTTCAAATCTGTCACAGCTGTCACAAAGTGATGTAAAAAACTGCACTTCATCACAAAACTAATGTTATATGGTATAGACAGTAATTTTCTTATCCACCACATAATGTATGTTTCCCTTTAACCTCTATTTAATCTAATGTTATAATGTATTTTCGCTATATTGACGCTTTCCACATTTAACCTAGGAGCATTTGCTGACATGACGTGCATTGAATGAAACATCAAAACATTATTAGCGTCCTTATAAATAAACGTTTCCGCGCTGAAGACCGCACTGGCTTTGACCCTGTATTTGGAAAGCTTCCAAAAACGGGTCTGCCAGTGTAAAAAAAAAAATGGCACTTAAACGGTAATATAGTGTACCGTTTAAGAGATGCGGTATGAAAGGGGTTTTACCTGGCAGACCCGTTTTTTAAAACGTTTTCAGATACAGGGTCAAAGCCAGTTATGCGGTCTGCAGCATTAATACCTCAGTCAGTTTGATTATACCATCTATGCTTTAGCATGGACATCTTTAAAACCTGGAGCAGTACCAGACCTTCTGAAGGTCCCTAGCCATTGTAGCACCAGACTTCACCGTTCCAGCAGCTTTGGTAGATGCTCTGGTAGGTGAATAGCAGTACTTTCTATTGGGGATACACGTTACAGAAGTACTTTCGGTTTCCAGAGAAAGAAAAAAATTATGGCGGTAGAACCCCCCCCGACTGAGGACATTGCATGCGAAGGCCTTGTTGCGGAATGCAGTGTTGCCCCTCGTCCATTGCTACTGGTGTCAGCAAGTGTGTATGCATCTGATGATGTTGGTGTCAAAAAATACGCAAGAGGTGCCTTTTTTTTTTTTTTTTTTTTTTTTTTTTTTTTAAATGCTCTGTTTTAAAAGTAGGCCAATCCCTCAAGGGTATATTCTTTAGTGTTAGAAATAGTCCATTACAGCACTGTGATTGGAATAGGGCCTACACATATGCCAATATGAAGGCATTTTCTAAGCGACTTTGCTTAGTTTGTGAAGAAGCTATAGCGACAGCAATGCGCATCGCTGGCTGAGATTGATGAGCAGTGTCCATCAATATCGGCATCGCCAGTGTTCTCTTACCGTGTTCTGTCAGCTCTGTGTGCTGAGCGACAGCAGTGCCCGACCTAGCATAGCTAGGTCACTCTACAGCACACATTGCTGTGTGCGTGTGCGTGTGTGTGTGTGTGTAGGGCCTATAACTCAGTGCACATCCCTGCAGTACTTTCACTTCTTCAAACATCTTGTTGTGTTCTTAAAAGTAAACTTAATAAATAAAACAACAAAAAAGCGCTGATGAGTATGGATTTTATTTCCAGTTTTTAACAAACCAAGTGTCTATCACATGTTGTTGTGTTTTTTTTTTTTTTTTTGTTATTATTGGATTTTCAGCATTTGGCGTAACAAGTATGGATAATCAACATTTGTATATGAAAAAATAACTTACAACTATAATAATTCAAACGGAATGGAAAATATAACAAGTCCATAAATCATGTTTCTGATTTAGTTGTTGTATTAGTTTTACTAATACTGTATTGATTTGCCTCCACCTATTGATTGGCCTCCTCCATTGTTCCGCCTCCTCCATTGCTCCAAATTTTCTACTTTGTATCCCAGAGCAGGAATAAGCAGGGAGCCCAGAGAGCATGTGCTGCAGCCCTACCTCTCCCTGTGCAGGTGCCGCTGGGGTAGAGGAAGTGAATGTGGAGGATGTGTGATCTGCAGGAGGTAGCAGAGGGCACCAATGGGGAGAGACCTCCTCTTGGGGCACACTTCCCCCTCACCCTAACATCCCCTCTTCCTCGCAGATATATGGTGGGCACAGGCAGGGGTACTTGTGTAATATCTGGGCGCCTGAGTTTTTTTCATTTTATTGCATCGCATGCATTTTAGTGGCAAACAATTCATGTGATGCGACTTTTCATTGTAAAGACCTGATTTTTAATTGTATAGTCACCCATGGGTGATTTCATACCCCCACTATCCAACTACGCATGGAGTTGATTTTATATAGTGTGGCGAGCCCGAAGCGTGGCGAGCGCACGCAGAATACATGTAAAGTAATCCGCTGCGCTTGCCACACTATATAAAATCAACTCCATGCGTAGTTGGATAGTGGGGGTATGAAATCACCCATAGGTGGCTATACAATTAAAAATCAGGTCTTTACAATGAAAAATCGCATCGCATGCCTTAAGTAGTGGCATGTGATGAAAAAAATCGGACGCCCAGATAATACTCAAGTACCCAGGCAGGTGTACAAGGGAACATGTCCCCCTTCCCCCCCTGGTGTCTGTACATGCGGCTCAATCTGACAATACCGTCTGGAAGTCATCCTGCAAGGAGTTTCTTAAAGACAGACCATTAGGTTTTTACCCTATCTTCTGCAAATTGCCTCTTACAGACATGGAATGCCTATCTTTTACCATTTTCACATCGCAATGCTAGGTTGGACCCTGGTCTGGCGCTTTCACATTAAACCTGGGTTACCCATTATAGGAGGACCCGGGTTTAACTATTCTTATAGCCCAGGTTGTGTTGCTGGTTGCAGTTGACCATGGTTATAAGCTTTGGTGCTTTCATACGGCACCTCAACCTGCCAAAACAAGTCACCATCACTGCAATTACCTGGGCCCGAGGTGCGGTGTGAAAGGGGTGTTTGAAAGAGCAGTGTCCCCTTTTATAGATTATACGCCCCATTAGTAGTTATTGTGTGGTGATCATCAGGCAATGACACAAGCCATAGGGATCTAAAAGATCTCCTAATTGTGTTGCCCCCCCCCCAAAAAAGGGGGGGGGGGGTTCCTTTATTACATGTTACCATGTTGGGCTTTCCTATTTGTTCACATGGTAAGGATTTAAATTGAAGTATTGAAAAGTAGCTTAAAAAGACAACAAAACATTCTTTTTAAGTGCAGGTTTTGGGTACTTATATGTTAGTTGGGCACCCACTAAACTATTCGCTTAGTTTTCTGGCGTACCCTCATGGGGCTCGCTACGCTCGCCGCGCTTCGGGCTCGCTGTGCTCACCAAACTAAATAAAATTAACTCCATGCCGACATGGATAGTGGGTATGAGCGTACTAACTATAGTGGGCGCGCAACTAACATATATGTACCTACAAGGAGATTAAAGCTGGTTTTGAAAAGTTGGATTGTTACTAAAACAACCCTTAATTATTTCTAATATCAGGTCGATAGATTAACGCCACATAGTCCACTAGCAAAAAAAGTCAACACAGGCAAAAGGACAACATGAATTTTTTGAACCTTTGTATATTTCCATCAACGTGGTCTCTGATTGTTATATATAAAGTGTGGCGAGAGCAGCAGAACTTACTGAAGCATGGGGAGTGATTTGTCCCTAACTTTATGCATGTTTGACATTGATAGTCGGGCCATTTTGCAATTAAAAAAAAATAAATTTTTACAAGCCTTTTTTTTTTTTTTTTTTTTTTTTTTGCCGCTTTGATACAGTTTTATTTTAACAAACACACTAGGTCATGCTAACAATACGAAACATAACAATATGTTGAGCGATATATCGCTCATATTGTCTAGATCAGGGGTAGCCAACTGAAGTCCTCGAGAGCTACCAACAGTTCACATTTTCCAAACAACCTAGCTGCTGCAAAGGTGCATTCATTACATAACTAACATATTTTAAAAGATCCACAGGTGGAGCTAATTACTTCACTTGTGATTCTGTGAGGAGATTTGGAAAACATTAATGCTGTGTACACACTGTGTACAATCTACATGAGATCCAGATGCGATTACAATTTAGACTATTTGCATACAATTTAGACTATATAGTGCAGATCTGCACTATATAGACAGGGCAGCCAAGACTTTCTGGCTGAGATATGGGAGCGCGCATCTTAAACGCATCTGGATAGCTTGGGATAAAACCCATACAATCTGCATGAGATCCAGATGAGATTTTGACTATATAGTCAAAATCTCATCTGGATCTCATGCAGATTGTACGTGTGTAGACAGCATAACTATTGGTAGCTCTCAAAGATTGGAGTTGGCTACACCAGGTCTAGTGTGTATGCTCAACATTGTTAACAATGCATGCTCCCGCATATAGTTAACAACCTCCATGCCCCGTTGCCTGTGCTAAATGATCAATTTTACCTAATCATTAATGATACATGCTAGCAGTGTGTGGTTGGTGACATCAGTTAACGATATTGTTCAGTGTGTGCACTAGATTGTTCTCCTGGGAGCTCCGACGATATCTTTAATGATATTGAGCATACACATTAGATCAGTGGTTCTCAACCTCGGTCCTCAAGGATCCCCAACAGTGCACGTTTTCCAGGTCTCCACACACAATCAAAGGTGAAATAATTAGCTCCACCTGTGATCTTTTAAAAAATGTCAGTGATTAATGAGTGCACCTGTTCACCTGCCAGGTGACCTGGAAAACATGCACTGTTGGGGGTCCTTGAGGACCGAGGTTGAGAACCACTGCATTAGAAGATATTGCAAGTGATATCCCTCCAAAGGGCCAAAATGAGCGAGCGGTTGTAATCTCGCTAGGTGCATACACACTGAAAGATATGGCTCATTTTGGCTTTGAGTGATATTATTTTTAATATTGCGAAGTGTGCACTGTACGCAGTGACTAGCTTGGGACATCACTGAAATATGATGTTAATGATAGCGTTCAGTGTGTATTCACTATATCATTCGCTGGGAGTTTCATGGTAAATACTTGACAATATCGCTCATGGAGCAAATCGTCAAGTGTGTCTGCACCTTTTTTTGTGTATGGGGCTTTACCCGGTGCTGTGATTTAAAAAAAAAAAAAAAAAAAAAGTTTGGGAATCGCTGTGCCCCTGGTGTAGCAGAACAGATGTTGGAGTATAGCGTGTCTCCTACATAGAATTCTGTTTATCTGAATTTAGCTAATGAAAAGGGTGTGTGTGTGGCGTGTGCCAGTAGTAATACTGTCATCATTAAGGTAACAATAGGAACCCTCAGCCGCACACGCACGCGCAGGCGGCGCTGCTGTTGCTGTACGGATGAGGAAACAGCGCAGGCAGAGAGCAGTGTGTGTACGTGAGCGGCTGCTCCCTTCTAGTGGCGTCTGTTCCCTCTAAGCCCCGCCCCGGGCTTGACGTCACGGCAGAGCTTTACTTAACCCTGGTGCTATCTCTTTCTCGGCCTGCGCTTCCTTCTCCTGCTGCTGCCGGCTATATGCGTCTGTGCGGGGAGCCAGGTACCGGGCTGCTGCGGTTGTATGCTGGCTGTGTGTTTTAAACATTGCTGTACACTGCGGTTGTTTGGCAGTGTGAGTGAGTGTCGGGGGGTTGTGTGTCCGTTTCTGTCTCTGTTGGAGATGTCAAAAAGTGACGGCCCAGTGCCACCTCTATAAGCTATAATGCGGGTACCCTTCCTGCTACACTCGGGTTACCCTGTTTGTGTGTCACCAGGTGCATGACATTGACCTCCACTTGAGACTGAGGGTTACTTCCACACATACATACAGGGCAGCTGCTGGGGCCTCTGTGTAGTATAGCTACAACTAGAGTCAGAGATTAATGTTTGATTCTATTAGGCTTTTGTCACACAGAATGTACACTCTGGTGTGTGTGTGTGAGATTTATATGACCCGTAGTACCACTACCAATCATGTTCCCTATTGATGCTGTCTGGGCAGGTGTATGGTCACCTCCACCTGTCAGGAGAAAACAACATTAAAAGCTGCACAAATAATAATAATAACAAAAAAAAAATTGTATATAGCTATGTTATTGGGCAAATGCAGGGGAAACCTAATAATGCTACATGACAGCTTAGAGCAGCCATTCCCAACCACGGTCCTCAAGGCACACCAACCGTGCAGGTTTTAGTGATATCCAGGCTTCAGCACAGATGGTTTAATCAGAATCACTCAGGTACTAATTAAGTCACCTGTGCTCAAGCCTGGATATCACTAAAACCTGCACTGTTGGTGTGCCTTGAGGACCGTGGTTGGGAATGCCTGGCTTAGAGAATGGTCTGCATTGGAGTTTGCTGCCTGGAATGTGATCCTTGTGCTGGCCCCAGTAACACTGCTGGAAATGGTGATAACATGTCAGGCACATTATGTAGCACGCCTGTGCAGATCTGGTGCAGTTACTACTTTATTCCTGAATTCCCAGCATAGTTTGATCTGCAGGTGTTCCTTAATAAGAAGTGTTAATCTTTTATTATATTAACTGTTGCTTAGATTGGCTTAATGTTTACAGAAAAGTTAAATGTTAGGGTTTCAAAGTTGTTTTTTTACGTTTCTCTGCAGTGTATACTTAATAATAAGCAAGAGCTGTTATTTCTGGGTGTTCAAAGTAGGTGCATTGCTTAGCTCTGCACTTTTTTTGTGTGTGTGGTGTTTTCACATGGCCATTTACTGATAAGACTTTTTATCAGTCTTTTACATTTTTCCTGCCTGCATCTTTTGCACGTAGGTGACACTGCTGAGCTTGCAGTCCCCGGTGAGAGAAGCATATTGAGTACAACTGCCTGGTGGACACAAGTATTCATGTTTGTTCTGTCTTTTTAGAAGTGCCAAAAGAAATGGATTTGGGCCAAGACCTCCCATCCTGTGGCCGAGATCCGCTGTCTAAATGTCTGCACGCCAGGAAGGAACTGGAAGCTGCAATCGAAGCACTATTACAAGCAGAGCAACAAATAAAAGAGAACAGTAGAGAGGTAGTGTATTTGTTAATCAAACTGTCATTAAAGGCAAAATGCAGCTTATATGCAAGGTGCCTGACAAGAAATAGGTCCTGCAATAGTCACTAATTCCATAGTATGCATTACGTCCCCGGACATTGTACCTTTGCATGTTTGTTTCCTTACTTAAAGTTTATTTGTGCAGGCTTTTGTTGGACGTCTAACATCTATATTTATTTTAAGGAATTGGATTCAATATACAGTATTGTTTTTGTCTTAATATTTTTTATCTATAAAAAAAAGTCCCAATATTTTTACAGCTCACAGATTATATTTTTTACTTTAAGCACTGTGTGAGGGTATGCGATTATTTCAGTTGGTAAGGTTTACTATGGAGCATTTTAGACATTAGCGCAATGCATTGGCAATAAATGGAGAAATTCCCATAATTACATCACCCTACAGCTATATAGGTCAGATACCCGGATTTGCATATGTCTTTAGGTGTGTCATGTAGTGAAACCTTATGTGATTATTACCAGATTTGTTTTCCCATTTCCCTTTCTATAAATAGAGAAGAATGCAGAGCTGTTTATGAACAGCATTTGCCTATTGTTCGTGCTGTTTAAGTGATTAAATCAAAGTTAGATTGGTATAAACAATCAATGCCTTACTGGACAGAAATGTTTTTGCACCACAAGGTTACAGTTTATAGTAGTTGCAGGTTTCACTGTCACTAAAAAGTGTGTCTGCTGTTCAAAACGTTAGCACACACTGGTTAACCCTCGCATTAACCAAACCTTGTACATATACTCCAAGGTGTAAGTAAATATGGTGCAGGATCGTTGCGTGTCATGGTGGAAGAAACTGTGGGGAACATATTTGTCCTGCATACAAGTGTATTACATTTGCCTGAGCCACAGCTCTTGGTGCATAACACAACTGAAATCTATTCGGGAAGCTCATATAAATTTATTTGGGTGATTGCTGACCTTACGGTACCAAAATATTTTCCACACAGGTGAAAGCGGAGATCCACTCTTGCATCAGCCGTAACTTGGAGTGTCTGCGCAGCCGCGAAATCTGGCTTTTGGAGCAGGCGGACCTGATACAGCAGCTCAAGGAAGAGGCTCTGCAGCAGCAAGCTCAGCAGCTGTACTGGGTAAGGGTTACATTGACATTGCTTATAGGTTCTTTTGAGTATCCGCAGAATCTAACATTGGAACCAGTTATTGGCAAACTGTTAATGGTTTGAAAGCAATACTTATGTAGGAAGTAGTTTGGCTTTAACACTATGGTTTAAATTTTTACAAAGCTATACCTCACACTTCTGGGTGTGATGAGCTCAATAAAACTTGCGCCTAAACAACTGCATACAACCCCATCTAAAATGGGTGGTATGCAAATTTTGGGTGCCCAATAAATGTATCGCCCCCAGAGTGCTGAAGCACTTAGTATTCTGTTGCTGGTAAAGTCTTTTCTCAGACACTTACTGAGGAGTCTTCCTGGTATGTTAGTCGACTAAAATCCTGGGTCCTGCGCACCAGCAATTGACCCAGGATTTTTAAAAAGCTGGGATTGTACCGGGTTTAATATCCCGGTTGGTATGTCTGAAAGGGGTATACAGGTCGAGTATCCCTTATCCGAAATGCTCGGGACCACGAGCATTCCGGATAAGGGATTTTTGCGGTTCTTGGATTTTTTTTAAAAAGCATACTTACCTGGTCTCCCCAGATGGTTCCTCCGCGTTCCACGGCAGCATTCAGGATCTTCTTCAGCGGTCCCAGGGGTGCATTGCGTGAGTTTGCAAGTGCGCCAGCGACCTCACCGGTGCACTTCTGGGACCGCTGAAGAAGTTCCTAAAGTCCGCCGTGGACCACGGATTTTGGAATATTTCGGATAAGAGATCTCCGGATACAGGAGACTCTACCTGTAATTCCAGTGGGATGGGGATTAAAATAACTTGCCTATTCTCCATCAGCTCCACTTGTTTATTTCTTTTCTCGTCTCTTATAAAATATGCCTTCATGTTCAACATTTGTCCTAATACATTTGTAGCTTTTTTTTTTAACACTATAATCTTTGTTTTAGTTGTTGGGGCAGTTCAATTGCCTGATTTATCAGCTTGAGACTCCTCATAGTAACGATCTTGCCAATCAAATCACAGTTTGCTTAGAAAGGTAAGTACAAAGAAAAGCAAAACCATAAAATAGTGATGATTTGGTCAGGTAAATTGTGTGTACTACTATTGTTGGCTTTTTTTCCATCTGAAAGCGCCTATGTGCAGGCAGATAAAGCTTTAGGCAAGAATATCCACCACTCGGAGAACAAACCTCTTACTGTTTTTTAGCGCCACAAACTGTAAAACCCCGTTTTTACAGGGACTGTGCTGCACAACTTTTGCTTGCACAATGTATATAATTGAGGTACTAGAGTAGATTATGGCGTTAATACTTAATATGAAAGTTAAGACAAATGACCTTGAACAGAGATGGAATGGCTGGCCCTTAAATGCCCTGACTAGGTTCTTATATTTTATTGTTCCAGATTGTCAGTCACACTGTACTTGCCTTGACACAGACTGTTCTGCTCACCCATGAATGATGGCAAATAGAGTACCTGTAAAATGTGTAGTTGATGTTGTTTTCCTTCCTTAGACTGGGCAACCTTGCTCTGAAACCTGAAGAATCTTCCACTATGAGTTTTGAAGCAGACGTCCCTTCTCTCAGAAAAGCAATTACTCTGTTTGGATCAATCAAAACCATGGTAAGAAAATTATCAAATTTTCTGCTAAAAAAATAAATAAAAAAAAAGTTACACACACTTCCCAAAAAAAAACACAAAAAAAAAAACATTTCAATTTGCAATCTATTGCAGAGATGGGTAGTAATAGTCATATTATGCCTTCCTATACCTGATGACTTGTGGCTGGCATACCTCCTAACTCACACGCTGCTTCATTGTTTCCATAATTTGCTCAGTAATTGTCACATTGTACCTCTTAATGTTAGGAGCTCATTGCTTCTGCATTTCCGTAGACCTAACAACATAGTTGCTATTCCAGTGGGTAATTTGACACATTCTGTATTTTTGCTCTTGTATTCTAGAATGGTGATGAAATAACTGAGACTGCGAACCCCACACATTGTAGTTTTGTCAATCAAAATCCATGGCTTCTCAACCACTGCTATGTA
Organism: Crinia signifera; assembly: GCF_055691185.1. Classification (NCBI taxonomy): domain Eukaryota; kingdom Metazoa; phylum Chordata; class Amphibia; order Anura; family Myobatrachidae; genus Crinia; species Crinia signifera. The sequence goes on from NC_139222.1 coordinate 86,697,416, forward strand.
CGCCCAATAGAACAGGTAATATTCAGCACTGATTCTTATCATTCATTTAACTTAACCTGATTGTGATGGTTTGCTGTTACGGTAGGTTTTATTAAATTAGTGTCCCTGGAAAGTTTAATTTTATTTTCTGTAAATGAAAGCTTACCGTATTTTTGCATGCACAGTTTTTGTAGAAGAATAATGGCCTAGAAATTAAATACTAAATGTTTAGCTAAAATGCTAAGGGGGGTATTCAATGTCAGGGGCACGGTTGTCGAGCAAGCTCGACAGCCGTGCCCCTGTCCCGTTCTCGCTTTGCTCTACTTGAGCTCAGCGGTCGGGATTCAATGTCCCGGCCGCCGAGCGGGGAGAAAGGGGCATGGCCTCGAGCTGAGGGCGGAAATAGAAGAGCTCCGGCCGGGAGCTCGCCTATTTCCAGCTTTTCTCGGCAGAACGAGCCTGACAGCTTGTGATGCTCGGGCTCGTTCTGCCGAGAACCCCTGTTCAATGCTGTCGGGGAAGACGGCATTGAATAGGGCCCCACAGCCATCTCCCTTGTCGGGAGATGGCTGCGGGAGCACGACAAACATTGAATACCCCCCTAAATGTGAACATTTAGAACTGTAACACATTGTAGCATATAAAGAGGGATATACATTTGCTGGGGTAAATTTAGTACACAGCTAAAAACTGGCTAAAATAGACCAATAGTATTATCTGGCTATCAAGTTATAACTAGTTTTCTTTGTGGTAAATGACCCAATTTGGCGAATAACACATGTTTCCTGGAATAACATGGTACCTGGCATAAATTCCCAGAGCCCTGCGTTATCACACAATTGAGGGCCACTTAGCCGAGATTTGCACGCAAAACCTAATCCCCTATAACTGCCGGCAGCCCCATGGGAATTTATTAACCACTGTAATTAACTGCAGTTGATTGTCCATCCCCATAAATCAGATACATTTACTTAACTTACTTCTATAGCACTTAATGGCACTATCCCACACTCCTGAAGGCCACCTATATCTTTAGGACCATTAATGGGTCTGGTGCAGGAGAGGACATTCATTCTATAGTTACTTTGGCCATTGGTTTTTCACTGACCGCTCACATATGAGGCCATGCTCTGATGGAGAAACTGTTTACCATTGTGCTCATTTGAAGACTCCAAAAAACTGTTGTTTTAACATCCATTCTCAGTCCATGCACAATCTGATGCACTCCACCAGGGAAAGGCTTGGTAGCAGCATTGGCATAAATCCACAATTATGGCAAAAAATGTAGCCGTGTCTAAAGCGGTGTACACACTGGGGCGATCTATTGCTCAGTGCCTTTTTTCCATCAGCAACCAGAGATGGTCGCTGATGAAAGGGAACCTCTGCTGGGGGAGCAGCAGAGGTAATCAGCTGGTGGTAGGAGCAATCTCCTGCGACCAGAGATCAGGGGGCTAAAAATGGGAGCTCGCACCTGCCGATTTATTGCCGGTGCACACTCCAATTGCTGGCAATATGGTCGCTCAACGACTATTGCCAGCGATTATAGCCTGTGTGTACACACCTTATGGCCGACTGAGAATCAGCCCCTTAGTGCAAGCCAATTTAGATCAAGTTTTTTTAATTTTATTACTACAATTCTAAAGTGAATCCATGAGTTTATTTACATTGCTGAGTTTATTTACATTGAGTGTTTTATTGTGAATAGAAACCCCTTTCTGGCACTTTGAACACCCCTCTGTCTGACTGGCTGCTAGAAAACAAGGCTACCAACCTTAACCAGTGTCCTGCTATGTACATTCCAAACTCTTCTCCCCAAGATTGGCTTTTGAAATCACAACTTGCTGAACCTACCAAGGTATGTTCTAAAGCATTTAATTTGTGTGTGTAATAACTTGCTATCCTTTGTAATATTATGAGTTGTGTTATACCCTTTTCCACTGACATGAAAATCCTGGGATGTTTCACATGAACGCACATCTACCCTCGATTTTTGGAAGTGGAAATGGCTAGAAGTAAAAAATCCTAGGTAATGTGACCTGGGATATTGACCCTGGTCACGAGCAGGGTTCTTAGCAGGTCTTACCCGGGTGAGCTGCTGTGGAAACTGCTTTTACTCTGTATTTTTCTATCCAGGAATTTAATAAAAAAGCTGCTGACTGGTCCCTCCCGGGCTCTGACAGCTGATGGCATCATCAGTAAGGGTTTCCCTATTCAGTGGAAATGGTGTTTACCCAGTAAAAACCAGGGAATACAGTGCGGTGGAAACAGTGAGAGTGAGAGCCGCCAAAATCCCTGGTAAAAAACCTCTTATCCAGAATTTTAGTGAAAAGGGGTATTATATGATGTTTATGATCAATCAAAAATGACATTCACTTATGAATCCGCATCATCTTTAGAATAAGTATCCTGCTATTATTGAAATGGTAAAAATCATTTTGTGATAACATTACTGGGCTAGTTCCTGATACATGAAAAAGCTGCAACATGTTTTATAGTGTAGTATCCAATTGTAACTCATAATATAGCAAATGTATTACTGCTCTACATTTTTGATGTGTAAATGTTTGTGTTCTTTAAAGTTGCAATTGAGTGTCTATTTTGTACATTATAAAGTTTGTTTGTTGGTATAAATATTCTTTAAATTGTACAGTCTATTGTTCCCAAGCTAAGCGCACATAAAATAGATATTTTGTGGAACTTTTCTAGCTCTAACCACTAACTGTGTACTCTATACTTAACAGTGTTCCGAAACACCCAAAACTACATTTAATATTGAGCAAATGTGGGGTCAACTCTGGGAATTGCACAATTGGCTCCAGTCCCAGAATAAGGAAGATTGCCCAGAGAAATCTAGCACCCGTGCCCGCGAGGATTCAATTTCCAGCTCTTCTTTTTCTTTTGAAAAAGTAGACCATGATGATTTTGAAGTTCAAGATCAAGAAGAGATGGATCTCTCCGAATGGCTCGTTTCCCCAGCTGAAACCGAACAGTCCACTGATGTTATGGACAAGATGAGACTCCTCTTCCAACCTTTTGTGGAAGACTACAGTATTAGTGATTGGCTTCAGAAAATAGAGTCCTGTGGTAACTGTTGCGGTGGTCAAACCTCTGCTTTGGAGATAGAAAATCTTGGTAACCTCAAGTGTCTTAATGAGCAGCTTGGAGGAAAGAAAACCGCAGGTTCTACCAATGATTTGTGGCTCTTAAAACAATCTCAGCCTCATTTTAAGATGGAAGACATCTGCAAAGCTAATGAGCCCTGCTCTGCCTTTTCTGAGTGTGTCTGTGATGAAAGCTGTGAGAAAGAGGCCCTTAGAAAGTGGCTGTTGAAAAAAGAAGGCAAAGATAAGAATGGGATTCCCATACAACAGGAGCACAGGGACAAAACTGGGCAATCCGAAAACTCAAAAGCTTTCAGTAACATGTGGCTACATCCATGCAGAAGAGATTCAGAAGATCCGAGCTATAGCAAGAGGACAGAAGAACGTGACCACTGCCTTCGGCATTTCAGATCTTTGCTTGAAACACCACTGACCAACTGGGTTCTCAAGTCCTGTACAACAAATGAAATAGCAGAAAAAGATACCACGGACAGTAAATGGAAGCTTCCCGCAGTAGAAACTCTCTCTCCATTCCACTTGCCTCTAAATGCAGACAGCTGGGTGTTGTCCCCAAAGAATAAAGATAACCTGGAAAAGCTAGAACAGCTTGGACTGGAGGATAAGTGGCTACTGCGTAAGAAAGCACATGTAAGTGTCTAGATAACGGCCTTTATTAGTGTCCTATCTGCAGATTAGAGCGGCTAGTACACGAGAAAGCAACCAATATACATCATTCAAAAATAAAGATTTCAAGTGCCATATTTATTAGAACATAATTTAGCACTAATGGCTAACCTTGACACTCCAGCTGTTGTTGAACTACACATCCCAGCATGCCCTGCTACAGTTTTACTATTTGGCCATGCTAAAACTGTGTCATGGTTAGCCATCACTGCAATATAGCATCATTGAATGATAGAATAATTATCCATCCTTTGTTAAGTTTACTACCATGCTTGTTTGCACTGTATAATCTTGTAGGCGTATAATTTGTCTTGTACAAAAAAAGAAAGAAAAAACTGGGATACAATGTTATTTTTTTACATATCAACAGACCCAAAGAAGACTGTATTTATGTCTGTTTATATTCAGTCACAAAATAGTTTCTTCATTGGACTAACGTGAGTTATATACCCCTTTTACACCGCCGCAAATACCCGGGGCAGCGGCGGTGTAAATGGGTCAACCTGTGTCCATTTACACGGGATTTCTATAGGGTAGGACCTATGTAGAGGGCAGTGTAAACGGATACGCTGGGTCATCCGACCCGGCTCATGTTTACATCAATGGGGGAAGCCCAACCTCTGGAGCACAGCGTTCAAGGTTGGACGGGGGGGGGGGGGGTACACACAGCCTCCGCTGCTGTACTCTGCAGACAGCAGCGAAGGCAGGGAGGAGGTGAATGGATGCCTGTGCGCGGCATCCATTCACCTCGTGGAGATAATGTAATCTCCAAGCGCCGGCTCAGGAACTGCCTGGGGGGGTGGTCGTGCAGGTGAAATTTGCCTGGGCAGCCGCCGGTGTAAAAGGTAACAAACTTTTTTGATAACCCATAAAGACTTTATAGTAGTGCTTCCGATCATGCTACTTATACCCATTTTACACCAAAATGCTGGGTCCAAAAACCCAGGTGCGGCCCTGTGTTTTGGTGTAAAAGGGGTTTAAGTAGCATGATCAGAAGCACTACCATAAAGTCTTTATGGGGTTATCACAGGAGTCTTAGTATTTAAAGTATGTATAATCCACATTCTTATTCTATAGGATAACGGACTTGCTAGTGTTTGTGACCTGTTTGCCTGTATGAAGCTTGCAGCTGACAAAGACAAGTGGCTGTTTCACACACCCCTACAGGTAACGCATTGCACCTGGGCAGCTATTCCTCATAATGTGTATCAGGGCTTGCCATACAGAAATGATTGGTCATCCTAGTATTAAACTTCTATGGGCAGATTTATTTAGCCTGCTGAAGTGATAAAATGGTCAGTGATAACGCAGCAGCCAATCTGCTCCTAACTTTAATTTTTCAAACTCCTCCTGTAACTTAAAAGCTAGGAGCTGATTGGAGGGTTTATTCCCAAGCCACTTTATGACCTCATTGCGCTTAATAAATTTGCCCCCAAATAACTAGTCATGCAGTTACCTTTTTAAAGCTGTTTGTAACTTCATGAGCAAACACATTTTAAAGTATCTGCATAATATTGATGGACTATCTTTCCACAAGTACCATAAAGCTGAAATAATATATATATTTTTCTTTTCTTTTTTTCTTTATAGATGTAAATGTGGCAACTGGTGATTTCTGAACCACTCCCCAACCTTCATGCTGACAACGCACACTCTCAAACCTCCATGAAAAAGTGTTTGTCGGTTTGTTCTGCACATTCTTTTTCTTGTCCTAAAGAATGTCGTCCTGCTGATCATTAACATATTGAAATGTGCCATTTAAGGTTCTACTTAATTTTCAAACATTAGAAACCTTTTTGTTTTTCAAGTTCTGCTTTCACGATCATAATATGTAGCTGTAATGGATTTATTCTGCTCCAAAATAAGTAGATGCTTTCTAGAAAATGTAGTCTGAAATCTGGCCAGCGGGTGGTAGAGATGCCTTACGGTACCCAGGAACTGCAGTGGTTTTTTACAAACATCTAGTTACCGCCAAGGTCATGGTCATCTGGATAAAGCGGTATCTGTAATTCCTGAAGATCCATCTTCAAGTCTGCTGTGTGCGTTGTTTATAGCGATGTGCATATATTGACATCTGAGCAGATTACAATGTTTTATTGTACCATAGTTTGTAATGATATCATTTGAAATCCTATTGATCATGAAAGAATGCGTCATTGTAGCAGAGTATCCTTACCACAGACCACTTTATGGTTCCGTCATTGTATTGCCTCTTCGGGTTTCTTTTGAAGACACAGGTGCTTTAAATCACATTTCTTATACAGATGATTCAATTTAAGCAATTTGCACAGAGTGATAGGGGGAAAAAGGCAATTTATTTTAAAACCTCATAACTTAACATTTTAATATTTTTTTCTTGCTTCCAGAAATCTGTCCACCTAACAAAACTATGTATTTTATTATGTTTTACTGCTTGGAAGCATTTATTTTATTGGTTTAACATTTTATGTTTGTTTTTAGCTTATTATATTTCTTTCCATCTTAAAAACACATGAATATTTTATTTTAATTCTGCCTTATTGATATGGGCACCATAGGTTATTCAAGTGTTTACTACAACTCCCATGTACCCAATCAGGAGCTTGTAGATTATTGGCTGGAGCACTCAAATGCGTCATCCTGATACATTTTTATTTAGTCTGCAAAGGCACCATGATGTTTTCCATTAAACATTGTAAAACTTCAATTCTACATCAACTTGTCATAATGGATAAATGTCTGCAATATATTTTACTTTCATTTGAAGTGTTCCATTAAAGAGTTACAGCAATACACCTGGCTTTGTAGTGTGTTTTTATTATGCAAGTCATCTTGAAGGGATGGGTGTTCAAGATACAAATTAATAATGTTAAATTTAAAAATGATCTTGAAGAAAAAAAATCATATTGATCTATAAACACTGTGGTTATCGATTCTTTAATAATGCACAGGGGAGTTACTGAGACAATGATACCCCTTTTCCACTAGCCTAAATATCCCGGGTTTTTGCATGGGAGCACAAAAAACCCGGGATTTTAGGCAGGAGAAAACGCTCCCTGTAGAAATAACCCAGGTCGTGATACCCAGCATTTCTACCCAGGTAGCGACCAGGGTTGAACACGTGTTCAACCTGGGTCACTGTGTAGTATAAACGGGTAACCGGGGTCGATGCGACCCGGGTCCAGTTCACTACAGTGCAAAAGCCGGCGCTGGGAGATGCTCTCATCTCCCAGCGCCTTCCCGACCCCACCTCCAGGTGACGACACCCGGCCGGCAATATGCCAGGTGGGGACTCTAGTGTGAATGGGTTTGCAAGCCGGGTCGCACCCAGGTTGTAGCTGGGTACGAAATCCCGGGTGCAACCCGGCTTGCAGACGGAAAAGGGGTATAATTTTCCCACCGGCTTCCACAGAGCAAAATCTTCAATACATCACTTAATGCAGAAACTTGAGGCTTGAGAACTTATGATCTAGTAAATTGCCGAAAGACGCATGACTTGGTCTAGAGGTGGTGCACCACTGGCGCACACCTCCTTATTGATGTTATGCCCAGAAATGTTCTGGGAGAGCCAGCTCTTGCAGCGCTGCTCAGCCCATAGAATTTCTGGGCATACCAACGAAGGGGTTAATAATTCCTGGAAGATTATGGGAGCACTGTAGTGATACTGGTGACGGACAGTTGGGATCCTGACCAACGGGCTACTCTACCACGTGGGGACCCCATAGAGGCAGAATAGAACCTTTGGCAAGTCACATACCACCCAGTGGTACGACTGGAACACATTTATTGGTCAGACAGTATGCCAGACATAATGTTCCTTGCCAGCCAGAAATGAATGATGATGGCATCACAAAGAAAGTGTTTATTGAAAACTAGAGAGCGCTTTTAGGTTACCTATGTGATCAAATATGAAATCATCTAATTTATTTAATTTATCTATATTCTGGATGGTAAATTACAACGGGTATGGATCATTGGATAGACAAGCATTAGGTCAACATGACTGAAGTAGTGTTCCCTCTAAGCTGCTTTAGCAGGGTGCTGCACCCTGCCCATTTTTTAAAACCTCAAAAATGCACCCTGCCCTTTGTTTTTGGGACTCTGCGCCCTTACATTGCCCCCCACTGTGCTGAATTATCTCTGACAACTTTCGGTGTGTGCCATCATGTTTAATTGGTATTACGGTGTGTGGTATAATGTGTATAGGCATTACAGTGTGTGCCATTATGTGTAATTGTCTTAACCAAATATGTAATGGGCATAGCAGATTATGACCATGTTTAATGGGCGTAATCCTAGTGCAGTGTGCAATTTTTTTTATATATTTTTGTTTCTAATGTAAATTTCGAATCTAAAATGTGCCGTCCCTGGTGGCCAGCACCCTGCCCTAGAAAAATCTTAGAGTGAACACTACGGAGGTTGACGCATGGTTTTTCACTTTTTTTTTCACTCCAATTTTTGCTTGTCGACCGTATATTGACAGACCTTGTCGGTTTGCCATGCAAATACCCGGTCAGAGAATACACTTGAAGACGCAATAAGACCTTTTTTTTTTTTTTCTAATATATATTTTTTCTTACTGTCCACCAACACCAAATATTCCTTTGCATGAATTACCTGCATTTGTCAATGCACTATGTTCACCTGTCCTTTTTTTTTTTTATTTATTTTATATTTGATCATTTTAACTACCTGTCTCAGTAGTTTAGTAAAAAGGTATTTTGAGATTTGCTATTTTATAAAACCAGGGCTAGAAGATATGCCAGAGAATTTATTTATCTATTTACAAACACTTAATGAACCTTAAATTCACACACCTGGAATGACGGGAATCAACGTAATTTATAACCAATTTCAACTACAAGTGCAACATGATTTACATAGGAGGAAACAAATGTTTGGTGCCAATGGCTTTTTATTAAGAGAAGACTTTTATGACCTTCTGCAGACTTGCCGGTTAATTGCATTACTTTCTTTTGTTCTGACATGAGTGCTTGAAAATCTCCCAAACCAAAATAGGCTTCTTTCCAGAATCCAAAAGAAACTAACCAGTTGTTAGTATAGAGCGCTTATCACGTGTTGTCTGCCCAAAGCAGCTGCTTATGGGAGTGGTCAGCTCCCGAAATGGGTAAAGATATAGAAAAAAGCAACGCTAATAAAAATTGGTATACGTCAAATAATGGATATGGCATACATGTTGTATTTTAAGCCAGATACACACTAAACTGTGTGTACCCAGCTGACGGTATATCTGACATATCGGCTGTGCCATACACATTGAATGAAATATTGTGCAATCTATCATCCACAGCTGCATTCCCCTGGTCATTCCCAGGATTGTCCTGTTGTGCATGTATCATGCCTGATGGGATGGCCTGCGGGAGTGTGCAATAGTGGGTACACACCTCTAACAACATATGGCCTAGTGCAGTGATGGCTAACCAGGATATCAACAGATCATTAGTACCAAAGTCCCCACCCCGCTCTGTCTACTGGAGACCAGATGAAGAAGCTCTTACCTCATCCCTGGACTCCATGATATATCTGTAGTGCAGGAGTTTGGGGTCGTGTGATTATACTGGTGTCTTAGTACCCACATCATTTTGGTTTCTATGGTGAGGGAGATAGCGAAGGTCATGTTTAGTGCAAATCATACCTCGACCCTGAAGGCTCTTCTTCTACCTCCGCCAGCACAACAAGGGAACAGTGAACCCAAATCCCCAATAAAAAAGGACACCAGGAAGTAAAGTGACATTTGAATGTATAAATCTGCAAAACCGCATCACTGGAAACGGTTCACACGTGCTCAATAACAGCTGCAATAAATCAGTGTGGGTGCTATTTCGGTAATATTGTAGTACTCTGAACATTGCTCATTGCTATATGCAACATTATTAGCCTTACTCTAGTTAACCTATGACCTATTAATGCAATATGCAAATATTTCACAACTAAGACATTGCTTGATACTGCATGTGCTCATAAGAACGTGAATGAAACGTCCTACAGCAACACACGCTGTGGCCATAACCTATTTAGGACTGGAATATGTGTAACCACATAAAAGACCCAATAATGCAGCATTTCAAGTATATTCATAAAATCGTAAGCATCACTGTACATGTGATAGTTCTGATTGTATCACGTTGTCATCATTTAGAGGCCAAACCAACAACTCTGTGCAATAAGTCCAGTAAGGGCACCTAACCTTGGTACAATGAGTCCTGGTAAAGAATGGGTTACCCCGAGGATGTTCAATTGCCAGCTTTAGCATTGGTGAACATGAGTGGAGGGGGACACTGTCATTAGGTCAACCCTATTACGGTCAACATGCATTGCGTAGACCACTGAAGGTCGACAGGCGTTATGAAATAGGTTGCCATGGGTAAAGTTGACAGGGTCAGAAGGGCGATGTGAGCATTAGGTCGACAATGGGTAGGTCAACAGTGAAAAGGTGGATGTATTCACGTTTTTTTTGTGTGCTGATAGGCAGAATGTCCTGCCCTACCGTCCTCTTTGGTGTGGTGGTTGAATAAAATATTGTCCGAGCGCAGTGAGGCATGTGAGGGTACACTTAGATGGTGACCATATTGACTCTGTCGACACTTGGGACAAAAACCATGACAAACTCATGTCGACCTGTTGACTGTTGACCTTCCCATTGTTGGCCTAATGCTTGTGTTGGCCTGTCGACTTGACCCATGTTAAACTATTTCAGGTGTCCACCTAATGGTCTGTCAACCTTCAGTGGTCGACCCAATGACCCATAAGGAGTGCAGGGTAGAAAAAAAAAATTTGAGAATGAAGCAGCTGAGTATAGACTCATTGTCTTAAGGCACAAATAGTTTATTTACTAAGATGGGAGTTCTATAGAAGATGGGATGTTGCTCATAGCAACCAATCAGAACTACTTATTTATTTAGATCCTTCTAAAAGATCGAATTTGATTGGTTGTCCATATCAACATCACATTTTCAATGTAACTCCCATCTTAGTAAATAAAACACAGACTACAGGATACAATCTCCGAAATAGTGCAACTAAGCAGGATGTCAGGGCAGCTGACACTGGGGTTATTCAGACCTCGCAAAGCGGATGTTGCACTGCAGGTGGGGCTGATGTAACATGTCCAGGGAGAGTAAAGCCCCATCTACACAGGGCGACCCGGCACTTTTGCTGAGCGACGTGTTCTAGCACACGATTGCTCAGCACACATGGCAGGTGTTCTGCGATGCTTTGTGCTGAGCAATCGTGCTGAGCGGGGCTTGGCTTACTTATATTAGGCAAAGCCCAATGATCTATTGACCTACTGACTGTTGACCCTATGATTGACACCCATATTTGGCAACTCTCGCTCATTAGAGGTTATACCTCAAACATGCTTCCCCATTCTGCAATAAAATGGATTCCCCAAATCTACAACATCCACCATTTAATATTATCATACATAAATTTGCAGGCTGGGTACTATGGCGAGACTCCGCATGTGTACAGCTCGTAGTAAGCACGCATAAGGTTATCCGGCGATAAAATCCTGCTAAGCCTTTTTGGCCAAACACATGTTGACTGATAGTAAGCCGGCATTTGTGGCTGGTAACCGGCCGTTATCTGGGAGTGTCAGGGAAAATGTATATGTTCCCAGGTGTTTGGAGGAAATATGTTTGATGGGGTGCCGGACGGCTCCCTGACAGTCGGGATTCTGACAGTCATTACTCCGACGTCGGAATCCCGACTCCTCCCTTGTGGGGGTCCACGACCCCCATAGAGGGAGAATAAAATAGGTGGCTAGTGCAGCGAGCCCGCAAGGGGCTTCATTGCGTCGCCCCCCCCCCCCCCTGCTGTGCAGTCAGGATTCTGACGTCTGAGTAATGACTGTCGGAATCCCGACTGGCGGTGAATTTTACCACACCCGTTTGATGTCAGCTCCAGCCCCGATCCAACTACTTCTATCGCAGCCGCAGAGTAAGCCCTGGACTACTCACAGACTGCACACCGTGGAAAAATAATTTGATGTTAACGGCTTGTGAATGGATTTGCAGCAAATCGACGATCCAGCTAATTTTCGCAGCCTTGCTAAACAATTCGCATTATGCACAGGTTGGGATTTCACTGGTGGACAATACCTGACTGCAGGGCTCTGCAGTTTAGCAGAGCAGCAATCAGGTCTGCATAAACCCCCATATTTGTAAACCCTCATCTACCATTAGAAAAACATGCCCCTTGTTAGCTAAAGATCAGGGCCCTGACTCTGGTTGACTCGCAAAGCAGCAGCTTTTCTCTGCTTTGCTTAACGCCGCCCGCCACCCACTACACGCTGAATGTCCCTGCAGCACTGCAAATGGATGTTTAGCATAAAGTCACCGACCATCAAATGATTTACAACATGGTTGCAAATCTAAGTCAGTCTCTGCTGTGTTTGCTGACTTACAGTAGATCTGCAGCATCCAGCGCCGAGAACTGGGCGGCCAGCGGATGTCCAGTTACGTTAGCCGCCCTGCCCCTGGAAGCCAGGGGCCCGCCGGCGTTCGCATGGGGATGCCCAGTGTTTTTCTGGGTGCATGCCCAGGAATTGCAGGGTGTTCACCTGGCAAGGCCCCTAGCACAAATTATCCACTCCACCTCCCACCTCCCCCGGTGTGAGCACCAAGGAGGCGATACTATGCATAGGTGAAAATGCTCATGCCTTCAACAATGGTCCCTGTTGCAAATTCGCACCAGACCATATGAACCAGAATCACCCCCCAGATCTCCTGTCAATGGGGCGAACAGATCAAATGTCTCACTTAGCATATTGAGTAACCCAGAGTATTCTGTGTCTCCCAAACATATACGGAGTACACACCTGAAGCTTTATCTGTCCAATATATCCGGTGGGAACAAAAACCTGGATATGTATGGGATCATATGAGAAGAATGTAACTGTGCTCCCAATAATAGTGGAAATAGCCATTTAATTTATTAACACATTTATCCGAACAACTGTTTTTATCTATTTTCCAGCATTGGGAGCAAAAGATTGATTGCCCTCTGCTCCTATACATTACCAGATTTGGTGCAGAGCTGTCTCCACAGAGGACAACACCACAGAGCCAGTTGCTGTAGAGTCACCACCACCAGTAGACCGGGCTTACAGCATTACTGTGGGTGAGTACTTACTACGGTTATGTTACTGTTATAGGCTGATGTGTGTAACTTAGCCAATAGCAGTAGGACAGCTGGTCTATAGGAAATATTAGTCAGTAGAGACAGGTGATATATAGTGTAACAGTGTTATTGGTGATATACAGGGACAGTGGATGATTGACACACCCAGATTTCCATACAGACAGAAATTGGACACTTGTATCTAAAGCACCATTTGCGCCCGGCATTACGGGGGATACATATAGATGGTATGCCGGCATTCAGATTACCAATGCGGCATTCTGAAGGAGAGAGTCCCTGCTGCAGCCCAACCCGCAGATAAATAAAGGGAGGTGCCGGCTTCCACGTGTAACTGACAGATACATTAGCACAGAGCTCTAACCCTGCTGCATACATCCAATCAGGCGCACTGTTGGGTAGCCAGCTGGGGAGATGAACCAAATCTCACAACTGCAGGCTATCCATTAGCTTGTGACCACTGTCCTCATGCTGCTTACACTGTGAGGACAAGGATTACACTAGAAATATCAGTGTGATATCTACATGTGATAACATATGACGCCTGTATTTGGGTGTTTGGTCTACATAACTGAAAAGACACAAGAGTCCCGCTCATGCTAACATCTGCGTGGAATCCTGACCCGCCACCAAAATACAGCGAAGTCTGCCCTGTGTAGGGAAGACCTCCTCCTGCAGGCACTGCACCCCTGCCCTCTACATCAGTGACCATTCCTGGCTGCAGGCTGCCTATTGAGCGCTCCATTCGACTCTAGGTGTATCCTTCATAGAACCTAATAAGGTTTTGTTTTTTAAATCTTTCATTATTTGTTAGAAACGTGTTTTATCAAATTTAGATTTAAATTCGGTTCAAAGGGAATAGAACGGTTACATGGAAAATATATAATTTGTAACCTAATTTATACTTGGGGATGGTTGACAGATTTAACTTGATTAGTTATAATACATTTTCTGCATATTATCAGTAATCATTTTATTACTACATATAGTAACCTTACAGTTTAGTTCTTGCCAGTGTCGATAGTTTAGTTCTTGCCAGTGTCGATAGTTTAGTTCTTGCCAGTGTCGATAGTTTAGTTCTTGCCAGTGTTGATAGTTTAGTTCTTGCTAGTGTCGATAGTTTAGTTCTTGCTAGTGTCGATAGTTCTTGTTTTTGAAATCTTGAATTATTAGAAACATGTTTAATTCAGATTTAAATTCAGTTCAAGGGGAATAGAACAGTTAAATGGAAAATATATAATTTTTAACCTAATTTATACTTGGGGATGGTTGACAGATTTAACTTGATTTGTTATAATTCATTTTCTGCCGATTATCAGTAATTGTTTTATTACTATATATTTAGGAAATTTACTTAGTTTACTTCTTGTCAGTGTTGATAGTTGTAAGAGAGTGATACTATAGTGCTAATTCAAAAAAAAATAATTTCAATGTGATAAGTTTTATAAAGTCATATACATGCTATGTAAGATGCTTGTTTATATTTTATGAGCGGAGCGCACAAATGTGCCACCAAAAGAGCTGGGAGCCGCTGTAGGTGATCCGCACCAGCCAGGTGATGGATCTTGTGCTGCTTTGATGCTGCAATTTTTTATTTTGTCTCCCCCTGTTAGTGTGTTTTGTCTTCCCCTGTCTATCCTACTCGGGGCTTTCTCTTTCAATGGTCCTGGTGACACAGCTCAACATTGGGATGTAGGAGGGTCCGTAGGAGCCAGGCACCTATCCTAAAGCTTTTGGAGGGTAGGCTCCTCCCTTCTTCATCCCAGACTCTTCAGTTCGTGTTAGGTGCCCACTGGAGTGGGTGCTATTCTAAAGGGCTGCTGGAGCAGCCGAAGGATTAGAGTTAGTTAGGGTTTTATTATTTTATTAACTTTTACACTAGCTAGGTAGGCACAGTGTGAGGATTCTCACTGAATCCTAACACTGAGAGCGCAGCAGGAGCTGACAGAATCGCGTCCTGTCAGCTCACTGCGCACAGGAGAGACACTGTCTGGTCTCCCTGTGCGGCGCTTACAGCTTCTTTTAAGAAGCTGCCTGGGCTCCGGAGCGCTCTGAAACCGGCTAGGTGGGGTTCATGGGGGACAGGCGCTCCCTGATGGTGGCGGCCATTTTCTGCGGAGCTTACACACTGAGCTCCTATATAAGAGGACAGCAGTGTGTTACAGGCATGTTCCAAGTGGTCCCCAGCAGAGGGGGAGACACTGGAACTTGGAGATCCTGCAGTGGGAGCGGCTGTCTGGGGGTGGTTGGCGCCAAAAGCCACGGACCCCGCAGCAGCAGGGACTTGGTCTCTTCCCTCACTCTGTTTTGGCGCCATTCGGAACGCTTGCAGCGGAGCTGAGCTGGCTGACAAAGTGAATGGATTTCCTGGGCATCGTTTTACCCACTTTGAAAGCTTCAGACAGATAAGTGACTGTAGTACATTGGCTCTGTATAAAACGCCTGTACATTGTGCGCTGTGACTGTTATTTTTACATCATGTCTGAGCAACAGTCTGTGGCTTTGGGGGAGGGAGCCCTAAATGCATTGAGTGCTTGCAGTGTTTGTACACTGAATTTTGTCCCTGAGCAGATGGCCAAGGGGGGCTTGTGTATTACTTGCGCTGCTGTGAGACCCATGAGCAGTGAACCCCAGAGAGTAGAGCAATCGGAACCTGCGTGGGCCAGTGCCCTGGGCAGGTCGGTTAATACCTTAGTGCAATTGCTGGACAGGCAGAGTGATGTGTTGGTAGCTTCCCCTAGACCTATATTATCATCTCAGCAGTCCTCTGGCTCCTTGCCTCTTACCCAAGCAGATCCTGGTTTCTTACAGGTCATGCAGGATACTGCTAAGGGGATCAGCAGGTTTAATGATTTGTTAGACAAATTTGATGGTGATACTGTGGGGACCCCTAAAAGGTCTTATTCAGTGCCATTGCTTGTTGCTGAAGAGGAGGGAGAGTACACAGACATCCCCTGGGATCAGGGTGATGACTCTGAGGATTCCTCGGCCTCAGGGGTGGAGGATTTGATTACTGCTGTTAAACAGGCTTTGAATTTGTCTGTGGAGGATAAAACTCCTGCAAAAGGTGTATTTAAACGGCAGCGTAAGGAAACTGTTACCTTCCCTGCGGATGAAGGTTTACAGGATTTATTGGAAGGGGCTTGGAAAACGCCCGATAAGAGGCTGCAGATGCCTAAGAGATTTTTAAGTTTATACCCCATGCCTGAGGCTCATGCAGACCTCTGGGAAAAAGTTCCGGTGGTAGACGCTTCTGTAGCACGGCTTTCTAAATCCACGGTGCTACCTGTCCAGGGGGGGCAGCCTTTAAGGACTCCATAGACAAGAAGCTGGAAGATAACCTCAAGGCAATATTTGAAGGGGTGGGCTACACTTTACGCCCTCTTGTAGCATCAGTCTGGGTCTCTAAGGCCATGATTGTGTGGGCCAATGACCTGTGTACAATTTTGCATGCTGATCCATGTGTGTTACTGCTTGCTGAGAAGCTTAAAGCAGCTGCGGAGTATGTGCTTGAGGCTGAGGAGGAAGCTCTCAAAATGGCTTCCAGAGTTTCCACAGTGTCCGTCAATTATAGGAGAGTGCTTTGGCTTAAAGCCTGGGAGGTGGATAATGAATCTAAAAAGGCGTTAGAGGCTTTAGCTTTTCAAGGAAAGCTGTTGTTTGATTCAGAGCTGGAAGACATTATTAAGCAGGCCACGGGAGGCAAAAGTACTTTCCTGCCGGCTCCTGCAGCAAAACAGGCCTCAAGGTTTTCTGCTTTTAGGCCGTCCTTTCGGCCCTCCCCTAGAGGGGGTGCGTCCTTTCGAGGACAGTCCTTTAGAGGAAAGTTTCAGTCCTGCAGGGGCAAGGCCCCAAAGTCAAAGTTTGTTTCCTTTCATAAGAAACCGAGCACCAAAGGTGAGGACAAGCCCTCAGCATGACTACCTGGGGAATATCCCAGCGGTGGTCAAGGTGGGGGGACGTCTGAGATGGTTCAGGGACGCTTGGGCTTTGTTGGGCCGGGATCCTTGGGTGTTGAATATTGTGTCCCAGAGTTACAGGATTCCCTTCAAAGGTCTTCCTCCGAGAAGATTCATCCCTACACCACTGCCAAAGGAGTCTCGGCTGCTCTTTTGGGGGCGGCTCAGTCTCTCTTAGAGAAAGGTGTGGTGATCCCGGTCCCTCGAGCGGAGTGGAAGAAAGGCTTTTATTCCACTCTGTTTTTGGTACCCAAGCCAGATGGGTCTTTCAGAATTTTTGGCGTCCATGGATGTCCAGGACGCATATCTTCATGTTCCTATCCACCCAGGACATCAGGCTCTTTTGAGGTTTGCAATAGGAAATCTGCATTTGCAATTCCAGGCGTTGCCCTTTGGTCTGGCCACAGCGCCAAGGGTATTCACCAAAATAATGTCAGTAATGGCGGCTGCTCTCAGACTGAGGGGAATCACTGTGATTCCATATGTGGACGACCTGCTTTTCAAAGCAGAGTCGGCGGAAAGGTTGCAGAGTCACTTGGCAGAAGCCATCAGGTTTTTGCAGGCTCACAGTTGGCTTTTAAATTTACAAAAGTCTCAGTTGGTGCCGTCACAGAGACTCCAGTTCCTGGGGGTTGTCCTGGATACCCATCTACATCCGGTATTCCTACCAGAGACAAAGGCCAGGGACTTGGCCTCCTTGGTTCGGGAGATCCGGGGTCTCAGAGCCCATCGGTTTGGAGGTGTCTCAAACTGCTGGGGAAAATGGTGGCGACTTTTCGAGATGCTACACCACAGGTTCCACTCTCGAGTGTTCCAGTGGAACATCCTGACATCTTGGTCAGGGAAGACTCAGACCATGAAGTCAGAGCACATAGTGTTGTCTCATGAAACACGGTCTTCCCTGCAATGGTGGATGGAGGTGGATTCCCTTCAGTGGGGTCGGTCTCTGCAGTCCTGGGACTGGTTGGTAGTCACTACCAACGCCAGTCTCAGGGGCTTATGGACCGCGGAGGAGTCTGCCTTGCCGAACAATATCCTGGAACTGCGGGCTGTGTGGAAAGTGATATCCCTGGCAGGAGAAAGATTGCAGGGTCTTCCTTTGAGGATTCAGACCGACAACGCCATGGCTGTGGCGTACCTGAATCATCAGGGAGGCACACGCAGCAAGCTGGCCATGTGGGAGGTTTCCCGGATCTTCTTGTGGGCGGAACAGAAGGTTCCAGCGTTGTCAGTGATATTCATCCCAGGGGTGGAGAATATCGAGGCCGATTTCCTGAGCAGGGAGGAACTGCTAGAAGGGGAATGGAGCCTGAACCCACAGGTATTTCATCAGATTACACGGAAGTGGGGAACTCCAGATGTGGATCTGATGGCATCAAGGTTCAATCATCAGGTGCCCAGGTTCTATGCCAGGACGAGAGATCCACGGGCCGAAGCAGTGGATGCAATGACTATCCCCTGGGAGGGGAATCTGCTTTATGCCTTCCCGCCGTTTCCAATGCTGGCAAGAGTGTTGAAAAGAGTCCAGTCCCAAGGAATTCCGGTGATTCTAGTAGCCCCAGATTGGCCAAGGAGGTTCTGGTACTCAAGGCTTCAGAGATTGTCTGTGGACTCGTGGCATCTACCTCTGAGGTCAGATCTGTTAAGCCAGGGGCCGTTCTTACACATGGATTCAGCTCGGCTAAATTTGACGGCTTGGCTATTGAAACCGCCATCTTGAAGAAAAAGGGTTTCTCGGAGGCTGTGGTTAAGACCATGGTGAAAATTAGGAAGTCAGTGTTGTCAGCTAACTATTATAGGGTCTGGAAGACCTATATTAGGTGGTGTGAAAGGCAGAAGTCGCATACATCGCGCTTTCGACTTTCTAAATTGCTGGAGTTCTTGCAGGATGGGTTTTCGTCTGGGTTAAGCCTTCAGTATCTAAGGTACAGATATTGGCCTTGTCGATTTATTTCCAGAAGAGGATAGCATTGCTACCTGAGGTGCAGACTTTCCTGCAAGGGGTTTCTCGGTTGAAACCCCCCTACAAGCAACCAGTGGCTCCATGGGATTTATCGCTAGTACTGGAGTGTCTTCAAAAGGCACCTTTTGAGCCGTTGAGGTCAGCTGACCTTAAGTTTCTTACATGGAAGCTTGTATTTTTGTTGGCAGTTGCGTCAGCAAAGAGAGTATCGGAGTTAAGAGCATTGTCATGCAAGTCTCCTTTCCTTATATTTCATGATGACAGGGCTGTTCTTCGAACAGTACCCCAATTTTTGCCAAAAGTAGTCTCTGCTTTTCATCTGAATCAGGAGATAGTTCTGCCTGTGTTCCAACCCCCAGAGGGTTCGAGGAAAAGGGACAAATTGAGAAATTTGGACGTTGTGCGTGCCTTGCGCATTTATGTGGACAGGGTGAAGGGTGTCGGGAAGACTGACACTTTGCTAGTCTTGTATGATATGCACAAGATTGATTGGCCTGCCTCAAAGCAGACCATTGCTAGGTGGTTGCATTCTGTCATTGCCTTTGCATATGCTTAGGTTGGTAGGCCTGTTCCGGGCCAGGATTAATGCGCATACCACCAGGTCGGTCGCCACCTCTTGGGCGGTTCGACATGGGGCCACGGCTGAGCAAGTTTGCAGGGCCGCCACTTGGTCATCTGTACACACTTTTGCCAAATTGTATAGGTTGCATGAGTTCGCGTCGGAGGACGCATCATTCGGGCGAGCAGTGATGAGAGCTGCAGACCTGAGCGTACCCACCCAAAGGACCGCCTCTGGAACGTCCCAATGTTGAGCTGTGTCACCAGGACCATTGAAAGAGAAAAAGGGATTTTTGTAAGAACTTACCGTTCGAATCCCTTTCTCTGATATGGTCCTGGTGACACAGCGATCCCTCCCTTACGCTCAGTAAGTATGCCAGTGTTCATGATGTTTCATGTTATAAATGGTTGAAAAGTTATTTTTGAAATTGTGCATATAATATGTGCAGGCGTTTGTACTGAGTTGATGTATTCCAGTGGCTTTGTAAGATTGAACAGAAGAGTCTGGGATGAAGGGAGGAGCCTACCCTCCAAAAGCTTTAGGATAGGTGCCTGGCTCCTACGGACCCTCCTACATCCCAGTGTTGAGCTGAGTCACCAGGACCATATCAGAGAAAGGGATTCGAAAGGTAAGTTCTTACAAAAATCCCTTTTTTGCTACTCGCCATTTTCAACAGTGGGGGTCTTGAGGGATTTTCTATTTTTTGCCTGACTAGATGGACATAATTTGGCCATAATTTGGACACAATTCGGACATTAGGAATAATAAGTCCCTCAGCAGGTTTTATGGTTTTACCTCTTGCAGAGTTATCTTGTGTTTCCCTGGCTTTCCCGGTCGCCCCCTTCCACCTCCTTGTGTCATTTCTTTTGGCCTATACTAAAACAAAACACTTTTTTGGCATTATTATTTGATCAATACATTTTTTACTTTTTAATGCCAGCCGATGTGTCTGTGTCATTATTGTAGTGTTAAGTTTTTAGAATGGTTACATGTTTATGGATTTGGGAACCAACTACAAACTAGAGAAAATATGTGATAACTGCATTTCACATCCATAAAAGCGGAAAATCTTTCATATGTTTTGTTCTCATTCTTGGCTATATTAAGGGGGGTATTCAATCACTGGCTACCATCTCCTGAGGGGGAGATGGCCGCCAGGCCTTTTGCAATGCGGTTTTCCCTGACAGCATTGAACAGGGGAGCCCGGCAGAACGAGCCCGACTTCACAAGTAGTCGGGCTTGTTCTGCCAAGAACGGCCAGGAAGCGACGAGCTCCCGGCTGCTGCTCGCCTCTTCAGGCCGCAACTCGCTGTCACGCCCACTTCTCGTCCCACTGCAGGCGGGACATTGAATCCCTCCTGCGTGTTCTCGGCTGAGCAGACCAAGAACGAGATAGGGTCACGGCTCAACAGGGTCAAGCTCAACAGCCGTGACCCCCAGATTGAATACCTACCTAAAATGGAACTTTTTTAGAATTACTAATGGAATTATTTATTTGTTTACCACCCCCTCAGGGTGGTATGTTTTTATTCTGTCCAGATTATAGGTCATTTCTATTTTTGGGGGGGGGGGGGGGACGGGACACATAGCTGTGTCCTGCTCCTGTCATCGCCTGTGCTCGTACATGTTTCTTTATTTGGGTGAAATGGCCTAGGTGTTGGGGACATTAGTAGCATCAGGTATGTTGGCCTTCATATAAGATTAGTTGGTCTTACATTTAGCCTAGATTGTTTTGGTATAATGATGTACATTTTACAGCTTTGGACATTGGTAGGCAGAAGAGTAACCTTGTGGTTGTACATGTAATCTATCCAATAGGGGTACTGTTGTTAAACACCAATTGATATTTTCCGAGATCAGTATTTGTACAGTTCTGAGGGCAACATTTATCAGGGGATGGTCTATGTTTATTCTTAGGGAATAATTTTAGGTGTTTAACTTAAGTGTCTTATATGAGTGTATGGTGGTCGTGCAGCAGTTCTGTAAGCGGAATCTTGCTTTGGAGGGGACAGAACACAGGATCATCCTCCCGGTGCAGTTTGTTCGGTTTCGTTATTCACCATGATTTAAAGTCTGAACCATTCTGAGTAGCACCGCCCTACCAGACTGGCTATTTATGCTTGAAACAGTGGCAGCTCGTACCATTTTTTTGGGGGGGGGAGGAGGGCTGCCTATTGCCGCAAAAGGGGTACCTCGATGCAGGCATCGCCCCTGTCGCCGCCTCTCCTCCTGGTCCCCACAGAGTTCCCGGCACCTGTGCTATGATGACAGGCGCATGTGCAACAAACGACGGACAGAGGGGGGCCCTAGACTGCACACCCTGTAATGAGAGGTGCTACCTTGCTGAGATTTTTAGCTATATGCAAAACAGAGGGGGGTTGCAGGTGCACTATGCAATCATTACTGCGAACATGTATTCCTTTTATAATTCATTTATGAGGATGTTAGCATACATTTGGCCAAATAGATCTACCTGCTCACCACGTTAAGGTCTCCTCATTAGAGCAGGTCCCTAGCACTATGGGGTTCATGCCTGGGGAACAGGGCACCCCTAAGCCAGTCCAGCAAAACCACCCCAGGGCATCACATTAATAAAATATAGCTATGAAGTGTAAAGTGAGGGACCTGCATCTGGCTTCACTACAGTGGCGGCTTTTACCTTTTTAACCCAGTCTGCGTGTGTTTGGTGTAAAGCAATGGCCATATTGTAATTTTCAAACCAATGGTTTTGCAAGTTCTAACCGATTGTAGTAAGAATCTTGGCAGTAACTCGCCTTCGGAATACATTGTGATTGTATTAGGGTTAGCCCAGGGGTGGGCAATAATAAGCCCTCCAGCTGTGGCTGAACTACACATCCCAGCATACCTTGCAACAGTTTCAACATGGCCAAATAGGAAAACTAAGTCAAGGCATGCTGGGATGTGTAGTTCATCAACATCTGGAGGGCTGCTTATTGCCCACCCCTGGGTTAGACTGTGGGAGGACTAGGTTAGGCTAGAATATTTATCAGGATCAGTTGGCAATCAGGATTCCGCTTGTCGCTGTTTGTGTGCTGATCACCAGCATTTCATACCCAAGCTCTCTAGACAAAAGTCTAAATTACCTGGCTTACCAGGTGATTTATTTTTTGTTTTTACCCATCCCATGCTCAAAGGATCTACAGAAGGCATGTCCAAACTATGGCCCTCCAGCTGTTGTGAAACTACACATCAGCATGCCCTGCAATAGTTTTAACATTTCCTAATAGCTAACCTGTGGCAAGGCATGATGGGACTTGTAGTTTCACAACAGCTGGAGGACCATAGTTTGGACATGTCTGACCTACAGCATGTTCTGTGCTGTATATACGGTACTTGTGTACTAGCACAGCACCCACGATATTTGGTCGCATGGCATACACCCAATGCACTGCGATTTAAAATTTTATAAGTCCCCATAAGAGGTTTAATTGTATAAGCACCCTAATGGGGGCTTACAATGTTAAATGCACCCCCACTATGAACCCAAAGCGTGGCGAGCGCAGCGGTACGCGTCCTACGACCTTTTCATACCCCCACTATCCACGTCGGTGTGGAGTTGATTTTATATAGTGTGGCGAGCGCATATTACTTTACATGTATTCCGTGTCCGCTCGCCACACTATATAAATTCAACTCCACGCTAACAGTGGGGGTATAAAAAGGTCGTAGGGCGCGTACCGCCGCCCCTCACGGGCTCGACGCGCTTCGGGTTCACGTTCATAGTGGGGGTGCATTTAACATTGTAAGCCCCCATTAGGGTGCTTATACAATTTTAAATCGCATACCATTGTATATGCGATAGAGTGGCATACAATTTAAAATTGTATAACATCGCATCGCATGCCTTATGGTCTGCGATGAGATGGGCGCTGTGCTAGTACACAAGTACCGTATATACAATACAAAGTGTTACGTTACTTTCCAACGTTATGAAAAATAAGCCCGACAAAGGATGAGAGGAAAAAGCTATATTGGAGAGCCATTAGTACCAGCATTTATTCCAGTGTTACAGCTAAACTTTGTCTAATCACAATTATCAAATATTTAGCACTTATCTGGATCCATTACAGTTCATAAGACATAAATTAAACATGTTTAAGGTCCAATTGGAGAAACAATTACTGAGGAGAGTCCCACTGTTGCTGGTACGCTTCAGTACTGCTTATTACCCTACAGTGCAGCCCAACAGCATATAGTTAGCCCTGTGTCCAAGAGTGATTAAAGCAATGTTAAACACGGATTTAAAAAGAGTAAAAATACTTGTTGCTACATTTACCTACTTATATATTTACTGTTCACCTTCCTTTGGTCAAATACTTATGCAAATTTGAAAATATTTGGTAATCACCTTCTATAACAGTTCATAAAATAAACACTTATGAGCTGCTCCCAATTTCCACTCTTAAGGGCCCCATACATCAGCAATTAATTGTGACAATTTTCAGATATGGAGATGATTGCCACAATTAATTTTAGATGTGTGGGCTCCCCCTTTTGGCAATCCCAATCAAAATCGCCAATCGATTGCTTAATCAGGTTTTTAAACATGTTTAATAATCTGGTATTATCTGCAGATCTTTTTTATATGTGTGGGCATTCCCAATTCGTCTTCTTCATCTATTTATATTATGAACAGCTGAAATTACAATCGATTGGGCAATTTCCAGATATGAAGATGCAATCTTTAGATGGAAAAATCTGCCGATCACTGAAATAAATCTGTAATGTGTGGGCAAAGTCAGATAGATTGTAAAATCCATTTATCTGGCCAAAAAATCCCTGTATCTGGAAATCCATAAATTGTGACTGCTGATGTATGGGGCCCATTATTCGGTTTTGTCTACATCATAGTTTCTGAAACTCTGTCCTCAGGACCACACCCAGTGCATGTTTTGCAGGTCTCCTCACAGAATCACAAGTGACACATTTTAAAAAGCCACAGGTGGAGCTAATTATTTCAATCAGTAATGAATGCACCTGTTAGGTAACCTGGAAAACATGAACTGTGTGGGGTCCTGAAGACAGAGTTTGAGAACCCCTGGTCTACATCTATAAAAGTAGTGACCATTACAATGGAAAATCGCACCCCTAGCAACATAAGCTCCCAGTTGTAGCTGACAGAACCAATGCATACAACTCCTCATTTCTAAAGGCATGGACGTTTTACATGAACATCAGTGCTCAGCACCACTTTATAATAACTATATCGCCGTTACACCAATGCTAAAGGTATAGTAAGATTCTTTTGATATATTTTTTTTTATTTTCCTTTGTTTTCAAAAGATAAATACATAGATACATATATTTGACTTAATAGGTTTGTTTTTACTAAAATTACAGGAAACCTAGAATTACAATACAGTGAATCATTAAATATATTTTTGGGCGAAATAACATTTAAATAAATTTATTTTTTGTACTAAAATTGCCAACCATCTTGAGCCTATAGCGGTCAGCACTGTTGTTGGATATAGTCTTTCCGGAATAACTGTGGGGTATGATGGTGTTTGACCCAAAGCCACAAAATGTTCTGTGCCAGTGACACATTCCAATTTGGTCACAAAACGTGCCGGATTCAGGGGTCCAAATGCAAAAATTCACAAGACTGAATGTCCAGAGAGACTGAAAGCAAAGTTCCAAAGATGGGAAATGTCCATGCAGTGCAAGTTATTTTTATAAAGACAGATGTGTTGAAGAACCCTTAATATGCTCCCAGTTGTTATATACAGCATAGATGCTTGTAAGTGCTAAGCCAGCAAGTCCACCACGGGCGATTCCACGCAGTCCAGCTATGGGATAAAACAAATGACAGTTATATACCAAAAAATCAAAAAGCTAGTACTAGTAGAAGAAAATCTAAAACAATATTAAAACAAAAATGCAAGACTCAAATGCCCTGCAACACATCACAAAAACTTATGTTCTAAACAAACAACTCAATGTGAATTTAGTTTGATAACACTAAAGAACTCAAAACTGCATACTAAATTACCTTCAAACAATGTGTCATATGGTTTCACATTCATTTCTTGATGCATAATCCCACAAGTCTACATAGCTTATGCCATGAATGCAAATACCTTATATTCTTGAGTATAAGGTGAGGCACCTAATTTTACCACCAAAAAAACTTATTAACTTTAGTATAAGCCTAGGGTGGGAAATGCAGCAGCTACTAGTAAATTTAAAAAATAAAATAGATACCAATTAAATTACACCCTGACAAGGATGCTGTGAGCTCCAGGTACTAGCACACAGAAGCGAACAGGTTCTTGCCCAGTACAGCACAGACAACTAGAGGCTGCCGGTGTGTAGGAGAAAAGAAGAGCGGTGATATCAGCAGTCATCGGACCACCCACAGAGGCTGCAGGCGCCCGCAGACGAGCGGGAGAGACCCGAGAACACTCGCACTGCACCGGAGAACAGGTAAGTGGGGCCCTCACTCAAGTAGAAGGGGGCTTTTTCAGCACAAAAATAAAAATTACTGAAAAAGATGGATTATACTAAATTACAGTGGCTGTTTTTTATCTATGGGCTGCAGGTAAAATCTGCCACTGTCTCTGCCTAAAGTGAAGTCAGATGCAGTCTGTGAGACTGCACTGGCTTTACTGTGACTGGCAGTGACTTCCTATTGGAAGTCTGACCTGCCAGTCACTCAAGGCATCCCATCGGGAGGTGTTCCCTCCCTCCGGGATGCCTCTGTGCAAATGAGCGGCAGCCCCCAAAATGGGTTCTGTGCATGAGCAGTACCGTGCACCATACTGCGCATGCGCCGGAACCCGATCAAGCCTGGGCCAGCGCAGGCGCAGTATGTTTGAAGTTACTGTGCATACGCTGTCCCCGAGAAGGGTACAGATATGCGCGCCTGCGCGGACGGTAGTGAATGGTAAGAGCCGCCACTGCTAAATTATATAAAGTACTTTCATCATGAAATGATAAAACAGCACTGGCAGGAACATCCTTGCCAGTTATTTACAGCTTTCTTTTGTTACTACGTCTAGATTAATATGATTGTTCAACCGGAAACACAACAAAACTTAGTTGTGTGACAGTATTTGTTCCTCTTGTTATTTGCATATTTAACTGGTTATAAAGAAAGCAGGTGACTTGTCTTTTGGTACTGTTTGGGGAGGGATCCATGGGAAGACCGGGTCCAAATTAAGTAAAAAATAGTTTGCCTCGGCTCACTTTCCTTGTCAACACTATTTATTTAATATTTTAATTGCATTTCATTTTTCCCCCCTCACTTACTACATATATAGCTTTGGCTTCCTATCACTAATATTTATGAACACTGATAATTTCACCAGTGTGCTGCTCTGGACTTTCTAGCTTATGTTGGTTTTTTTGGGTGCCGCACTCTGCACCTATAGTGCTAGGGACCCCCAATATACAGAGAAACCTTGACAATGGCTTGGGGGCTTAAATCATACATTTGCACAAATATATGTAACCAATATCTCTGAATTCTATTATCATGTAGTGTTTAAGACTGGTTACTAATACCATTACCCTGTATTACCACTCCCTTTCCTGCTCCTGAGTGGTATTACTAAACTAATTGAGCATCTGCCACTATATGTAAGGGTCCGTATTAAATCTAGATGTGGTGGATTTGCGGGCCAATGACAAAAGCACATATAAGTGATGGACAGCTCACCCATAGCAGCAAAAGTATCCAACATTATGGCGCTTCTGATGGATGCTCCCCTTATTTTTTATAAATGGTTTCTGAAGTGATTAAGCAATCTGACCTACTTTTCATTTCTATATAAAATAACCAAGAATCTCTCAGCATTGAAAGCTGTGAAATGATGGTATTGTGCCTTTAAGCTTAATGAATGGCAGACTGCTTTTTTATTTGTATTCCAAGCTACCCACTTGTCTCGAATTCTTACAGCACAAAATTTATATTTATTTCTTAAAAACAAACTATCAAGTGATAGTTTGGTTTCACAGATGCTCTACAGCTTGTCCTAGCTGAAGGAAACTCCCTGCACGTACACTTATCTAGGGCGACACTGCTCCCTCCAATGATCGTGTCTGTCAGGCAGCTATTTCCACTTCATGTTTCTATTCTTATCAGTAATGAGCAGCAGCGAATGCTGAACACAGCCTTGCCAGTGTGGTCATAGTTCATCTTTGATTGTGCTGAGCAGACACCTTAGAACAAACACAACCAATGTAGTTATTGGAACGGAGAACTCCACCTACCTTTCCAAACTAACACACAGGTTAAAAAGGCACTCCATTACATTTATCGCTGGCTTACTAAGGGGCATTTGCAATGTCTGGGGGGAAAAAGCCCCGATAACTATAATTTCTTATGACCGTAATTGCGTTAGTAGGCCAATGTGGTAAAAACAAATGGTACTTCTCTATACTCCAGATTTAAGCCCACTTAGTAATGAGCCAGGGAATATATTCACAACCCAAGCAGCATTGGTACTGTTGGAAAACTGCTGTGGGGAGGCAGCAGTTGGGGTAGAGATTGATAAGGAGGGCAGTACGGATGGTGTAATGGTTAGCATTACTGTCTCACAGCACTGAGGTCATGAGTTTGATTCTTACCATGGCTCTAACTGTGCAGAGTTTGTATATTCTTCCCGTACTTTCCTCCGGGTACTCCGGTTTCCTCCCACAATCCAAAAATATACCGGTAGGCTAATTGACTCCCAAAAAATTAACCCTAGAATGTCTGTGTGTGCGTGTACATGTGGCAGGGACTAATGTGACTGTTCAAATACGCTCTGTAAAGCGCTGCGGAATATGTGTGCACTATATAAGAAACTTAATAAATAAGGGCATGCAGCACTTGGGGGAGGGGTTGATAGTAGCAGGAGCAAGCAGTACTGGAGATAGGGATGGCTTAGTGTAGACAGCTGCTGGGGCATGAAATGGTTAGCTACAGGCAGCGCTACAGAATGCTAGTGGCATGCTATACTGGAAGCAGCATTGGGCGTGTATGGAGTGTGCGCTACCATGGCTCAAGACGCTTTCTTCCGATTTGTTTCTAGAACATCTTTTTTTAGTAATGCTTATTTACTGTCGCACCTTAACGCCGCACTCGATAACAAAGAAAATTATATAGTTTGAATTTGCATTTGATGTACTTTTTGTGATAATTGTGTTTTCCAGTGAATGGACTAGCAGTCTGTCTCAGGATCCGCCTGGAAGATCCATATTACATTACAGGTAATAACTATCTAGAAGATGCCAATTTGCTTGAACTTGTTCCAAAATGCTTGTACCTTTTGAAACAATTTTCCCAATTCTTTACACATTTTCCTTTTTATTGATGTGCAAGCCCTTCCGGGACTTGCACACATGTGCACAGGACATAGTCTAATGAGTAAGCCTCTGTTAGGGTAGGGAAAGATGTTGTGGGCGTTTTGTTTAATTTAATGAAAACCTTCTAAGTTAACAAGGCACCCTCATTTTGAACGAAGCATTTTTATAACATATGGGGAAAAACTTCTACTTCTTTAAAAGTGATGTGATAGCAAAACTATCTGTGCAAGAGAGGTGGAACTTCTCATACAGCTTCGATATAGCCCGGGGGCAATGTTCCCCCTACTCCCTTTCAACTCATGCACTATGATTATTTTGGCTTAGAAGTGCAGTCTCATTATGTAAGGGCTACACCTCATACTTCTAAATAGCCCCAGTAGGACTATGACATTTTGCTCCATTTTCACAATATGCAAGTTCATTTATCAAAATCCAATTCTAACTATGAGAGGGTAAACCCTTCACCCTACACCAAAAAGGTGGTTCCTTCTTGAAGTTTTTGGCTTCATTTATGAGGTCATAAAAACTACCAGAATGCACTGCTTTAGTCAACAATCCAGGCAGTTTAAAGCAATAGAAAAGCCATTTACCACTCTTAAGTTCCTGACTCACCGCATACTGATGTAATTAAGGGAAACACTTATCCAGCCATCAGTTACAAGTTTTCCATTTCATATTCCAGTGAACAGTTTGATTCTGCACATTCAACTGATAACCAGGTACTGGCCTAGAGATCATTGTGTTATTTATATTTAAAATAAATAAAATAAATAGGTCTGGCCAAACATTCTCAATGACCCAAATAAAACTATAGTTTGCTTTTCAGTTTTACTTCTTTTTAAAAAGTGAAAAAAGCGTAGTTTGCCTATCGCCTATAGATCCAGTTTAACCTGGATAGAGCAGTGGATGGTTTTAACTAGTTTGTACTGTAATTAGAAGGAGAGATATTGGATACTATAGTAAGTGTGCACTTCCAGACTAATGCCAGGTAGCCAAGGTAGACTAACAGCAGTTTCAGAGAAGAGCAGTGCAGCCCAGGACTGAGATCACACATCACTAGAACAGTGACAGTGATGACCAGTGTAAGCAGCAGCACCTTTATCTACCAGCAGTGTAACACTATCACATGTATGGGAAAAAACTTGGACAGCTGACTACTGCTGGAAACTAAATCTAGGACAACAAACCTTATCCAGTATGTAACAACCTGCTGGGTCAGATGGAACAGATACCAGAGAATGATTGCTTGAGAAATTTAGACACTTCTATAGCCTTTAACAACATGGAGTAACTAACAAAATGCCCAAAACTCTGGTAGTGCAAATAAAATAATTACTATTTAGCTGTATTAAAATAATAAATCAGCCCATTGTAGTTACCATCAGGGGTTACAATGGGGAGGACAGGGTAGAACCAAGTTCCACCACCTGTAATGGGGAGGTTAAGCTAGTTCAACCTCGACCTATTCACCGTTCAGGGGTACTCCTCGCCGTCAGAGGATGGCGAGGATTGCCACTAATGCAGCGAGCCTGCTGCACTTAGCCACAACCCTCCCCATTTCCACCTAACTGGAGAAAAAACAGCAAGGTGGAAACGGCGAGTGTAGTGGGGTCAGTTGAATACTGACCTGCAAGTTGTGACTGCGAGCTATCGGCACTGCTCATCGTCATAGCTCGCCAAAGATCATTGAATATACCCATATGTGTGCAGAACACAGGGCTCCGACAAGCCCACCCCCCATGTAAATAGCATGTACATGGCACTTTTCTGGCTCACTGCACCCCACAGGTGGGGACAGCAACAGGCAGGTTGTTTCAGCGAAGTGCCACATTTAGGGCATTTGGGCACACAACATCTCTCTGATATACATACACTGCCTGCTCAGATTGGCAGATTCTATAAAGCAAGGGAGCAGCACCTGTAGATTTGTACAACATCCCAGTCATTGTGCCAGCAGCTACAGTGTTTAGGTCATCTTCTGCTCCCCGGGTCTTTTCTATTACCACCCCGAATGCACTGTACAATAATGCTGAAACAGACAAAAAATATATATATTAGAACATAGTGCCATTAAAAGTGCCCTATGTACACCACATTCTACATATACACATTTCTATTTGGTATGCAAGAATCAATAAAGTGTTGTAACATGAGCTTGAATCACGATAGTTTGACTTTAGTAAAAATACCTTGAACAAACTGAGGCCATTGCCGTAATGAAAAGCCTAAACAAATACAGCTGGTGGTGTAGTTATAATCTGCGTCAGTACAGATTTAATCACAGGACAAACAGATAACCAGAATAGTTTAAATAAATAAATCACCACAGCTCTGTGCAAAATACTATTTTTTTTTCCTTAAAGAAAATTTATATGAGTTTATATGCTTCCCAACTACCACTAAACAGACAACTGTTCAGCCCACCGTCGGAAGCACAGTATAGCCTCGTACCATGGGCCAGGTGTCACTAGAACAGCAATACTAGCATTTAGTAGTGTTCATTCTAGCACCTGCCATCTTTGAAAACCCATGCAGTTCCTCTTCCCTGCATGGGGTGTCATCTGCTGTAGTGCTTCAAACACAGTGTGGTCTGTATATCAGCACTGATTTCCAAACCAGACCTATGCTAGAAACACCACTGAGCAGACAGTGACACCTCAGGCAGGGAAGAGGAACTGCATGGGTTTTCAAAGATGGCGGGTGCTAGAATGAACACTAATTTAGTAGTTACTGGCAGGGCCTTCATCTACCAGCAGAATAATACAGACAGGCATAAACTAAATTATATTAGATTCACTCACCTAGAGATCCCAATGTGTTGGCCCAAAGTGCACCCTGCCTTGTAACCATGTTCAAGATCCTAAACAAATTCAGACAGGAGTAAGTACATCATAATTTGCTATAAATCATCCCTGATAGCATGAAAGTCTACAATTTACAGAAGAAGGTGAAAGAAGGCTGAATAGTTCATTACAAATCTATATGAAACGACTAAGCTGACAGACATCTCTGCTTCATCACTAAGTATGTATGCTTCCAGACTAGCACCAAACAGCATGAAGCAGAGTTCAGCGCACTCTCGAGGAAACACAGCGCTGCCGAATACTAATGTCTCAGGACACCAGAACAGTGACTGTGACATGCAGTATGGAATAGCAGCGCCTTTTTCTCCCAGCAGTGTAACACTATCATAGTCATGAGATGGCACTAGACAGCTGACTACCGCTGGGTAACACTGCAGCATGCTGCATTTTGCCCATTTAAATTACACATGTTATAGACTAATACAAATGGAGGAATTACAAGCCCACATATATAAAAGTATCAATTTAGAAAAGTCTCCACTTTTAAACAATTAAAAACACATTTAATGGTAGTGTACTAAAGAAGATATTCTCAAACAGTCACTGAGACTCTGCTAAGACAAACAAGACATCTACTGCCACCTGGTGGCAGCTTTTTGATTTGCATGATCCCAATATACATTTTCAGAGGAAATGTAGCACAAGAGAAGGGTATGGATCATTAGGGCGACAGAGTTTTTCACTTTTTTTGTCCCGAGACACAGTCGACACGGACACTTAAATGTAGCACCTTCGCTCGCATGGCTCGCCATGCTTCGGGTACGGTGCCTCACTACCCTCAAAACACAATTTTATTCTCCCACCACGTCTTAGTAGATGGTATGGCATGAAATACCACCTGTCGGCACATGTCGACTCAAAAAAAAAATGTAAAAAACCTCATTTCGACTAAATGACCCTGTCGACCTACGTGCTGGTGACCCAATGAATTTTTCCTTGGTATACACCAATAAAATGTGTATTTAACCTTTTATGACCACTTGCCCATTTAAATGAACATTATTAAAATAATGTATTGTGATGACTCCCCATTCAAATCACAATGTCCATTAAAATGTCCAAAAATACTGTGAAAGTTTTCCGGCAGATGCTAAAGTATGAAAATATTGAATTACAAAGACTCGCAATGTTTTGATGTATGAGCTTCAAAGCTTAATGTACTAAATAAAAAGTTACAAATGGCCAAACCATATTTCTTTGGGTAAAGTCTCATTCGACATCATTACCAGTATGATCACTGTGATACAGTTGAAACTTGCAATGGGTCATAAAGGGTTATCCAGGTCTACAGGGCCATTTTTAACACCTGTGTTTGTTATACAAAGTTATTTAAACAAATTAATAACTGTATTTACTTAACACCAGCATTAATGTTAAAAGGTGCCCATACACGGTACAATTATTATATGCAATATAGACTAGATTGGATTGCAAAATGTATGCAATGCAATCTAGTACAAGAAGTACGTGCAGCTCATACTTTGAGCTGTGCGATGGGAGTGCACATCTCATCGAACCCGGCAAATGTACCGTGTATGGGCGCCTTTCGTTACATTAACAAAATAAATAAACCAAACCAAATCAGACATAAAGGTCAAGGCTAAGAAACTCAATCATAATATAACTTACTGAACATTCTTTGGTTTAGACCAGGACATGTTTTGGGTTTCCTTTAAGCCAAGGCGCAGACCATTAAATGCACCAAATGCTGCTCCTATAACAGAACACAAATAGAATAACTCTCCAAGAACAAGCAACTGCATACGTCGGTCAGCACAGACTGTGTCATTGTTAGTATTACTGCCTCACAGCACTGAGGTAATGGGATCGATTCCAACTATGGCCATGCGTGGAGTTTGTTCATTCTCCCCATGCTTGTGTGGGTTTCCTCTGGGTACTCCGGTTTCCTCCCACATACCAAAAATATACTGTTAGGTTAATTGGCTCCCAAAAAAATTAACCCTAGAATGTCTGTGTGCATGTACATGTGGTAGGGAATATAGATTGTAAGCTCCACACTGGGGCAGGGACTGATGTGAGTGTTCCAATATTCTCTGTAAAGCACTGCGGAATATGTGCGCTATATAAATAAATTGTAATAAATACGTAGCTGAAAATGTGTGGTTTGAACAACTCGGACTAACTGCTAATAAGTAAATCTGCTGCAGCTAAATAACTACCTCAGACTTACACATGCATGATTTAAGTGGCTTGTTCCAGCAGAAAAACGCTTCTTATGGTATTTAGAAAAAGCTGTACAATTCCAGACTAGCACCAAACAAGGCTTGTATGGCGCACTCTCAAGGAATCCCAACACTACA
This sequence comes from Crinia signifera, assembly GCF_055691185.1. Lineage (NCBI taxonomy): Eukaryota > Metazoa > Chordata > Amphibia > Anura > Myobatrachidae > Crinia > Crinia signifera. The sequence goes on from NC_139222.1 coordinate 86,731,299, forward strand.
AAATGCCAGTGTGACATGTCACCAGAACAGTGGCAATCATCACCAGCATGAGGCTGTAGTGCCTTATTCTACCAGCAGTGTAACGCAATCACAGGCATAGTAAGCACTGGACAGCTGACTACCACTGGAAACTAGAATATCCGTGATCTGCAAGAACCCGAAAACATCAATATTTATATTATACATTGCACTTAAGCAGTGCTACTAAAAGGTGTTTACACACATTGCAATTTTTTCTTGCAATTTTGACTAGTCAAAATCGTATAGCAAATTAGCCCAAATCTCAGCGTTTACCCTGCTTGTGATACTGATGCGCAGCCCTGCAAGGTCGGTATCGCATCGATAAACAGACTGTGCAGGCAAGGCAATAATCAAAATATTAAGTGAAGATAGCCAAGATTGTATGGTTCTTGGCTCTGGAAAGGGTATAGTCAAAATTGTACAGTGTGTACTCTGCTTTATAGCTGCATACCATGCAAGCTAATTTGTACATTTTACTAACTATTTACCAAGTGGATGCCCTGGGGTCTTCCTAGAGCAGTATCTCAGACTTCCTCAGCATGGGATTACCACAGACCACCTGAATTTTTTAGTTTTACTATATAGCATTTATAAGAAAGTGTACCACGGTTTACAGAACTAAATGACTGAAATTATTCCTGGGCACAATGATAAAGAGCATCAAGTCTCCTACAACTTACTGAAAAAAGGAGCAAATTAGATTTCGAGAAATATGGAGAAGTCATTCACAACCATAGGAAAAAATCTTTTTAATTTCCTCCACAGAATCAGCATGTGCAAATCAATTAATTGGTAACAAGGCAAACAACCTTAGGAAATTCCCAGGACCAGAATATATATTCTATAGCCTACTTTAGTTCCATTTAAATTGACAAGGTTGAGCACATTATTTTAATGACCGAAACAAAAAGATTGTTTTTTGAAAAAGGACAGTTTCTGCAGAGTGTAAATAAAAATAGATTATTCTAAATGTTTACGAGTGACGGGGGAAAGGTTCCATTTATCACTATAGCAACAACTGATTTTATGAGTGTATCTGGATTGTTTCAGACTCACAGTACAAACCTGTCATACAGCAACCTCCGATAGTGAAAAAGGCCAGCTCAAACCTGCCACGAGTCTTATTTGCGCCAGTAGGTAAAATGAATTCATCTGTATCCTACAGGGCGACATATTTAACATCTTGAAACCACCACTTGAAAAGGGTTTAACCCAAACCCAGGTACAAATATAATCTGTCCAAGGTCACAATGGCTTGCAGCAAATTGAGATTATCAGAAAGCAGCTTTAATTAGCTTGTTTTGTTTGATAGGACTTTAAAGAAATTGACCTTGAGAACATTTGCTATATCCTGCACAAAAAAAGGTAATTCTTAAAAGGAACAGCTCTTCAGTAATCCCTTGCATATATTGTAATCCAAATAGGCAATATAGGCTGGACTCTGACCCATTTTCCAGGGTCGTGTCCCACCTTGTTGCTTAGATCATTGATGGGTAATTTTTACCCTTGACCATGTTGTATGCTATAATCCTCTCGCAATAAGGGGCAGTACAGATGATGCAATGGTTAGCATTACTGCCTCACAGCGCTGAGGTCATGGGTTCGATTCCCACCTGTCCCTAACTATGCGGAGTTTGTACATTCTCCCTGTGTTTGCGCGAGTTTCCTCCCACAATCCAAAAATATACTGGTAGGTTACTTGTCTCCTAACAAAATTAACCCTAGAATGTCTGTATGCGTGTCCATGTGGTATGGAATATAGATTGTAAGCTCCACTGGGGACCAGGCGAGTATGTAAAAAAAAAAAAAAAAAATCCCTTTTTCAAAATGCTTGTGGTCCCGAGCATTTTGGACAAGGGATACTCAACCTGTATTCATATTAAGCAGGCATAGTATTTGATTAATATATAGGTAATAACATTCATTAACAACCTCCTGCACCAGGGACAGGTTGTGTGTGGCACTCCAGCTGCTGCGAAATTACACATCACAGAATGCCATGCCACAGCTTTGCCATTGTGGCATACTGAACTGTGACAGGGCATGTGTATGTATTTACACAGCAGTTGGAATGCCAGATGATCCCTGCCCCTGTCATAGACCAACATTTGATCTGGATGCTGGTGATAAAGCTTAGGTGATCACCGCATCTAATGGTGTACACTGTCATCTAACTAGCGAATGGTGTTATTTTGCATTGTTTTAGATTACAAGGTGCACAAGCATGACCACATTTCACAGAGGTGCACCCCCGTGATGGTTAGTTTGGCCAGTTTTACTGCATATATGTACAAATAAATCATCAGTGGTATGTCTTACCTGTACTAAATACCTTGGATCCACATTTAAATAAGGGGAAAGGGGACTCATACCCGTTACTGCAAAATAAGAAAACAATTCTTAGTATGGCATCTTATGTTTAGGAAACTACAGTGTTTATATAGACTAATAATCATTTTATTTATAAAGCGCTCTTTCTCCAATAGGACTCAAGGCACTTAACAGACTAATGTAATACAGTACAGAAATGGTTTAATAAACAATGCTAAGACAATGAAGGAAATGCTTGAATAGACAGGAAAGTCTCTCGAACTGTGCGGGGTTCCATAAAGTTGGAGCCGCATGGCTAAAAGCCTGACCCCCAAATGAATTATGGGAGATCTATGTACTGCTAAAAGTCCTTCATCTACAGATCGCAGTAATCGGGTGGGGCAGTATGGAATTAGAAGCTGCTTCAGGTACCTTGGGCTTTGGTCATGCAAGGCTTTGAAACTCAGTAAGTTGATCTTGAAAATGATTCGCCGTTTTATGGGCAGCCAATGAGGGGAGTAGAGAATGGGAGTTATGTGGCTAGACCGAGGCTGGTTGGTTAACAGCCTGGCAGTTGTGTTTTGTACCAGCTGTAATCGGGGCAGTTTTTTTGCTGGGAGACCAAGTTAGAGGGCATTAATAGAAACAAGAGGATACAAATGCATATATAACTTTCAGGCAGATCTTCAGAGGGGATTAAGTGTTTGATTCTGGCTATGTTCCTCAGATGAAAGAATGAGAACTTGATTGTGGCTGATTTCTGAGATATTTAAGTGTCCACCATCCTGTACGCCAAGATTCTGCATATGATCAGGCAATGCTGGATGTCACAGAAACCTGCTGGCGCCTATACACTACTGCGATGTATTGCAGCATTGTATGGGCCATCGGACCTCCCTGAGCCAAGATCGCATGCGCTACTTTCACATGCGACCACGTTCCCCACTGCCAGAGACGGAGGTCGGACAGGTAACAGGCTGGACCTTCGGCTCCGGTCCGATGCGCACAGGACCGCCTATGTAGCAAGAAAAACTCTATTAAATTAGGTGGAAACCAATACCCCTTTTACACCAAGCAAGCCGGATTTTGTACCAGGGTGCGACCCGGCTTGCTGACCCTTTCCCACTAGTCTCCCAACCCGGCATAAGCTGGGCAGGTGACATCATTGGGAGGCTGATCCAGGTTACCCGTTTTCCACTGCCCCTGGACCCGGGAGTCTCCACTTGCAAAAAAGCTGAGATGATGTGCATCAACCCGGGTTATTTTTACTAGTGGAAAAGGGGTATAATGTACTTATCTTCTCGGTTAACGTTGGACTCCGACTACAGCGCTTAAATATTCTTAATGGTTTAGCGTCAGTGATGCCATCCGAGAATGGGGTTATATTAAAAGAAAATGTACTAGGACATACCCCATGAATTGCTGCAGGGTGCCGATTCTCCTACCCTCCTTGCCCAGCATCAGTAATACTGCACTTATAAAACATCTCCTTATAGATATAATGAGTGTGTATACATATAAAATATCTATATAGCCACAGAGACCAATATGATAGTGAAGCTGGGCACATGAGGGCTGAAGAGTGGGATATAGGCTGTTTTTTGTTGGTACAGGCCCATGTATTCCTAGCACCGGATCTGATGTGATGCTACAAGACAGGTAGGCCATCAGTTTGTGCAAGCTTCGACTTCTGGCATGAAGCGAGACCATGTGCTATATAAGACACATGAATCCATCTTTTTGGAAGTCCAAAGCCAAGGCTGCTGGAGACTGCAGGGACAGGTTAGCCACAATCTGATTTAGTCTTCATCGGATTTGGACATCTGCTGCTAAATTGTACCAGTGGCTACACATCGTGCCTAGGGTATGGCCTAGATTCTGAACAAGCATGGGCAGCCATTAGCTCTCCAGGTGCTGTGGAACTACACATACCAACATCCGCTCCCATAGTTTTAGTATTACCTAATAGTAAAACTGTGGTTAAGCATGCTGTGATGTGTCCATACTTGGACTGGAAAATAAATTCAGATAAAATCTAATAATAAACATTGAGGCAGCGTGCATGGAAAACTCTCCTTATTGCGGTGTAAAACCCCCTCCCCTAGTGGGGGCCTGTTGGTGAGTATTACCTCCAGCCGACAACGAGCGACGGCGCGGATGTACCCGGATGAGGATCGGGCTAAGCTGCCGCATACTTACATGGGACCCCGGCCAGATCGGACTGAGAATACCCCGGGGAGGCCCCAAATAGGCTACCCAGGCCTCCCCGGCCCCCGGCGTGGCTGTTGCTGTCCATGTCCACCGCCGCTCTGAGCCTCGTGTCCGCTGCGATTCCCCTCTCTGACCTCTCCGCAGCTGCCGTAAAGGAGGTCGCTTCCTGTTTTGCGTCACTACGTTATCCCGGGGCAGCATCCGCTTTACGGCCAATGAAGGGAGAAGGCTGCGTGCGTTCCGCCAATAGGCACCGAGAGGCCGGGTGCGTATGCGCAGGTCCTGCAGTGGGCACGCGCAGGGAGGCAGGCCAGGGAGAGGAGCAAAAGTTCAGTCTCTCCCGGAAGCGCAGAAAGAACAAGAAGAAACGAAACGAGCTGACGCCGGCGGCGGAAAGTGCAGCAGCTTGTGTGCCGGCGGCGTAGTCACTTGTTGCCGTAGTAGGATGTGTGGACGCTCTCCGGCTGCGTGTGCGGAGCAATGAGTGCGGGCTCAGACGAGGAGCCGCTCAGCAAGAGAGTCCGCGTCCAGGGACCGGAGCGAGTTACCGAATCACCGGAGACAGAGAGGGGCCCCCCGGAAAGCCGGGGCCCCAGCAGCACAGTGGGGAACAAAGGTGATGCCTATCCCAGGGTTGTGTGCTTATGTCTGTGTACCCTGGCCTTATTCTCTACCACTCACTGTGGCAGCACCAGCCCACTCGTGTCCCTTTCACTGTGACAGCAGCAGCCCCAGTCCCTGTGTGTCTCCCACAGTTCTGCCCTATACTGGGCCCTCTGTGTGTCAGTGATTTGTAGAGATCCCATGGGATGGTCTTTTTAAAATAATTGATAAAAGTTTCTCCAGAAGAAACTGCCATTGCCGTATGCAGGTGGAGTGGGTTATGTTGACAGCAAGGAACATGACGAGGAAACTATTGTTCTTTAAAACACAATGACTAATGGCACTGACATCAAGTATTTGCTTTGTTCTACAGTATACTTAAATGGTTTAAACAGGCCAAATATCTACTGTACATTACACTCAGGCAGGGCCGGTGCTAGGGTGTTCGGCGCCCTCCTGCAAACTATCAATTTGTGTCCTCCCATAAGATATAAAGGGTAAGTTTGTCCTGCAAAATAGTGTACACAATTGATCTGCACCTAGCATAAGGCTGGTGGAAGTTTCATTGGTGGTATCTAAAGATGCACAAAATGTGATACTTATTGCATCTACACCCTGTTACATCTATTGCCACTCTACACCCTACAGTACATCATTTACCCCCATATAACTACCACTACATTACTGGCCCCTTTATTCCTGTCACTGCGTTACTGACCTCTCTATTTAGTAAAACATTCTATACTAAATCTGCACATTACATCAGAAAAACATTGTTCCAAATAAAACAAAGGTCTCCCACACTGACAAAGCCCCACTGCTCCCCTACCTACTGACGGGATGCGGTCAGCATCCCTCCATTCAATATGCTGCCTCCGGCATCCTGACTGCCGTCGGAACACTGGTGCCAGAACCTCAAATATATTGGGATGCTGTAATCCCGGCGTTTAGCATCCCGATTGGTAAGTATTTGGGATGGGTTAGGGTCAGGCTGTGAATTGGTGGGGGAGGGGGGGTAGATTTAGGCACCAGTGGGGTGGCTTAGGGTTGGGGCTCTTAGAAAGTGACTGTTAGGTTTAGGCGGCTGGGTACGGGTGTTAGGCACTTGCAGGGAGGGCTAGGGGCAGATGGTTATGGTACATATGGAGTCTCTGTTGGGATTCTCTGTATCAGGATACTGGGGTCAGTTTTTGATCACCAATCAGTATGAGGGACTATGGGGCTGGTCGAGGGGGCTATGGGTCAAGCCCACCGACAAACTGTCCCGATTGGTCAATAAGCCCCCGCTTCTTGTATGCATATATCCTTATGCCTATCCCCTTCTCCCACCTTTTATATCCTTATGTCTATCCAACCCCCTGTTCCATATGTCTTTATGCCAGTCAAGCCCCCTCCCTCCCTCTACAGCAGCAGGGTAGCAGCATGGGGAGAGAGCAGCATACTTCGCTGAGCACTGCACTCACTGTGGATGGAAAATGAAAGTTGCAGGATGCATTTGTGTACTGGAAACCACCTTATTTTTCATCTGATATTTTTTTTTTTAATTAACCTTCTATAGTTTCCTGGGGGTCTGGTATAACACACTGACAGTCGGGATTCCAACAGTCATTAGCCCGACATCGGAATCCCGCCTAGGAGGACTCAGACAGCGGGGGGAGCGCAATGAAGCCCTTTGCAGGCTCGCTGCGTTCGCCATGCTGCGGGCACAGTGGCTCACTACTCTCGCCATCGATTTTATTCTTTCTCTATGGGGGTTGTGGACCCCCACTAGGCAGAATAGCCGCTGCTCGTCTGTCGGGCTTTTAGAAGTCGGGATTCCAACGTCAGTGTAATGACTGTCGGAATCCCGACTGCCGGTCAGTTATCCGGCACCAGTTTCCTGCTATGTCAGACCTGTGTCACTATATTGCTATATATTGCTAGTTCAAGGCCTTTCTTCTCTTAGAACTTGAACTCTGCCCTGTAGATACTTTCCCAGCTCAGTTCATGTAAACTCTGTGGCAGGCCACTGGTTATTTTACAGTAAAACACCTATACAATCCATTAACCAGTATTGCGTGAATGGGCTGATGACTGTGTAGGTGTGTATGCTGTACTGGAGCAATAGCATTAGACAAGTAAACCTCTTTTAACGCACCTGCAATGACTATGATCTGGAGGTTGCATCTTATGTACATAATATTTGTGGGGCTGACCTCCCATTCCCATGTTAGCCCGCACAACCTAAATTACTTTTATTGCATTGTGTACGTGGCTGGTAGCATGTCAGGCTGGGAACACACGGCCTGACTGATTGCGATCGTTTATCCTAATCAGCCGGGTATCGAATAAAGCCCAGTACACACTAGATATGTTTTTAAAAGATATTGCTCAGAAGATCTCTTCAGAGCGGTATCTATAAAGAAAAAAACTGTTTAGAGCGTATGCTCCATATCTGTTGTTTGACTGTATTTACGTGAATCATTTAGTTTCTTTAACACAGCCTGCAGAGCTACAGAGCTTTTTTTAAAGAGGGTTAAAACAATCAAAATGTACAACAACACACAGGAAACACCATGCAATAAGATACAATGCAGGTCACCTTATAGTCCCTCTTTGGACTATTTGAGCATAACCTTTATTTGGCTATCCTTGATACCCATGTCGCCTTGATTGGGGAACACAGAAGTAAAAAGTATTTTGGCCACAATCCTTCTGTTGTCGGAAACAAATAGCAAGAATATGAAAAACTTTAAATTTTACTATAGAGCGTAGTGGAATATTTAGAGGTACTGATTTATGTTTATAGTTTACTTTGAGAACATTCGTATATAACTTACCAACTGGCATTGTTTAATCAGATTATAAGAGCAATCACATGATTGATCAGTGACACGTAGCACCGCTCTTTCAAAGACAAATGTAGCACCGCTCATTCAGTTCTGGGGCTCGTCAGACCACCCCCACTGGCGAGCGGACGCTACATCTGAGTCCCAGTTTCCTGTCGGCGGGGGACGATAACCCTGCCTGTCTCCACTTCAGGGGGAGGTAGGGGAGCTTCGTTTTAAGGGGACGTACGTGCGTCTCCTTCTGGCAGCTGGCGAATCTACCGCCAGCCGCTACAAGGAAGAGAGACGCTCCATTTGTACTTAAGTTTTGATAGTTTCCTGCTGTGTCAGACTTTTGGCACTACATGCCTGTTGATAGTGCAAGGGCTTTCTCCTACCACATGTAGGCACATTCCCAGCTTAGTTCCTGTAAATGCTGGAACACACTACTGCTGCTTTTATAGTAAGTTTATATGATTTGGGGAAACAGACAGCAGAAGCTGTAACTTTGTAATAGCTAATTTTCCCCATATTTCAGTTTTTAAACAGAGGACCCTCCATTCTTGGTTTGGACATAAAGGCCGAAGAACAGACGCACTAAAAAGGTAAGGTATATCCACATGTATACGACAAGATTTCCTTGTGTCTGAAATTGTTTGTGAAGGATCTTAATTACATATAGAATCAGTTTACAACACATTACTGTCCAGGATTTACGGATATCCATGCTTGTGTCTTTTAATCAAACTGACAGATGTACTAATAAAGTAATCTGTGTTCAAGCATGAATACCCTTAAAAGCCAGACTGTATGCACGATCTTTGTCTATTCTAATGTTTCATGTTATGGTTTTGTTTTTGTTGTTGAATCAGTTAATTTTTTTTTTTTCCTCATGGTGTCTACACACGGTGAGATTCCCTTTCTATTCGAGTGCTATGCAATCTTTACTAACTGTACTATTTACATACAATTCATGCAATCTACATTCCATTTGCACTATATAGTTATTGCTGCCCTGTCTATCTGGGTTTTGATTTGTGCTGTCCCGGGAGCACGCATCGGGATCGCGAGGTAAAAAACCTGCGATTTTGACTATATAGTCAAAATCTAATGTCAAATCTCACCGTGTGTACACAGCATTAAACTGGGTACACCTCTTAATATTTATCTGTCCGATCTGTCTGGAGGGAACACAATTCTGGGAATGTATAGAACCAACCATTTTCTCCCAAATTCTGGAAAATGGATATTGTTCGTATACCTTTTTTATTAAATAAACTAGATTGACCTAATTTGTCAGTGTGACCATTATCTATTTTCCAGTGTTAATTGTCATTTGTTCCCATACATTACCAGGTTTTTACTCCTGACAGAGAGATTGGACAAATAAATCTTTAGGTGTGTACCCAGCTTTAGTCTTGATTGTATAATGTTCATAAAGCATTACACTAGGCTTCTGTAGTAGTCTCGTGTGATATGTTCCTGTGTGCACAGCTGGATATTATGGTAGTACCAACATCCCCTTTTTTTGCATGTGAGTAAAAATAAGCCATTTTGGAAATACCCTAATTTCCCTTGAGGCTGCTATAAAGCCTCGGCTTAAGTGCCTGTACCCTAGTACAGTGGTCAGGGAACTCGGTCCTCATTACCCCACGCAGTGAATGTTTTGCAGGTCTCCTCACAGAATCACAAGTGAAATAATTAACTCCACCTGCGGACCTTATAAAATGTGTCTGTGAGTAATTAGTACACCTGGGTTACCAGCAAAACATGCACTGCGTGGGGTAATGAGGACCGAGTTCCCTGACCACTGCCCCAGTAGGTCTTTAGTTTGTCTTCAAGATTGCCAGTCACCCAATATAAAAAAAAATCCACATAGATCTCTGGCTGTGTTATCACATTATAACATGTGAAACATCAGGGGCTGATATTCCCTTTGTAACGGTGTCCTGAAGTCCATACCAGAATGCGAGAGTGGTCAATAGAATATGTATATAGATGTATTATTCATACAAGTTTCTTATGCTTAGGTGGTTGGAACCCTTTCAAGTAAATTACCTTGATCTTTGTCATTACCTCCATGTTTTGTTACTTTATAGTCCTTTCTTTTCAAAAAGTCAGATTCACTGTTGAAAGCATATAGGTAATATAAAATTAACATAACTGTAGAATCTAAAGCAAATCTGCTGGCACTAAAAAAAGGTACATTTAGTATCTTGCTAGCCTAGGTCCTTTGATTTACTGTAGAGTACTCAGACTCTAGTCAAATATTGAACAACTACACTTAATTGTAAGCCACACAATGAGTAGAGATCTAGTTTGCAATTTGTCATCTTCCACACAACATAATCCTGATGAATACATAAGGATTTGCAATATATCAGCTGAGTGAGTTCCCTGATGTTTATTTTGATTTATTTTTGCCATCTAAAGTTGCTGTCCAATCTGCATGCGGTGTCACTCTCTGCTGTGGTGCGTCAAGCACAGTTTGGTCGATCTCTCTGCTGAAATACAGATCAGTCTGTGCTAGAAACACAACAGGAGAAAGTGGCACCACAGGCAGAAAAAGAGGAACTGCATTGGTTTTGAAAGGTGCAGGGCCCACTTTGAACACTAGGGGCTGATCTGGTGAACTAAGCATTGTTGTAGCAGTTACTGATATGTCCTCCAACATCCCTAATGCAGTACGGTAGCTCTGTCTCTTATTGGACAACATTTTCCATTTAACTGGTCACAGCTACAATGGTTTACTCAAAAAAACATACTGTAACAGCATTTCACATGAAGATACAGCCACACACGCATGAGCTGCTTGTGTGTCATATAATGCTAATGCAAATAAGATACATTTTTCTGTAAAATCCAACGTCTGCAAAGTCACCTGGGAATCGCCAGCTCACTCACGCCAGGCATCTCAAGGTGCATGGAATATTGAAACTTGGATGTATGAGAATACATCTGTTGCAAAGTAATTCTCTACAGGTTGAGTATCCGTTATCCAAATTATTCCGAAAACCATAGTCTCCAAATATGTACTTATATTTTTATTTTTTTCTAAAAACCTATGGGTTACATTTTGTAACTGGCACTACTTGGAATATAACATGTAACTGGCACTAAATATGTGCAAGGAGATGATTTGTGTAAAATATATTTGTGTGTATTTCATGTTTGCTTATACAACATAAATGCAAGATACCTGAATATACCTCATTCAAATATACAAATATTCAAAAATAAGGAATAATCAGTTATCCAAAATTCTTCTGGTCCTGAGTATTTTGGATAAGGGATGCTCAACCTGTATTGCATTATCTGAGTAAAGTAGTCAATGAATATGACTAATGATCTCTTGATAATTGTAGATATCACTCACTGCTAATACATAATACTAGTCTCAAATGCATAAAAAATGCATTTCAGTAAAAGGCATGTGTCAGTGAAATGAAACATCAGTCAACGAGTTCTATTCTAGCATAGCAAGCAGAGATAAATGGACAATTTAGATTGCTAAATCTAGTCTGCGTATTCATCTAATGCAGTGGTTCCCAAACCTGGTCCTCAAGTACCCCCAACAGTGCACGTTTTCCAGGTCACCCAGCAGGTGCACTCATTATTCAGTCACATTTTAAAAGATCCACAGGTGGAGCTAATTATTTTGCTTGCGATTCTGTGTGGAGACCTGGAAAATGTGCACTGTTGGGGGTACTTGAGGACCAGGGTTGGGAACCACTGATCTAGAGCCTTGATGGCTAACCTTGACACTCCAGCTGTTGTTGAACTACACATCCCAGCATGCTCTGCTTCAGTTTTGCTATTTGGCCAAATAGCAAAACTGAAGCAGAGCATGCTGGAATGTGTAGTTCAACAACATCTGGAGTGTCAAGGTTAGCCATCAAGGATCTAGAGCATGGGTCTTCAACCTATGGCCCTCCAGATGTTGTGAAACTACATGTTCCAACATGCATTGCCACATTTTTTCTTATAAGAGCATGCCAAAACTGTCAGGGAATGCTGGGAAATGTAGTTTCACAACATCTGGAGGGCCACAGGTTGAAGACCTGTGATCTAGAGCCACATTCAGTGTTGAGCCACATTCAGTGTTGGGTCTTTTGTATGACCCAAATCTGGAAATGTACAGATGTGAACGAACATGTTTTTTCTTGTATGTAAACAAGCAGCGCTGTACTAATGGTCCAGACTGACCAATGGTCCAGACTGACTTTGTTACTATATTGTGAGAAGACCAGTCTGAGCATTTCATGATGTCATTGATTTACTTGCTACATTATGATCTACATATTTCCAGTCTAATATTTAATAAAACTGATTGCTAATCAATAATAAGGGAGGAAGAAGATAAACAACTTAGGGTATATTTTAAGTGCAGATGTCAACAAGTGTAGATTTTGCCCATAGCAATCAAGATAGCTAATATCTTCTAGAAGCTCAATAAATAAGTAGAATGTGATTGGTTGGTATAAGCAACATCTACACTTCTAGAGACCCGCTCTTTAGTAACTATACCACAGGGGGTCTGGAACTTAAATGGTAGACTTCAGTATACCACTATGTGCCGTGACAATGCCCTGCTACTGTACATGCATATCGGCAATGTGCCGTAGTGCTATCATCATGAGGGAAAAACTTGGGTACTCTTTACCTAGAAGGGCGCCCACGATTTTGATCGTGGGCATCGTAAGGAAAAAAAAAACGCGTTTGTCGCATCGCATGCGACCAAAAAATCGCATGCGATGCGACAGACGCGATGACCGCGATTTCCCATAGGGAACAATGTTAAATGTCCCAATTGACCCGATTTTCCATAGGGAACAATGTTAAATTGCCCACAGAGGCCAAATAGGCACCCTGAAGTGTGAAATTGTTAACGCCACCCCACGATCAACGTCAACCCGAAGCGTGGCGAGCGCAGCGGTATGGGTCCTACAACCTTTTCATACCCCCACTATCCACGTCGGCGTGGAGTTGAGAATAGAAAGTGTGGCGAGGGGAGGCGGACACCTGTGAAGCCCGCGAGAGGACGCGTATACCTGTGAAGGTGTCCGCGTCCCCTCGCGGGGCTCGCCACGCTTCGGGCTCGGTGGCTCGCTGCGCTCGCCACACTTTCTATTCTCAACTCCACGCCGACGTGGATAGTGGGGGTATGAAAAGGTCGGAGGACGCGTACCGCTGCGCTCGCCACGCTTCGGGTTGGCGTTGATCGTGGGGTGGCGTTAACAATTGGGGGGGGCCATTTCACACTTCAGGGTGCCTATTTGGCCTCTGTGGGCCATTTAACATTGTTCCCTATGGAAAATCGGGTCAATTGGGACATTTAACATTGTTCCCTATGGGAAATCGCGGTCATCGCGTCGGTCGCATCGCATGCGATGCCCGCGATGGGCGCCCTTCTAGGTAAAGAGTACCAATTCTTGTTATGCTGGTGATGATTTGGGGTGGCATATTACATCAATTGTGTTGAATATCCCCTCAATATGTCCATGTAATCTGACTTGTTTTTGTGTTTATATATCATGTGTTGTGTCCTAGGAGAACATCTTGCTAGGAGAGCCATCTTGTTACAGGGTTCCCGGCACTGTAGTGTTAAGTTACCCTAATTTCTGTTGTTGTACAGGTGTCATAGTAAATGCAGTCACAGCCATATAACCATCAAGATGAGTTCAGAAGGAAAGACTAACGTATGTGATGGAAGCAGGGTTACAGACAACTCTTCAGGCACAGAAACGCACACTAAAGATCATAACCTAAACAATCCAGAAATTGCTGAAACACAAGAACCTTTATCAAATGACAATGTCTGTAACGATGAAGAAATTAAGTCAACAACGATAAATTTCTTACAGAGTGATCCCGCTCTTACTTATTCTGAAAGCCTAGAACAGAGCCGAAGTCCAGTGTCAGATAGAGAAGTTGGAGCACTAAACAAGCCAGAAAAAGACCAAACAGAAAAACCTTCATCCGATGACAATAACGCAGTCCGGAAAGATGAAGAAAGGAAGTCAGCAGCAACAAATTCATCCTCCTGTGATGCCACGTCTCTTAATTATGGAAGCCAAGGTCCACTTTCTGATGACCTTCTAGCAACCTTAGATGATGAAGGGACACAGGAATATGAACATGGACCAGTCGACCGGGAAAGGGAAACTGTGTCGCCCATGGATGTTGACAACCATGAAATAGAAGATGAATCCAAGCTGAAACTAGAAATAAAGTCTGACTGCGAGCTGAAAGAAGAACAAGAGAGCTGCAGTGGGAAGGATGGAGAACAGTCTGATGACCATGTTGCTTGTGAAGTTGAAGCAGTAGGAAAAAGTATTGAAAGCCAGAGATTACGAAAATTGTCTGATCACCTCAAGGGAATTGAATCCCCCCATAAGCCTGAATATAGGACAGAAGAAATGAGGTATAAGTTTTCATGCATGCTCTTTACATTGTGTGTGTGTGTGTGTGTGTGTGTGTGTGTGTGTATTAGTTTTCTGAACTGCAAAAGGAAAAAAAAAAAGTTGGATTTTTCCTATTTGAAACAATTTAAAAATATTATTGATAAAATGCCTAGGGGAGATGTACGTAAGCCCCCATTTGTAAAATAAACATTACACATAATGACAGGTGGGTTGGGGAATTAACCCATTGATACTGTGCTGAGGATTGATAATGTTGGGGATCTCTTGCCACGGGGGACTCCATTTCCGATATTTACTATTCCACCCCCAGCCAAAAATCTTTTAATGGGGCAGCACCTACCTCTCCTTTGATGACCCGCTGTCTTTTAAACACCCCCTACCTTGGTATAGCCCCACCACCTCATCTCAATGAACAAGTCAGAGGGGACTGGCCTTTAATCCCCCTTACTACATCTATTCTCTGCACACGTAGAGATGAGCATACAGTAGTTGTGCTAGAGGGCGAACTACGTCCCCCTCCTCGCACTTTGAGTTACAGTTCACGGAATGCCTCCTGCATGGTATTCTGGGCCACAATTTAAGGAGTGATGTGGGCAGTCACAGACTGCAGCATGAGGAACAGATTTGCCACCTAAAAGATGGAGATTCTGGCGGGATGGACAGCACATCACCGATGTATAGGATACGGCCTGATCAGGCAAAGCTCTCCTGGTTGTAGTCGTATCCCATAGGTTTACACCAGGCGAGTGGTTAAACACCTTTTCCCTTGGGACAACAAGAGCCTCTATATATGTGATATCTGCCCCAGCTTCTACTTGGTTTACTGTATTTTTTATATGCATAGTAAAATATGAGGATATTTTATCCATTTACCACTCAAAGCATTGTAGCTTCAGTTACCAAAACATTTTGGAACTATTGTTGGTGTAAGCAATACGGACATGCTGCATCTGTTATCAGATTGCCTTTGTTTCTGTAGCTTACATCTTCCTCATAGCCTAGTACACCATGGGGCTGGGGTAGAGCGTGCACTATAGTAGTCTGCATACTGTATGACTGGTCCTGAGCCAGCTTGGCACACTGAAGTGCGGAAATCGCTATTGGATGGTTTTCGCAACCCTGTGCTCCCGGTGCCAAATTGCTGCCTTACAAATGCGATCGCAACTTCATGATCTGATTGCGTTTCTGAGATGCGATCACAGTACGATCGCTTCATGGGGAGGGACTTTAGATGCTTGCTGGCATTGCCCTGTGCTGGGTGGCACCCACCATGTGGGAAACGGCAGTTGCAGAGAAGTGGGATTTTTCACTCCACAGAACACATTTCCCCTGCTCGATGGTCCAGTGTCAGTGTGCTTTACACCGCTCCATCCGACACTTGGCATTGGATTGGGTGATGTGAGGCTTGCTTGCAGCTGCTCTCGCCATGGAAACCCATTCCATTAAGCTCCTGCCATACAGCTTTTGTGATTTCATTAATGCCAGTGGAAATTTGGAACTCATCAGCTATGGAATTAACAGAGCATTGCTGACTTATACACACCATGCACCTTAGCAGTCATTGACCCCGATCTGTGATTTTAGGTGGTCTTCTGCTTCGTGGCTGAGTTGCTGCTGTTCCTAATAATATCACTTACATTTGACGGTGGGTGATCCAGCAGAGATGACATTTCACTATCCGTCTTATTGCAAATTTGGCATGCTATCCCCCAGTTTGTATCACAATTGTTTGCAAATGGAGACTGCATGGCTAGATGCCTGATTGTATACACCTGTGGCAAAGGGGTCTGATTTAAACCCCTGATTTCAATAATAAACAGCTGTGGCCAGATAATTTTGTCCATATAGCTTATGTTGACAGCTGCTCAATAACTTGGTATATTATGTCAGTTTAGCAGTTATGGGTCACAGCCTAGTCTCTTCCTACTGCCCACAAGAAAACTAATGAAATGCACTTTTTCTGTGCAAACTTAACATTAAATAATTGTTTTCTAATATGCTTATTAATTAGTGCTCTGTCCTGAGAACTGAAATCTTGTAGAGAATGAAGGGGAGCACAGAGGATCACTGTTGGAAATTGGGCACGCTCAGCCATCTGTGATGTGAACCGCAGCGAGTGTGTCAGTGTAGCTTGGAGCTATAGAATGGCGTGGAAGTGAGGGACGGCCAAGCCAACAGTAGTGCATAAAACATATAATGTGAAAAGTCCCATTTGGGCGCCCCAACAGGACACATTTCTGCATGCTTTCTATTTTAGGAAATGTCTGCACCAGCAGTGATGATGCCTAAGTGGCAGAACAATTGAATTGTGCCACCTAGAAAACAACTGAATTACACCCCCCCTCCCCTCAAGGGTTAACCCTTTGACTGCCAACATCTGAGAGATGTGCAAAATAGCTGCTTAAAATGCCAGCGTCGCTCACATTTGTTATATAAATTCAAATAAAAAAGGTGTTAAAAAAATAATTTCCTATATAAGGTAAACATTACAGTTCATTATGATAAATAAAAATATTTGGGAACTTTTACACCTATTTTGACAAATTCACATGGCACTCAAAGCGTTAAGCTACCACGAAAGATCCAGTCTAATGATTTGATGTAATATGTTGTTTCCAGTTGCTCTTGTACACTGCTAATATACAGTATTGTTTTACCAATATTATTTCAGTACTCCTCACCTATGACCTAGCCCTAGTATTTGTACTGGCATTATTAGAATTATAATCTTGTTCTGTTCCTTTCTTATGCTTTGTATACACAGTGAGATTTGACACTGTATATTCAAAATCGTATCGGGACACATGCAGATCGCACAGGTTTTTTACCTTGCGATCCCGATGCACACTCCCGGGACATCACAAATCGAAACCCAGACAGACAGGGCAGCAATGACTAAATAGTGCAAATCGAACGTAGATTACATGAATTGTATGTAAATACAGGTTGAGTATCCCATATCCAAAATGCTCGGGACCAGGAGAATTTTGGATAACAGATTATTCCGTATTTCAGAATATTTTAATATTTCAATGATGTATTTTGAAGTATCTTGCATTTATGTTGTATAAACACATCAAACACATGAAATGCACACATATATATTTAATTTGTTCAAAAAACAAGGTTTCAAGAACATGAAAAAAGTTTGTGTACTATCTCAGATATTGAATTTGAATGCCAAGCAATCATGTTCTTGTACATATATAGTGCCAGTTACATATCATGTCCTCAGTAATGCTGTTACAAATGTCCCCAGTGAGTTTTTAACAAAAAAAAAAAAAAAAAAAAATTTCACTTTCTGGAATGTATGGTTTTCGGAATAATTCGGATAAGGGATATTCGGATACGGGATACTCAACCTGTAGTACAGAGTTAGCAAAATCTTAAGTCTAGTAGCAATGGAATCTCACCGTGTGTACACACCATTACACTCCCCAATCACTTTTTTTTCCCCCTTATTTTCAACAAAACAACCAATGCTGTGCTGTGCTGTGCTGTTTCTGCTTTCTTAGTTTTACTTTGTGTCATCATAGCTTTTCTTTTTCTGGTCCTGCTATTTTCTACAAGATGGAAAAAGATGGTGGAAACTGCACTGTTGCTTTACATTTATAGATTCAAATATCACTTTGTTTAGAGTTCTATTCCTGTGCATATAACCAAAGATTTAATCAATTACATATTGTATTACTTGCCAATATGCTGTGGTGCCGGGACTTGACACCCACAGCAGGGGTCTGTTTGATATAAACTGATAATAGATGTGTCAACTGGATGCCGGGGATCAGAGGGATTTGAAGTGTAGTAGTCAAATGAACTGGTGTACAATACACAGCGTCTCTCACCCGCCGTGCTGCTCCATGCTGTATGGAAATAGAAATGCAGACGGGACTACTGCTGGAGAGGTTGTATTGTAGACAGGGCACTCCTCCGGTGTGACACCGGAGATGGCATCTCACACCCGCCGTATCGCTCCACACACAGATTGTGGTGAGATGTTCCGTGACACACTATACACAGGCAGATTGGGTAGACTGGACATGTCCTCTGTATGGCACCTCTCACTTGTTGTATCTCCCTGGATGGATAATCAAATATGCGACTTGGGCTACGGACAGGTGGAAGCGGTGTAAAGGCTGGTGACCGTGTCCAATTGCAATCAGTGGATCTCCCCCTCTGATTCACGTCCTGGTGCGGACGTCACTTTCAGCGACTAAAAAGATGATTTAGTTGATAGCAAAGTGGCAATTTGTAGGCTGAAGTATGCACAGGAAGCCGGTTAGATGTCCAAGTGACAACAAGTAAATGCTGATTTGTTCCCAAATGGGTCCCCTAACGCGTTTCCCTCACAGGAGCTTTTTTCAAGATAATAAGCAGGCCGTGAAATGCATCATAATATAAAGTTTTTTTATGGAATCTGCTGAAACTCAGACTGACTACATAGCCCATGACGTGAAATATAGTAATTTCCTGAGTGCTGATGGTTTTGTAAAACTGGCTCACAATAAGGCTATGTAAAGGGGGTGTGGTACAGGGGTCCGACAGTCGGGATCCCGACAGTCATTAGCCCGACGTCGGGATCCCGACTGGCCGGACCCAGACAGCATGGTGAGGGCATTTGTATTTTTATAAATACACACATTAATCTACCTAAGGGGGGTCCACCCTTACATATCTTTTGTATTGTGCGACTGACTGAATCCTCCTGTATCCTATGGTGAGCGCAACTAAGCCCCTTGTTGGCTCGCTGCGGGCACGGTGGATCGCTACGCGAGCCACCTATTCTATTCTCCCTCTATGGGCGGCAGTGGACCCCCACGAGGGAAAATAGCCGAAGGCCGTCGGGAACCCGGCTGTCTGTGTTTTGACAGTCGGGATCATGACGTCTGGTACATGCCTGTCTGGATCCCGACTGTCGGGACCCCTTCCGGCACCCATGTAAAGGCTGTTTTTCAGTTTGTATTTTGTCCGCTTCAGTGCGGAAGCTAGAATACTAAAGTAGTTTGTTAGAGTTGTCCTTTGTATGCTTTCCTCAGAGAATCTGTTTTTTTATTTACGATTTCCATGATCTTGAAAGGTTTGGAGCAAATAAAAAATAAGAGCAATGTCAGCAAACCATGTTGCACGCAAGGGGTACAAATGCGTTTATTTTTTTGCATGCACAGAAAATACATATGCATGTAGTGAAAAATTACTACTCTGCTTTGTTTTTATACTAAAATGTATAATTTAAGCAAAAACTCATCACTTCCCAACTTTACATCTCTCTGAACACTTTAAATATACCAGAGGTGCAACATGGTTTTATTACGGTGCAGATATGAAACAGACCCACAGTTTGTGTGTGTGAGAGCCTGTTAGACCTATTTTGCATGTAAAGAAATAGATAAATACTTAACACAAATATAATACATTCAGTTAACCATTAATCCTGCTTGCAGCCTTCAGAAGTGCAAGCAGAAATGAGAATCAAATGCGAGGAGAATAAGCATCTAAAGGAGCCCATACACGGTCCGTTTAACGGATCCGTTTGGGACTTAAACAGCACACATCGGACCGGATCGCATCCCTAGTGCATGCAGTGTGCATGCACTGCGATCCGATACGATGTGTACCTAACACAAAAAGTATGTGCAGCACATACTTTTAGGTACCGTACTATGTGATGCGCGGGAGCACGCATCGCATAGTACAGAACGGATGCCGGCGAACGGCTCAGTGTATGGGCAGCTTAAGGCAATTGAGACAGATCAGCCTTTTAATTTGGTGATTGTCCCCCTATGGTCAACCAGACTATACATGTCTTAAATTGATAAGTGAAGTTAGACTTGAAACATATTTGACAGTCCTCTCCATTTGACTTATTTAATAAAATATTTCACAGGTTTTGGTACTGTGCATTGCCCACTTTCTGGATAGCTGTAATTTCTGTATTGGTGTTGCATCTAGAGTGCAGAGGAATTAGCCATGAGAACAGTTTGTTACAGTGACTTGTATGCGTTGTGTCGTCGCCAGATGATGAGGTATATTGCACCCTGTGGATTAGCGTTTTTCGCTGTTCTGGAAGTTAAACGAGGATTATGGAAGAGGCATTTTGATTATCACACAGTTGAATGCTCCTTCAGTGATGTGTAAGTTTCACCTGTTCAAGTCCATTTATTTGTCCTCTGTTTGAATGGAAACTTTTGAATGTTTAAGATCTTTTAAAAAGTCTGCCCATTTATAGCGGCTTATATAGCTAATAAATGCATGTAGAAATACAAAAATGTATGTTGGTGGTAATAATAATGTAACAATACCATGGAATTTGAACCTGATTTTTGACTTTCTATGTGATTTTTTCTTCCCCTTTAAATAAACCCAACGTCAAGTTCCATTATTCAATCATGTGTAATTTGTTCTAACTAAAGATTTGAGGCCTGATTCAGAGCTGTACATAAATCTGAGGACTAATGTACATGTGCGGGACCTGTTCTACACAAGTGCAGAACCAGTCCTGTGTGCTCACTCACAGTCCTCACTTAGCCGCAGCATGATTGACAGTTTTATACAACTCTGGCATTACTCAGGAGTGCCAAGGACAGGTTCTTTGTTTTTGATCTTGGGCTTCCTTCCCCCATCAGAAGAGTTTCAGCAGCCAGCCAGAGTATGCCGAGGCTTATACAGAGGTCTTTGATCATCGCATGATGCTACATCACAATCGATGAAGCATTTAATTGTGCATACCCAGTGGAGATGTCAGGCATCGGCTGCCCTTCAGCAAGTGCCAGATGTGACTCTATATCTCTATATATCGATCTCTATATATCGATCTCTATCATTTGAACTTTATTGTGAATGAGATGCACTTGCGCCCGCACCCCCCCCCCCCCTTTGTGCGCGAGACGCACGCGCGACCGACCCCCTAACCCTGACCGTCTCCCTGAAGTGGACACGGGGAGGGTTGCTGTGCATCTTAGGCAGATGGAGCGCCTCTCCACCGGCGTCCGCCAGCGCATGGGGTCTGGCGGTTACCGGCGCTGTGTGAGAGGCACTCACTAGGCTTGCCGGGGACTCTTTGGGGACAGAACTGTGACTACGCTGCCTGATGGGGACACTATGATAACTACGCTAGGCTGCCATTGGGCTACACTGACAACGTAGTGTTAGGTGGTGCCGTGAAACTACACAAGTACCATCAAAATATCTGAAAACTTGTATAGACCACCACACTGATGGTCATGCCATCATTGCCATCTTATAAATGTATTCACTACTACTCTTCTATGGTAAATATATGAGAAAAGTAACTACAGAAACAGAATACTTTAAACAACATAAGTAGAAATTGGAAGATGTGATCATGCTTCGGCAACAGAGTCATCCAACGTGTATGGACCTATCACATTGATAATTTCAGACAGAAGAAGGAACAAGTGACCAGCGCTGTAACAGATACTCAATAAAGGTTATCTTTCTTGGAGATTGTTTCTATTCTCCGCAATGAATTCTTCCTGATGCTAGTCGGTAATTAACTTACAATTGAATTCACTCAGGCGTACCCGTAGCAGTTTCTTTGCATATCCCTCATACAAGAAGAGAAGTCGACATGCAGAACAAACGACATGGAGTTGACTTACATGAAAATTCATCTCGCGTACACATCAGGGTATCTTTGTTTAGTCAGATCACTGCGGACGTCCAGGAACAGGTAACAAGGTATGTTTATTCACAGGTTCACAGATCCACAGCATCCAACATAGAAAAAAACAAAGACAAAACGGAATCCAGATAGCGACGGTGCAGGTGGGCGGGTTGCCGGCGGCTTCCTCCTTGCTGTACGGTTAGCCGCAGACAAACCGAGTAAGATGTCGGAGGTCCAAAGGTTGCTTGTGGTGCCGCACAGATCCGTTCCACAGCTCCTGCCAAGAGGGGTGAGCGGCTTGATCAACGCGTTTCGGATATTACACGATATCCTTTTTCAAGATCTTGAAAAAGGATATCGTGTAATATCCGAAACGCGTTGATCAAGCCGCTCACCCCACTTGGCAGGAGCTGTGGAACGGATCTGTGCGGCACCACAAGCAACCTTTGGACCTCCGACATCTTACTCGGTTTGTCTGCGGCTAACCGTACAGCAAGGAGGAAGCCGCCGGCAACCCGCCCACCTGCACCGTCGCTATCTGGATTCCGTTTTGTCTTTGTTTTTTTCTATGTTGGATGCTGTGGATCTGTGAACCTGTGAATAAACATACCTTGTTACCTGTTCCTGGACGTCCGCAGTGATCTGACTAAACAAAGATACCCTGATGTGTACGCGAGATGAATTTTCATGTAAGTCAACTCCATGTCGTTTGTTCTGCATGTCGACTTCTCTTCTTGTATGAGGGATATGCAAAGAAACTGCTACGGGTACGCCTGAGTGAATTCAATTGTAAGTTAATTACCGACTAGCATCAGGAAGAATTCATTGCGGAGAATAGAAACAATCTCCAAGAAAGATAACCTTTATTGAGTATCTGTTACAGCGCTGGTCACTTGTTCCTTCTTCTGTCTGTATATTGTATTTGGGTTTTTGCGTAAACCCACTTACAAGAGACCAGCTGCTACTCACTATTCAGCGCTGGGTACACACATACCCTTTTTTCCAGTATACTTACATTGATAATTTCATCTGGTAAAATTACCGCTTTTATAGGTCGAGAAATGTGTGAGGCTGACTCTGTTCCCGGAACTAAGCTTGCACATGGGCATCTCATCTGACACTGGAAGTGGATGCAGGCGCCATCTCTTCCATCCGCTGGCTGTTATTAGTCGTATATACAGCTCATCCCGATTCCGGCTCACTTATTCACTGGAGCAAACTCCCTGGCCTAATTTCATAGCAAGTCTTTCAGCACCTGCCTTCGAACGTTGCATTTACACATGGCTGTATACAAGTTCCATAAACCCTGGAGATAGCTTTTACTAAAGTTTCTAAAAAGTGAATGTTTTGCCCATAGCAACCAACCAGATTTAGCAAATGGGTATAAGGTGGTTGAGCTTGAAATCTGGCCACCACATGGTTAAATATCTTCGCCTAGCAGGACAGGGTAACTCTACCACAGGGGTGGCCAAACCGGTCCTCGATATCTACCAACGGTCCACGTTTTCCAGGTTACCTAGCTGCTGCACAGCTGTAGTCATTACTAACTGTCACTTTTTCAAACTTACTGCATTCACTCCTACTACATCCACAGGTTGCCTGGAAAACATGCACGGTTGCTAGATCTTGAGGACAGGTTTGGCCACCCCTGCTCTACCCTATACCCCAGCCACAGGCAGAATTTTATAGGAAGCCCTCATTGCCACTACGCCCAACCCCAGGGACCACAGCCAAACCCAAAGGGAAGCAGTTTAGGCACATCACAGCTGTCACAACCGGTGAGTGAGACTATTGGCAGTGGGGCCTAGGTTGTCCTTGCACCCCCACTAGACCACCAAGGTAACGTAGGCACGAATAGTAGTAGTGGCCATTGTCCATGGATTCATGTCAGAAGGGGGAGGCATGCTTTCCCGGTTAACCACTTCCCCACCCCTTGGAGCATCCCCTCACTTAGGGCATCCCACCACAATGGTCATGCCTCCTCTCTCTCTACCCTCATAATGACTCTAAAAATCTATTTTGTGTACTGCCTCTGAATATAAGATCCAGGAGAAGGAATTGAGGACCTTAAATAGTATTTGGGAGCTAGAAGGTAGTCTACTTATTGCCAACACATTCTTTGTGCCATGGGTTGATGATCTTGGACCAAATCAAATTATTATGCGTGTGATAGGCAAAACCAGAACTTGGAGGCTACCAGTCATAAAATATATGCTCAACCCTGTCCCACTGCATATCTGAATCAAAGGATGATCTGTAAGCACAATGTATTTTAATAAGTTTTGCAGAATTTATTAATAAGAAACTATTGGCCTAGGAGTTCCATGAAAAAAATAAATGCTAATATGCTGCCTACCAGTCATCCTTGGGGTCAGTTATGTGTCCGTGTGCAATTGTGCCGCTCATTGGCTACATGTTTTATGATTGGCAGCACCAAGCACTCATTTTTTTACCTATCACTGACCTTAAATATTTTGATTTAGTCCTGGACAACCAACTCATGGCACCCTGCAACTAGTTTGAGAACCATTGCTCAATTTTGCTGAGGCTCTGAAACGTTTGGCAACCACTCCTATATAGTGATGGGCAAATACAGAAACAAGATATTCTGGCACTTTAAGAGTCCTCTATTTTTGTCTACTTTACACTTTATAGTATGATATATTAGTATGATCTATTTTAAAGCCATACCTAATACTAAAAGTAAATAAAGAAACAAAGCAAAATAGCAGTTCATGGGGAAACCCAACAACATAACAGAGTTGAAGCGGTTTTGTACTAGGTTCAATATTAATCAAAAAATACCAGAAACATATAGACAGTTATTGCTGCATTCTAACAGATACTGAAAGCAAAGGTTCACATGCTTCTGCCACTCACAGATGATAATGGTTCATTATAACTCAATATAAAAATGAGTATTGACTTAATTGTTTGCTTTGGTTCTCTTATATATAAATTCAAATAAAAAATGTTTTGTAAAAATAAATTTAAAAAAATTATATTTCCTAAGGTAAACATTACAGGTCATTGAGATGAATAAAAATGATTGCTTGCCAATTTTCACACCTATTTTGACAAAATCACTTGGCACTCAAAGGTTTAAGGCCAAATTTCAGCAGAAATGCAAGGGTTCACAAACTTTCAAACCACTGTAAAGGCCCATACACACTAGAAGATTTTCATTTCTAAAGACTTTGACAAAATCTCTGAAAGAGATATATATATATATATATATATATATATATATATATATATATATATATATATATATATATATATATATATATATATATCTATATCTCTCTCAAAGACTTTAGGCCCATACACACTGGACGATTTTCAGCTGAAAATCGGTCAAAACAGCTGTTTTGAGCGATTTTTCGGCTCAAAATCGCCTAGTGTGTATTGCCCACTAGCGATGATGCACGCTCCCGCATCATCGCTAGAAAAGTGGTTCATCTGCTGGTTTTACCAGCAGATGTTGCGATGATGGATGGCTTTTCATCCATCATCGCTGTGTGTGTGTGTGTGTGTGTGTGTGTGTGTGTACGCCTGCCGGGCTAAAAGATTAACCACTTTCAGCCCGGCGGACCGTCCCGCTGCCCCGTCCCCTTGCCTGTCATACTCACGCTGTGCTGGTCCGCGCCGCCCCGCTCATCACCAGGCTCCATCTGGCCGCCTGCTGCTGCTGCTCCCCAGCCAGGCTAATCACCCGGCTCGCCCCACCCCCTGGCCTGTTTAACACGGAGCAGACAGCAGTGCTGTCTGCCCAGTGCCCAGCTAAACACACTGGCCACCAATGTTTATATTTTTCTGCCCACTGCCACCAATGAATTCATTTAAATGCAGTCCTTCAAAACCGCCTTGTGTCCACTTCTTTGTATCTGAGTCCTGCCGCCCCCTAACCCGCTCTGTATCGAGAGGCCATTATTTGACAGTCTCCAACAGCACTATATATATATATATATATATATATATATATATATATATATATATATATATATATATATAGCGATCCAGGGTGTCTGGCACAGCCTCCTACGTGAAATGCTGCATGGGTGCCAGCATAAAAGATTAGGTATACTTGGATAGAGGATGCGGCACACCATTCACGTATAAACGATTCCTTTAATACGACAACGTTTCAATGCCTAGTATGGCATTTTCATCAGGCTTAATCTGATGAAAATGCCATACTAGGCATTGAAACGTTGTCGTATTAAAGGAATCGTTTATACGTGAATGGTGTGCCGCATCCTCTATCCAAGTATGTATGTATATATATATATATATATATATATATATATATATATATATATATATATATATATTTTCACACACATCTGATTCCATGGGGGATGGCCAGGCGCGAGGGGAGCTCTGGCGCTTACTCGCTCCACTGGGGAAGGGGGTGTGATGCAGCCGCCGCATTGCTCCACAGGAGGGAAGGGGCTGGCGGGTGATGCGGCCAGCACTGCATGCCATTTAAATAAATGCATAGGTGGGCAGTTTAAATGAAAAAGCATTTAAATAAATATCCATTGGTGGCAGTGGGCATAAAAATATATAAACATTGGTGGGCAGTGTTGGCGGTAACATATACATTGGTGGTCTATGCCAGCAATGCATAAATTAGCGCCAACACTGCCCACATTATTGCGCAGGCCAGCAATGTATCCATTACTGCCAACACTGCCCCCACTGCCCACCAATGTTCATATATTTATATGCTCACTGCCACCAATGTACGGTATATATGGAACCCTTGGAATTCAAACCCAGCCCATTTATAATGAAAGATTTTCAGCAAAGTCTTTCGCCTCCTGAAAATCTCTTGCTCTTTTGGGAAAATAGCTCAGAGTGTATGCACTACTTTGGTGAAAGATATATCTATCAAAGAATTTGGCAAATTCTTTTGAGATGAAAATCTTCAAGTGTGCATGGGCCTTTAAGGCCCATACACACTTAAAGATTTTCATTTCAAAAGACTTTGCCAAAATCTCTGAAAGATATATCTTTCACCAAAGTAGTTCGTACACACTGAGCTATTTTCACCAAAGAGCGAGAGATTTTCAGGTGGCGAAAGACTTTGATGAAAATCTTTCATTAAAAAAGGATATTTACATAATGGGCGGGGTTTGAATTCCAAGGGTGGGAGCAGGGGCCCTTTAATTTCAGTGCATTTCTGTTTTTGGGGCCTGATTCAGAACTGATTGCTGGGCTGGGTATATTCGTAGCCCAGCGATCAGGTAAACGCCACCCCGGCTGTTACTGCATAATATACATTGGTGGGCCGTGGTATATATAGCCGGCAAGATAGCTGGCACTCAGCTCTGTAGGATAATGGGCCCCGTGCCCTCAGTGGTGTCCGGTGATGACCGGGCAGATAAATAGGAGATAAATGTACAGCGGCACTGGGGTCTTCAAATAACTCAGACAAGACGTTGCCACACATGTTAATGTTGTCTGAGTTGTTTGAATATATATATATAATTTTTTTATTTATTTATTAGGGAAGCCTTGCATTGGTGGTAGTGGTTATATATATATATATATATATATATATATATATATATATATATATATATATATATATATATATATATATATATATATATATATATATATATATATATATATATATATATATATATATACATATACATACATACATACATACATACATACATACATACATAGGGAAGCCTTTCATTGGTGGCAGTGGTTATATATTTATATATATATATATATAAGCCTTTCATTGGTGGCAGTGGAGCTGCGTCAGCATAGGGACACTGGAGCGGGCGGCTGGAAGCACTTTGCCGCGTTCCGACACTCAGTCAGAGTGTCAGAGGGTCAGATGACAGCGGGGACCAGGAGCTGCTGCGGGCGGGTAAGCGTCTTTTTCCCCCTGCTCCGTCTCCGTGCTGCGAGCAGGGGGAGGCGGCGGGGCGGTACACGGGCTGAAAGTGGATAATCTTTCAGCCCGTGCTGCGTACAGACTCAGCGATGATGGATAAAAAACCATCCATCATCGCTGGCATGCTGGTAAAACCAGCCGACGTGGGTCCTCGCTAGCGATGATGCGGGAGCGCGCATCATCGCTAGTAAGCAATCTGTGGGGCATACACACTAGGCGATTTTCAGCTGAAAATCGCTCAAAACGGCTGTTTTGAACGATTTTCATGTGAAAATCGATAAGTGTGTATGGGCCTTTAGACAAAATCTCTGAAAGATATATATATATATATATCATCAAAGTAGTGCGTACACACTAAGCTATTTTTCCCCAAAGAGCGAGAGATTTTCAGGAGAAAGACTTTGCTGAAAATATTTCGTATAAAAGGATATTTACATAATGGTTGGGGTTTGAATTTCAAGGGTGGAAACAGCGACCATTAAATTCAGTGCATTTCTGTTATTTGGGCCTCATTCAGAACTGATCGCTGGGCTGTGTATATTCAGAGCCCAGCGAACAGGTAAACGCCACCCCAATCTGCTCCGACTGGGCAAAATCCCGCCCATGTGCGCGGCTACGATTTCATTTGCCGCTGTGCACGGAGGGAGAAATCCTTTCACCTTCACCAGCAATGTATATGTTACCGCCATAACAAAATATACATTGGGGGCAGTGGCGGCGGTAACATATACAGTACATTGCTGGCCTATTATTACTATATATTGGTGCGAAGCAGTGCTTAAAGTGGTCCTGGTGAGGGTGGGTGCTAGGGTGTTCGGCACCCCCTGTATGCTTTAAATTTATGGCCTATCCCACACACCCATGAAAAGAATAATGTGGGCCACATAATACCACCCTTAATTCAAATGATGCCGCACATTGCAAAAAAAAAAACCATTTAGGGCATGGCTTT
Organism: Crinia signifera; assembly: GCF_055691185.1. Taxonomy (NCBI): domain Eukaryota; kingdom Metazoa; phylum Chordata; class Amphibia; order Anura; family Myobatrachidae; genus Crinia; species Crinia signifera. Next base: position 86,760,175 of record NC_139222.1, read on the forward strand.
ATGGGACAGGGGATTATGCACACCGTAATGCCAATTACACATTATGCCACACACATTAATGCCTATTATGCAATATGCCAAACACGGTAATGCCCATTACACAATATGCCAAACACGGTAATGCCCATTACATATTATGCCACATAAGTGCTGCTTACATACATGCTCATTGCCAGGTATTACATTCTCAGTGCCAGGGGTAACGTGCCCAGGGCTCTGCACTGTGTGGGAAAGGAGACAGCAGGGCAAAGTGGTGGGAAACATGGATGTCTCAGAGCGGGATTGATAAGTTGGCAAATTGTCGGTTTTATATTTGAGCTTGTTAATCCTTGTAATACGCATTGGTCCTTTTTTTTATTTTTTTTTTATTTTTTTATTTCTCTAATTTTTATTATTGTATCTTGCTTTTTTTTGTTTTCAAATATTAATGTGAAGGAGTTAATATCCCTTTCTATATGTAAAATGTATTTGGAAAATAAAAAAGTTTGTATATATGAATTATGGCACATTCAATAATGTGCCTTTTTTGTACCCTACCCTAAAAAATGGCACTAATTCGAGCATTGGTATAAAATTGCTGGTGTTTTTCACCTGTTTTATAATCCTTTTTTCATCCTTGCCTTTTTCCCTTTTTATTTTTTTTATTTTTTTTTGCCGATTCGGTATGGGTGAAAATTAACCGGAAAAATGCCTGCTAATTCTCTTTTCGCCCTTGCCAGATATTTTGACCTAAAAACTGACAATATAGAGTGTGGACTTAAAATAGAAGCTGGATATACTCAATTCTATTTTCTCTACTCACTTATGGTCTCCTATAGAATCTCTGTCAACATTCTAACCTAACCAAAAATCTCATTTCTATCAACGATTAGGTATTTCTATCCCATAAGCAACCTCCAAAAGAACCTTATGAACTAGCACGGGAAAAAGGAGATGGGCGAGGTCCTTAGTCCCTATCAGTGGACTATAAAATTAAACAAGCTGTCACATAAAGCTCTATTTCTGCCCGCATTAAAAAAAATGCATATAAAGTATATTTTTTATGGAATATGGTCCCTTTTAAAGTACATGCTATGTACTTTAACCTCTAACCTACGTTGGAGACAATGCTGCAAAGTTTGAGCCTTTCTGCATGTTTAGTGGTCCTGCCCTCTCGTCCGGTTCTACTGGCAGGAGATTCATAATCTGATTAAATCTATCACTGACGTTTCTACGCCCTCCTCTCCATTATTTTATTTTTACCTATACCACATATTACACCACCAAATCTAAAGTTGATGAATCTTATTCTAAGTGCAGCTAAATGCCATATTGCTGCTCAATAGAAACAGCCCATGTCGCACCTTTTTTTTAACATCTACGATGAATGCAATCTGGTCTGTTTATAGAGTAGAAAGAATCACTTCTGTTATTCTCGAAATTTCTTCCACATTTATTAAAGTCTCATATACTTACATTGGAATCGGTACATCTGTCAGAATGAACTTAGGTCTACAGTCATTAGGTCGACCCCATTAGGTCGACCTGATTTAAGGTCGACATGGGCCAAGGTCGACATGACTTAAGGTCGAATTTGCATAAAGGTCGACATGAGGAAGGTCGACTGGTCATAATGTCGACATGGGTTTTTCACTTTTTTTGATCCGAATGTCGACAGTCGACATGGACACAGTTGGCAATGAGAATCGGACCCTCGCTTCGCTCGCGATGCATCGGGCACGGTGGCTCGCTTCGCTCGCCACTGCTTTAATAACCTCCTCCACGCCCTAGTGGATGGTAGGGCATGAAATACCTCCTGTCGGCACATGTCGGCTCAAAAAAAAAAACCATGTCGACCTTATGACCAGTCGACCTTCCTCATGTCGACCTTTATGCAAATTCAACCTTAAGTCATGTCGACCTTAAGTCAGGTCGACCTTCCTGCCAGTCGACCTAGTGGGGTCGACCTAATGACTGTAGACATAAGTTCATTCTAATAGATGACCGCTTCCCCTTACATTTTGATGTTCTATATTTCTATATTTAATGATACTGTGAAATATGTCTGTAGAACTAAAGTAGATTCTCAAAGAAAAAAAAAAACCTTCTGAAAATTTACAATTTTCACCTGACGAAAATGCGGCAGTGATTGAATGGGTGTGGTATTGGGGTCCGACAGTCGGGTTTGCGATAGTCATTATGCTCTGGCAGTGCACAAGGAAGCCCATTGCAGTCTCTGAAGTTGTTGCTTTTTTTGGGGGGGGGTTAAAAATTCTTAAACGATCTATAGAGAAATTACAGACGTGCATCACTTTATTGAATCTGTAGCGTGATCGGGAACTACTTTGGGCATATCATGGAATGTATACTGAAACCACAGGTTCCTTTTTATACTGTACATGTTTTCATTTCCTAATCAAGCTCCTCTTACTTCCTCTGCAAGGACTTGCATTTAGAGCAATTTCTCTGCCACTATTATTTCAGGACATCATTTGTTCCTCTCCCTTCTTACTGTTGTGCAGTTGTTTGTCACAACTTGCTTAAGCTTTTTTAACACACTGTTGCCCTTTACTTTACCACAAATCTTAAACTGGATACACACCGGATGATATGTTTTCCGATCCAGCCTATCGGAGCGACAGATCGGGCCCATTTAGTGTGTACCCACTATGTTGTTCATGATGCGTGCACTCCCTCAGGCCTTTGGTGTTATCCTCCATTGGTTGTACATGCAGGGCCAATGGAGGATGTCCTTAAGGCTATGCTACCACATGAAGAATGGCCACCTCCGTCGCTGGTTGTATTGGCAAGTGTATATGCACTTACCTATGTTGGCTCCCCTGCTGGGTATTATTCATGTAATGTACCCAGCTTTACAGAATCTCACAATAAGTAATTATGGGGATGTTATTGCTGCTGGGCCTTATATCTGACCACTTAGAAATAATTGGTTCCGCCGCTTGCTGAGTGTCCTAGAGTAGTCAACGTGCTGCTCTATGTGCTATGAAATATCGATCTCCTATTTTAAGTACTATTTATTTAAATTCATTTCCAGCATCAATTTTTTGGGCTCTATTTTTGGTGGCAATCTCATTTATTTATTAATAATGTTAATGCTACAGTATGCAAAATGTTTTGTCATTTTGTATTTATTCTAGATTTACATTGACACCCCACTGTATACACACATACACTCAAGAAGCACCAGAACCACTCATTTCAATGTTGTGCTTGCTTTGAGGAACTACTATGAAAGGTCAATGCTGTCTTTGGCTTCACACTTATATCCCTCTTCCATTTGATTTTATACCCGGATGAGACCTGGCTTGCAAGAGCTTTCACAGTAGCCGCTCGACCCAACATAAAGGTGGGGCGGGCAATGGCATCGGGAGGCGGGGCCGGGATGGCACAGGGAGATGAGCGCATCTCCCAGTGGATACTTTTACACTGCAGTAAACAGGACCTTGGTAGCATCGACCAGGGTTACCCATTTCCACTGCCCCTGGATCCGTCAGCGTCCTGGGTCCAACCCAGGTAACTACCTCGGTTGGAGTCCAGGTGAGTCGACCCGATATTGCACGTTTCCACTAGCAGCGTCCCCGCACATCAACCCAGGATGTTTTGATAGTGGAAAAGGGGTATTAGATTGCCATCCTGAATATATCTATTGGTGCAGGTTGACATTCTAATTATTATCTGATCTCTGCTTTTATATTCTAGCCTATTTAGTGGTGTGTGTGTGTATGTGTGTCCGCGTGCGTACGTGAATTTCTAGTTCTAAATAAATTGTTGCTTATATGGTAGTTGAGCAGGTGTTAACAGTTTAAGAGTTTAATGTGGTTTTAGTACAGTTTACTAACTCCAGTCTATCCCAAAAGCAGCAAAGACCTTTACAGAGATCGCCAAAGCCCATCGGCCAAACATTCTCCATCGGACCAGAAATGGCTCGGTACTCCACTAGAGCACCTGAACAGAATGCCAACATGCAACATGACACATTCACCACTCAGGCCTTCAGAAAGCCACACTGTCACTGTAGAGGTAAGGAGTCCAAGCAGTTGTACTGCCTGCATCAATGTCTAACAGGGAAATGGTAATGACTAAGTCACGTATCCAAATGCGTATTGCAGTATCCAAAATGTTTGCTGCACAGCAAAAATGGGCTAAAATAATCTGATGGTAGATTGGGATTATCCAATTATAACACCTGAGATAAATTCCTAGACTCATCCATTATTGCACAGAAACGGGTCTCTGGTGGCTGCTTATCGCAGATGATTGTTTGGGTTTGCTCAGGCACCCGAGGTATAATACCTAGTAACTGTGGCTAATTGGATATCCCCAGCCAAATCCATTAGTTGCGGTAAATGAATGCAGCTTATTGGATACAGCATAAAAGGTAAACTGGCTATGCATTATTTTTCTTGTGTGGCAAAAAATGTTTATATGTAACATTGTAAAAGTAACTTTTTTGAAAGCTTCCTTTATAACCACTTTAAAATCGTTCATATCTCATCAATATTTTTTGTCTATGTCAACTTTAAATTTCAATCTGTATACATCAAGTAAGATATGTTTTGTAACTATAATACAGGTCGAGTATCCCGTATCCGAATATCCGTTATCCGAATTATTCCGAAATACGGACATTCCAGAAAGTGAAAAATTTTTTTTTTTTTTGCTAAAAACTCACTGGGGACATTTGTAACAGCATCACTGGGGATATGATATGTAACTGGCACTATATATGTGCAAGACAATGATTGCTTGGCATTCAAATTCAGTGCTGAGATAGTACATACATTTTGTTGCACGTTTTTGAAACCTTGTTTTTTGAACAATTAAAATATATTTGTGTGTATTTTATGTGGTAATAAAATATATTTGTGTGTATATTATGTGTTTATACAGCATAAATGCAAGATACTTCAAAATACATCATTGAAATATTAAAATATTCCGAAATACGGAATAATCCGTTATCCAAAATTCTCCTGGTCCCGAGCATTTTGGATAAGGGATACTCAACCTGTAGTACTATAAATGGCATACATGAAAGTAAAAAATGTATAGAGGCACAAGTACTTTACTGCATTTATAACGTATATGATTAAAGAAATGTTTTTGGCTTCATATTATTTTTCTCTCTTGCAGTATTACAGTGTACATGAGAAAGGGGTACCTAAACCCTACCCAAATTCATTCATTGACAAATGGGACAACGTATATGTTAAAATGCCCTGTTCACATTTAAACTTGTATCCAGTAAATGACCAGGTGAGACATTGTACGATCGTTGTCACCTTAAAGCTTAATGTATACTGTAAATACTGTTGGTGTTTTATTAAACTGTATGTTTACCTTCCATACAGAATGGAGGACAGGTGTCTGATTTGCGCTGGAAACTTATTACATCCTCTCTCAGAAGCAGGATAAGAAAGCCACATGACTTACGGGTGAGCGATTGATTAGAACATTGTGCTTGTCCATGCTTCCAGTGATTGGAATCTGATATTTGTTCATCAAATGCTCATGCATATGCCCATTGTTTTCCTTTACTGATTTTTTTCAATGTGGTGGGTGTGGATCACCAGTAATGCCAATTATTTTAATATATACAGTATATCAAAAATAATTAGCCATGCATGAGGACCATACTTTCAGTGAATTCTAATTTTTTAAAAATGTTTTTGAACATTAATCTACTGTACTTTCTTTCTCTAGTAGCATTACCAGTAATAAAATCACCCAGACAGTATATGATGCGTCTCATAGATGAACAGTAGCAAATCGCATGTGTTTTTAGATACGATGCACGGTCCCTTGAGCATCGGAACGGAGCCCCTAGATCACAAGTCCTGCATTAAGGGTATGTCCGGTTTCAGTTAATGGGGAAGCAGCTCAGGTTGTGCTTGGGCAAGAAGCCGGGTTAGGCTCATTTTTTCTACAGCATGTTGGTCGACATGGGTCTAGGTAAACAGGTCATTAGGTGGACACAAGCATTAGGTCGACAGTGTCTAATTCGTCAGTCAAACGGTCGACATGTGGTTTATCACCGTCTTTCTCACACCACGCCCTAGTGGATGGTAGGGCCTGAAATACCGCCTGTCGGCTCAAACAGTGAAATCAACATGTCGTCCTTTTGACTGTCAATTTAATGTTTGTGTCGACCTAGTGGTGTCGACCTAATGCTTGACGACTTAATGCTTGACAACCTAATGGTTGTCGACCATCATGCTGTAGAACAAATGACCGTATCCCAAGAAGACATTGGTAACCTTAATATATTGCCAGTGCAGCGCCAAAAGCGATTGCTCAAGGCAAATGGTCTTCACGTCAGGAAATTTTCCAGCCACTGATAGGAATTATGGACCTCCACAAGTAGACATTACAGCACACACCAGTATGCCACAATACACAGACTATGCTCCCAGCACAGTGTTCTAGGTAGCCTAAAGACAATATTCACATTGACTGTTCTATGGATTTGTTTCCCTCTAATAAAAACATAAAGTGGACATTATATTTTTTAAGCAGTCCCTATAAATGCTTGTATGGGATTTATGAAAAATAACTGCTTTTACATTTTGCATAGTACTATTGCATTTTTAATCCACTGCAATAAGTGTCCTGCAGATGTCGATATTGTACTACAGATTATGTTCTAATGTCATTGTGGGTTGTTAGTATTTCTATATTTCATCTTTTCCAGGATGCAATTCTGGCATATAATCTATCCTATTCCAAGAGATGGGACTTCACCGCTTTGATAAACTTTTGTGTGAAGGTAATACATCTTCCTTTATGGAATTTTCAGCTTTTTGTCATATTGGGTGTTTGTAAACTCACCTGACTGTCTTATGCGAAGTATTTACTCTGTGCATGTGTGCAAGAGAAAGATGTAGTTTCACTCACTGCTAACAGATGGCAGTGTTTTGGGGATACACAATCACACTAGACCTATATATAGATGATAGATATATTGGCATAACCAGTGCTATTTTTCAGCAGGCTCCAGCAGGAACTGAGGGCCTTATTCTAGTTCACTCTTTCTGACAAAATCCTTCTTAGATGGACAAAACCATGTGCACTGCAGGTGGGGCAGATTTAAAATGTGCAGAGAGAATTAGATTTGGATGAGTTATTTTGTTTCTGTGCAGGGTAAATACTGACTGCTTTATTTTTACACTGCAATATAGATCTCACTTTGAAGTAAAACCCCACCCAAATCTAATCTCTGCACAAGTAACATCTGCCCCACCTGCAGTGTACATGGTTTTGTCCATCTAAGAAGGATTTTGTCAGAGAGTGAACTAGAATAAGGGCCTCAGTTCTTGCTGGAGCCTGCTGAAAAATAGCCCTGGGCATAACTAAATATGTCACAAACCTGTGTCCTAAAGAATATTGGGTACTTATGTAATATCTGGACTCCCGTTTTTCTTATGAGACCGTGTCCCCTCGCGGGGCTCGCTGTGCTCACCACGCTTCGGGAACGGTGGCTCGCTGCGCTCGCCACACTATATAAAATCAACTCCATGCGTAGTTGGATAGGAGGGGTATGAAAAAATGGGGTGCATTTAACATGGGAGTCCAGATAATACATAAGTACCGAATATTGACACCAGATTGGCTAGATGCTACACTGGGGAGACGGAAGAAGGGCTGCAGGGCTTCCGGGAGAATGGGGTGTGCAAGCGTCTCATGTGCGTGGGCCTCATTCTGTTGGACTTCTGTTGAAAAGATTGTCTCAGCAAAGGATTGAGAAAACCCTCAGCCCTAAATAGTGTTAATAACACCATTAAGGAAAGACGCACTATTCATGATCCACTCCAGATTGAGTTCACATGAGATCTCTTTTGTGGAAGCAGAGATTGAGATCTACTTTATTCAGTATGATGTCCGTTTCACTCTGAGCTCTATTTGCAAGTGAATGGCAGAGGCAGCTGTCGGCTCTAGTCCATTGTCACACCATGGGGTCAACCCTATTATCCCCGATGTGTGCGGATGATTCGCCGAGTGCAAATCATCACGACACCGAGCGCACTTTACGGGATGCGAGCAAATTTCAGTGAATTCGGCCCTGCGAAGGGTGCGAGTTAGGGCTAATTCGGGTGCTTTTCAGTATGAAAACAGCATGCAAAGGGCAACTCGCACCCTGCGGGGTTAATTGGATCGACCCCTATGTTTTGATGGGTGCTATACACTAGCAATAAAGCATTACAGACTCCTTTTGCAATGTCACTTATATGGCCTTAATGTCAACTCCATTTATACAGGAAATCATGATGGCAACACCTTCTGATTTTTAATATATTTACATTTTCAAGATTATTTGGTTTTCTTGCAACCTCAGATGAATGTGCCCACTGCAGTTACAAGGATAAAACAGACCTCTATTCTGTGTAATGCACAGAATTAATTAGAATATGGCAGGAAAAATTTGCAAATAAGTTATACAAAACAAATTATAGGAAGCCATAAGGAATCAAGCATGTGCACATATTTAAATCCTGTGTTTTGATCTATCCAATAGGAAGAGTTTTTTTGTCTGGATAACCACCTCCCTGCCTATGCTGTTGCGCCCATCCTAATTAAGGACTGTTGTACTGACCTGACATGGTGGTTTGCTTATATGTAGGCAGATAATCTCATATCGTTTGGGTGCATCACAATTGCCTGTAGTATCTTTTCCCAAAAAAACTGCATGGAAGGGTGCTAGCAAATTATAATTATTATTATGATTATTATTATTATCCTTTATTTATATGGCACCACAAGGGTTCACAGCGCCCAATTACAGAGTACACATAATCAAAACAGGAAAACAGTGACTTATAGCTGAAGACAATACAGGACAAGCACAGGGTAAATGATTATAGGAACATCAGCCAATTACTGCAACATAAGTATCCAGGTGGCAGAAAACAGTCAGTGTTAGTATTCACAGCTCTCTCCGCTCGATTGAATTAGTAGCAGAACAAAAAACTGATTATTAGCATGTGCAAGAATATTTTTTTTCAAAACCTTTTTCGGCTTGATATGGATTAGTGTTTAAATGTAAAGCATAATTATTGATCAGCAAGAGACTTTACGATACTTTTAGCCCATAAAACATTCGTATTATTTATCTGATTTTCAAAATAATTTTCCCCTGAATGTGTAAAGCAGGGCTTTACGGCAAATTTAAAACAGATGGTGTCGGAATACCGGCGGTCGAAATACTGACGCAGGAATCCCGACAATTTCTCCCTCTATGCGTGTCCACGACACCCCTAGAGGGAGAATAAAATAGTGTGCCAAGCGCAGTGAGGCCACATGGAGGGGCGATCCACACCCCCCCCCCCCTTGATGGGATTTCGTCGGCGACTACAGGTGACTGAATTCGCACCTCATTTTGATGAAGCTATCTATGCCCAAGCATGGATATTTAAGCCCTGGACTGTTGGTGTGCTTTGAGGACTATGGTTGGGGATCACTGCTTCAGAGGTTGATTTGTGATCAGAATTTTAAGTCTTAAATTGTCTGTGTCTTGTGCAGGTGATGAATGATGCTGAGCGTACACATCTCTTCACTTCCATTCTTCCTGAAATGATTACATTGGCTCTCAGGCTCCCTGATCTCTGCACACAGGTAAGAAGCTTGGCTTATACACGTGCATTACTGCTCCCGAACAAGGCGTCAGAGGGGATCCATAACTAATGCCTGAGATCCAAGTGTCATGGCTAATCTTATGTGTTCTAATGAAAGATAAGACTTTTTCAAGTTTCTCTTCTGTAGAATGTTTCATCTGTGCCCATTAATAACACTTTTTCAAATGACCATGTACATCACTGCACCTGGGTGTTGTTGCTTAGGAATATTCCACAGAAAATAAAATAATTAGCTGAGGATCAGTTAGTTTGCAATCTCAATCGGCTACTGTCTTAAAGGGATACTCAGCCCTTAGAAAAACTCAACAACCAAAAAAGAATAGACTGCGCTGGTTAAGATTGAAGCAAATTTAGGTTTCAAACGTTTTATTGTTTTTTTTTACAATTGCAAAATGAGTTATACATTCGTACAAATGAGCGTAGCTTAGAGTAATGCCCCCCATACACGGTCCGTTAATCGGATCCGTTGTGTGCTTAAACAGCACACATCGGATCGCATGCCTAGTGCATGCAGTGTGCATGCACTGCGATCCGATCCGATGTATAGCTAGTACAAAAAGTATGTGCAGCACATACTTTTTGTACCGTACTATGTGATGTGCGGGAGCGCACATCGCATAGTACAGAACGGAGCCATACACCACGGACCGTGTATGGGCTCCTTAAGGAGTAGATAACATGACCTGTTCAGGTCTCCAATCCGATACATTTTTAAACTATGTAAAACATTTTCATTGTCATTAACTGTATAGTCTATGAATGTTTCCCACTCGGCGAGTAGTAAATGTCCGATTAGCCTGATGCAATATAAGCTTTCTATTAGTTGTTGGACCTGGGGTCACGCTCATATAAAATGCTAATAAACCATCTATCATTCAAAAAAACGAGAAAAAAAAAACATATAAGAGATAATAAAGAATATTGCGAACCAGACAAGACAAGAAGGGGGAAGGGGGGATTAGGGGAGAATGTGCCGCGTCAGATAAAATAAGTAGCACGGTCGTTTATTCCTTGTTGTAATCCTCATTATTCGTCTATAAATGCCATAACTTGTGTCCGTTGAGTTATGTCGAGGGATTCAATGAACGGTTTCCATTTACTAAGGAAAGAAGCTTTGGGTTCATATAAGTTGAGCATCAGTGAGCGCTTATCAAATAGTAAGATTTGGAACAATTTGCTTTTGAGTTCACTTAAAGTTGGGGTTGTGGTTGCTGTCCAGCGTAAAAGGATAATTTTTTTGCTACCGTCAAGATAATAGTTAGAAGAGGGATATACTTTGAGGCTGGAGGGGGAATTCTCCAGTTTAGGAAATTAAGGCATAAACAGGCAAGTGGATCAGAGATTAAGTCCCAAGAGTGAGTTTATGAAATGGAGAGCTTTACACCAAAACTTCAGTATTTTAATGCAAGCCCACATGCAGTGCAGAAATTGTGCATTGCTCATTCTGCATTTGCAGCATTCACCTGTGGCGTCTGGGGCCATGTATTTGCTTTGGGCCGGGGCAATATAAAGGCGATGTATGGTTTTGAAATGTACCTCTTGCAGGTAGGAGGACTGTAGTATTTTTAGAGACTTCGAGTAAGATGTGAGCAATATTTCCAGCGAGGTCACCTCAGGGATGTCCTTTGTCCATGTGTACCATAGGGATTCAAGGGGTTTATCCGGAAGTTTTGCTACCAGCACGTCATATATGAAAGATGTTTTGAATCTGTAGTGGTATAGTTTCACAAATGTCTGTTCTAGAGGATCTGGGTGTGTGGGGGATAAGATGTGTGGGGATATTGAATTCACGTAATGGCGGGTCTGTAGGTACTTATAGAATTGTGTTTTTCGTAGGTCATATTTATCTTGCAGTGTCTGAAACGAGAAGAGGGTTCCTCCTGGATCAAAGAGTTTGGTGGCTAGGTCCAAGCCTTTATGATGCCACTCTTTGTATTGGGAGTTAGTCAGGGAGGGTGGGAAGTTGGGGTTTCCCCAGATTGGAATAAAGGGGGAGATAGAAGGGTTTCTTTGAAGCTTTCTGTTAATCAGGGACCATGCATTGTACGTACCTTTAAAAAGAATATGGTTTTGGATGTGCTGGGGTATTTTTGATGGTGGGGAATGTAACAATACACTAGGACAGGGGTTCCCAATCTTTTTTGATTCCCGGCACCCTAGAGAATCAGAATTTTTTTCATGGCACCCCTAGGTCCCAAAAAAATTAATTAGATTGGGTTTATATGCGATTCTTAGCGGCAGTTATGTGGTAAAGGGCAGGATTTGCTTCTGTTTGTACACATTCTATGATTGGCAGCCACCAGCACTGGTTTTGCTCATAAATAATTAACCATTAATAATTTGAGTTGGTCCTGGACCACCAAGCCGCGGCACCCCTGCATGTGTCCCGAGGCACCCCAGGGAGCCACGGCACACAGTTTGGGAACCACTGCACTAGGAGAATAAGGATGGAAGATGTTTTCATCTAATCTAGAGTCTACATATATAGAGTTATTATACATCCAATCAGCAATGTATCGAAAGTGGATAGAGCAGGAGTATAATAAGAAGTTAGGGATTTTGAGGCCTCCTTGTGGCTTAGGGCGCATTAGTTTGTGGAGTGACATCCTGGTTTTTTTACCTGCCCAAATAAATTTAGACATAAATTTTTCGAGTAGACGTATATCAGGGGTTGGGATGATACAAGGGATCATTTGTAGTTGGTAAAATATTTTTGGGAAAATTATACTTTTAAGAACTGCTGCTCGGCCTAAGAGGAAGTTTAGTCCATATCTCCAATTGTGAGGAGATTTTATTAGTTAGTGGAGTAAGATTTGCTTTATACATGGAATATGGGCTTTTAATTATAGTTATACCAAGATACTTGATGCTGTCAGCTTGAATTTTGAATTGTGTAATGGTGGGATGTGCAGCTAAGTCTGGTGTCAACGGTGTGAGGGGTAATATTTCTGTTTTATCGACATTTATTTTGTATCCTGAGATAGGACCGAAAGAGTCTATTAAAGTCATTATGGCGGGAATGGATGTGAGTGGGTCGGAAACAAATAATAGTAAATCGTGAGCAAATAATGCTAGTTTTAATTCTTCATTTCGAATATTTATACCTGAATATAATCGGCAAGATCTTAAAGCAATGGTGAGAGGCTCTATGGCTTGTGCAAAAAGGAGGGGGGACAGGGGCATCCCTGTCTCTTACCTCTCTGGATTTCAAATGGGGGAGATATAAAGCCGTTGCATGCAATTTGGGATGTGGGGGCAGTATATAGGGTTTGGAGAAAGGATATGAATTGTTGAGGGATACCAAATTTTGACATGGTGTGGAAGAGGTGTGTCCATTTCACCATGTCAAAAGCCTTTTCGGCATCTACCGCTAGAATTAGTTTAGGGGTGTTAGGCGGGTTTTGGGAGATCGATTGTTGTGTGACAGCTAGTACCTTCCTAACATTCCTAACTGAGTGGCGTCCAGATATGAACCCAGTCTGGTCGCGGTGAATTATGTGTGGGAGAATAGGGTTTAACCTCTCCGCCAGTATCTTCGTTAGCAACTTGTAATCGCAATTTAATAATGAGATCGGGCAGTAAGATCCCGGGAGCGTCAAGTCTCTTTCTGGTTTCGGGATCAGTTTGATGATCGCTGAATTAAAATATGGGGGAATACAGTTATTGACCAATATATAATTAAAAACTGAGGTAAGAATGGGAGCTATTCTATCCGGGTACATTTTGTAGAAATCTCCCGAAAACCCATCTGGGCCAGGAGCTTTCGCACGTTTCAGTGATTTTATTGCCCTGAGGATTTCGGTAACTGTAATGGGATTCATTAGCGTCTGCGCTAGTTCATTGGACAGTTGTGGAAAATGTAGACTATCCCACGGTTCCGATATCTGGGAGGTTGTGGAACTATTATCTCCTAAGTTCGGGGTTGAGAGGTGAGTCGGTTGGTTAGAATAAATGTTTTTATAAAAGTCTGACATAACTTGGGTTATTTGTGCATTGGAAGTTGTGAGTTCTCCATTGGGGCTTTTTAGATGGTGTACTAGCATTGGAGGGCAGGTGGAGTTTAAGATAGTGGAAAGTAATTTCCCTGTTTTTATTACCTAACTTATGGTATTTATAGTTAGCTATGAACTGACATTTATCTGACAGATTGTAGTATGTCTTCTAACATTGATTTCGCCTGCAAGTATCTAGATTTGTGTGTGAGTTGGGTTTTTAAGATAGGTGGCATATGATTCTTCCAGTACTTTCTGGGCTGATTTATATGATTGGGATAGGCGTTTTTTCTGATCCTTCTCGTATCTCATAATTGATCCCCGTAGTACTGATTTGGCTGTCATCCAATACAGCGAGGGGTTTGATGCCAGGCAATCTTCATGGTTGGAATGAAATTCCTCCCATGTTTTAGTCAGTTGGTCAAGGAAGGGGAGAGAGGTAGTAAGGTGGGAAGGAAATTTCCAGGATCTATGTGGGGAGAGTTCTTTGGAGGTCTGTAGGGAGATGTGTATTACATGTGGTCTGACATGACAATGGGGTGAATTTTTGCTTTTTTAATCTGAGGTAAAAGGTAAGTAGAGATCAATATATAATCAAAGCCCGAAAAGGTATGATGCGCTGCTGACAGACATGTATATTCCCTTTGGGTTGGGTGGAGGTCTCTCCATACGTCTGTGAGTTGTAGACTTTTTAATAAAAAAGGTATGTTTATTCTGGGGTATTGTCTGCTTTTATTGTGTATATTAGATCGATCTAGGGTGGGGTGTGCCGTAAGATTAAAGTCTCCACATAAAATTAAGGGTGAAGATATATGTGGGGTAAGTAGGGTAATGATTTTCTTAAATAAGGATTTAGAGTATGTGTTGGGTGCATATACAGAACATATGACATGCTGCTTGTCAGTAATTGTGACTTCTGCTATGAGAAATCTGCCCTCAATATCTGCCTGTACTGACGTGACCTCAACCGGAAGGGATCTAGAGACCAATATCACTGTGCCTCTTGATTTAGAATTATAGGGAGCAGTGGCCAAAACTCTCCACTTCATCATTTGAAGTTTCAGAACTTCCGGGGGTAATAAATGTGTCTCTTGGAGGCACACAATATATAATGCCTGTTTTTGCAAGTAGACCAATACCTTGCGGCGTTTAGCCGGTGAATGGGAACCTCCAACATTGAGGGTGCCTATTTTGATCTCAGTTATGGGTATCAGGGTGGTCGGGAGTGAAGAACAGCAATCTGACGAGGAATCTCATCTCTTTATCTCTTATTCTGGCAACCTGTAAAGACATTGGGGGAGAAGCAGGGGAGGGAAACATAAATGCACAAGACAGGGGTGACAATGAACATATAGTGAAGGGTAGTGCGATCCACGCACTCGTTGAGCCGTCCAAAACATGGACATTCCGCTGAAAACAACTAAAGTTAGTTAACAAGTTAACGAACCATATGACTAGGTTCATGGTAATAATGCAAACACGAAGCATGGGACAAATAATGATAATTTCACTAACGTCCTTGATGGGATACTGGGAATGGTCTTAAGACATTGGGTATTAGAGGGTATCCGCAGGAGACAGGCACATCTATAACTTTGAAGCTGGGTGTGCTGGCTCCTCCCCTCTGATTCCCCACCCAGGAACCAGTTTAGAAAAATGTGCCCTCAGGAGAGGATGCACACTGCTGGAGCTCCAGAGAGTTTGTCTTCAGTTTATTTTCTTTTATTATTTTGGGGTTACTGTGTTGGACTTCACAGTATCCCTGCTTCGAGGGAGTCAGTTGAGGAGGGTTCAGCTGCAGGCCTCTTAAGGTACCGAGCTGTCCCTGCTGCAGGACCACTGTCCTGAGAGGGTGTTTGTACTCACGGGCATTGCGCTGCAGTGATACTCACCCCCAGCATGCCGCACACTCCTGACACAGTCCGAAGACGTCTGTGGTGAGTAGAAACCGGGGTCCCCACAGTGGGGTACCCCGGCTCATTGTGCGGCAAGATGGCGGCGGCGGCAGACGCGGTACCCTGCACAGGGGCTGCGCAGACCCCCCGTCACAGACTGGCTGCGGGTGACAGTCCCTGGGCTACCAGGGCAGATCCCACCTTAAAACGCTGTTCAGTGTAAAGAGCGCCATTAAAACTGACAGCCAGCGCCAGTATAAAGATCAGTGAAGCCCCTGCGCCATCACAGGGGGCGGGGCTTCAGCGGAGCGAGGCCAGAGCTCTGAGCGCGCATACACTACTTCCTGCTTCTCCCTGGGCGCCATTACTGTCTCCAGAACACTCCTCAGCGGTGAGGTGTTGGACAGAGGGAATCTGCAGAAAACAGCAAGTGTATTTAGCGCTAAGATCGCTTAATTAATCACACTGTTACTGTGTTTATGCGTGTTACCAACTTCTAAATAGGAGTTAAGGTTGTACAGGGTGTGCTGGTCTCCTCAGTATAATCTGAGCGCTCCCCCACGTGCTTGTTAAGCTACACACTTCCAGTGATAGAGCTCACACATATATAGCTACTATACACTGCACTTTGATTATATATATTTATTTCATTGTGATTGTGGTGTGTTTGTGGAAGAAAGGTTATTTATTCCTTCAACATGGTGAGGAAGTTAACCTGTCTCATTTGCAGCAGCAAGTTTGTGCCTAAGTTCACCTCACAGATTACTTGTGAGGAATGCATGTCCACTCAATCGAGTGGGGCAGGGGTTTCACCCCAGATTACTCCTCAGTCAGACTCACAGGAGCCTGAGTGGGCGGCAGGCATTAAAACCATGCTGCAGACAGTGTCAACACAATTGGCTGCAAATACAATGCAGACCAAACAGGTGCAGCAGGACTTAACAGTTCTAGCCGCACGGGTGGATAATATTAATACCACCACGGGCCTGTCACGTAAGCGTGCTGCGGCCGCCATGTTGCCTGATTCAGATGATGATCTACAGGCGGGTGACGACACAGATGATAACGTGGACGACGGGGCTCTGATCCCTGACTCACAGTCATCTCTTAGAGGCCCAGAACCTCTTATTACAGCAATAAGAGAAGTGTTAGACCTTCCTTTAGCAGACATGCAGGAAGGTGACCCGTTCTTTGGGTCCCAAAGGAAACAGCAGATTGTTTATCCTGAACAAGTTGACCTTGATGAGACGTTTAAGGAGGCTTGGAAACAACCTGAAAAGCGTTTCCATTTATCTAAAAGGTTTAAGTCCAATTTTCCCTTCGACCCCGCCACTAGAGCGGTGTGGGAGGAGCCTCCGGTTGTGGATGCATCAGTGTCCAGGCTGTCCAAGAAGGTGGTTCTCCCCGTCCCAGGGGCAGCAACACTGAAGGATAGTACAGACAAAAAACTGGATACTACCCTTAAGTCCATGTACACAGCGAGTGGGGCGTCTCAGAGACCTGTCCTCGCCAGTTGTTGGATGGCTAAGTCCATTTATACATGGGCTTCTCAAATCCAGGAAGGCATGCTGGCCGATATGTCAATGGCGCAGGTCGGAGAGAGACTTCGTCATATCCAGGATACTGCAAAGATCCTGTGTGACACGCAGAAGGAGCTTGGAGCTATAAATGCTCGCTCTTCCGCAATGGCGGTTTCAGGCCGCAGGGCCCTCTGGTTAAGACAGTGGGTAGCTGATCCAGAGTCTAAACGCAGTGTGGAAAGTTTGCCTTTTAAGGGAGAAAAGTTGTTTGGTAGCGAACTTGACGACCTTATATCCAAGGCTACAGCCGGCAAGTCGACTTTTCTGCCGACGGCTTCCACTCACGCAAAGCGTCCCTTTCAGGGCCATGCGTCCCAGTCCTTTCAGGCGTCTCAGTCCTTTCGGCCTTCCAGGCCCAGGCAGAGGGCGAGAGGCTCCAGCTCGGCCGCCAGAGGGGGCCGTGGCAGGTTCAGAAAGCCCGCCAGCACAGGATCTCAGGACCGTGCCGCAAATGCCTCCGCTTCTAAGCCGGCAGCATGACTCGGGTTCCGACCCTGGAGTCACTTGCGAGGTGGGGGGTCGCCTGTCAGTTTTCAGCCAAGTATGGTCAGTCTCTCACCTGGATTCCTGGGTGAGAGATCTTATTACCAACGGCTACAGGTTGGAATTCGAAAAACCTCCCCCTCACAGGTTCTTCAAATCAGGTCTGCCGGCACTACAGGCAGACAGAGTGAACCTGCAGCAGGCAATACAGCGCCTACTAACGTCACAGGTCATCACACCTGTCCCATTGGAGGAACAAGGAAGGGGTTACTACTCCAATCTGTTCCTCGTGCCGAAGCCGGACGGCTCGGTACGCCCCATTTTAAATTTAAAGTCTCTAAACCCTTTTTTAAGGGTTTACAAATTCAAGATGGAGTCCCTCCGGGCAGTGATAGCAAGCCTGGAGGAGGGAGAGTTCTTAGCATCGCTAGATGTGAAGGACGCCTACCTCCACATACCAATTTGGGGTCCACATCAGGCTTTCCTGAGGTTTGCGCTGAAAGATCTGCACTTTCAATTCAGAGCGCTGCCATTCGGCCTGTCATCAGCGCCGCGTGTGTTCACGAAGGTGATGGCAGAGATGATGGTACTGCTCAGGAGGTCGGGGGTCAACATTATCCCCTACCTGGACGACTTGCTGATCAAAGCAAGGTCGGAGCAGGTCCTGTTACAGGACATAGCAAGAACCAGACAGGTTTTATCCGAGCATGGGTGGATCCTGAATATCCCCAAATCCTCTCTGACGCCGTCACGGCGTATCCTCTTTCTGGGAATGTTCCTGGACACGGAGGTGAAAAGGATTTTCCTCCCCCGGGAGAAGATGGAAGCCATACAATCCCTGGTAATGGTGATTTTGGCAAAGCCTCAGGTGACGGTTCACCAATGCATCCAGTTATTGGGCAGAATGGTGGCCACCTTCGAGGCCATTCAGTTCGGACGCTTTCACACCAGAGTGTTCCAACTGGACCTGTTGTCAAAATGGTCGGGCTCCCATCTCCAGATGTACAAGAGGATTTCTCTGTCGCATCAGTCACGCCAGTCCCTTCTATGGTGGACTCAGGAGTCGAACCTGCTGGCAGGTCGGAGATTTGGCATCCAGGATTGGGTGCGACTCACGACAGATGCGAGTCTGCTGGGATGGGGTGCTGTGACCATGGACAGAACCTTTCAAGGTCAGTGGACTCGGTGGGAAGCGAGACTCCACATCAATATACTGGAGCTGAGAGCTGTATACAATGCAGTATTACAAGCCCAGGATCTTCTCCAAGGTCGGGCGCTCCAGATACAGTCCGACAACGCCACAACCGTGGCCTACATAAATCGCCAGGGAGGCACGAAAAGCAGGACTTGCATGAAGGAAGCTTCCAAGATCCTAACCTGGGCGGAAATGAACGTGATGGCTCTGTCGGCCATCTTTATCCCGGGCGTGGACAATTGGGAGGCGGACTTTCTAAGCCGTCACGCCCTCCACCCCGGGGAATGGAGCCTGAACTCACAGGTGTTTGCAGCAATTGTGGACCGTTGGGGCCAGCCATCGATAGATCTGATGGCATCCCGGTTAAACCACAAGGTTCCCATGTACTGCACAAGGACCAGGGATCCCTGCGCAGCGGCGATAGACGCCCTGACAATTCCATGGGTGTTCCCCTTGGTGTATCTGTTTCCACCCATACCACTACTGACAAGAGTTCTAAAAAGGGTTCGAAGTCAGGGAGTGGAAGCCATTCTGGTGGCTCCGGACTGGCCAAGAAGGGCTTGGTTCTCGGATCTACAGAGCCTGCTGATCAAGGATCCTTGGCCCCTGCCTCTAAGGAGAGACCTACTCACACAGGGCCCTTGTGTCTTCCAAGATTTAGGGCGGCTACGTTTGTCGGCGTGGAGGCTGAGCGGAAAATCTTAGCTCAGAAGGGCCTGGATGCATCAGTTATCACCACGATGATTCAGGCCAGAAAGCCGGTAACAAACGCCCACTACTACAAGATCTGGCGAAAGTACTTGGGGTGGTGTGAGGAGCAGAAGGTCCCCCCAGCGAAGTTTAACCTGAACAGGTTATTGTGCTTCTTACAAGCGGGATTGGATTTGGGTCTCCGTCTGGGCTCACTAAAAGTCCAGATCTCGGCCCTGTCTATATTCTTCCAAAGGAAATTGGCTACCATCCCGGAAGTACAAACATTCCTTCAGGGAGTGCTTCACATCCAGCCTCCCTTTGTACCTCCTACTCCTCCTTGGAGTTTGGATGTTGTTCTTAATTTTCTTCAATCCTCCTGGTTTGAACCGTTGGAGTCGATAGAACTGCGGTATATCACCTGGAAGGCGGTGGTCCTTTTGGCCCTAGCCTCGGCTAGAAGAGTGTCCGAATTGGGAGCCCTTTCCTGTAAGAGCCCCTATCTAATTTTTCATTCGGACAGAGCGGAGTTGAGAACTAACCCGCGATTTCTTCCTAAGGTGATCTCTTCCTTTCACCTTAATCAGCCGATTGTAGTCCCGTCTGCATCTGGTTCGCCGGATATTCCGGTATCCCTGGATGTGGTGCGTGTCTTGCGTGTGTACGTCCAGAGGACGTCAAGAATCAGGAAGACAGATTGTCTATTCATTCTGTATGACGCACAAAAGAAAGGACACCCTGCATCTAAGCAATCTATTGCCAGATGGATTAGAACTACAATCCAACAAGCCTATGTGACGGCTGGCATGCCGGCACCTCCGGTTTTAAAGGCTCATTCCACCAGAGCGGTGGGCGCATCCTGGGCGGCTGCTCGGGGTGTGTCAGCTCTGCAGCTCTGTAGAGCTGCTACATGGTCAGGGCAACACACCTTTGTAAAATTTTACAAGTTTGATGCCTTAGCCAAAGATGATACCCAGTTTGGGCAGGCAGTACTGCAGCAGTCTCCGCACGTACCCTCCCGTTCTGGAAGCTTTGGGACATCCCCAATGTCTTAAGACCATTCCCAGTATCCCATCAAGGACGTTAGTGAAAATAGGAATTTAATACCTACCGGTAATTCCTTTTCACGTAGTCCTTATGGGATACTGGGCGCCCGCCCTGTGCGGGGGTCTGGCTGCAGATTTATTCTGTTTATAAAAGTTCAGAAGTTAACCTAGTGTCTTCTGTTTCTAAGGTCTAGTTCAGTGACCTCTGTTAAAGAAAATCCATCCAGTTGATGGTATTATAGTTGTTTTTATTTTTGAATGAATGTGGGTGTGCTGGCATAAATCTCACCACACTATTCACACTTATGTTTACATAGGTGACATATAAAGTATTCCTCTCATATGTACATTCTCCTTCGGGCACAGTTTTTCCATTAACTGGTTCCTGGGTGGGGAATCAGAGGGGAGGAGCCAGCACACCCAGCTTCAAAGTTATAGATGTGCCTGTCTCCTGCGGATACCCTCTAATACCCAATGTCTTAAGACCATTCCCAGTATCCCATAAGGACTACGTGAAAAGGAATTACCGGTAGGTATTAAATTCCTATTTTTTGCCATTTATCCAGCGAAAGAACTAATTTATGACCCTTATGGCCTGAGATCTATATTAACCTAGGAAATAAATGGGGGGTTGGGGGATGAGGAGGATGTGATAGAGGAGGGTTGTGCACAGAGCATCAAACGCCAATTGTCAAAGATGAATCCACTGCTGGAGTCTTTTTGGGGTAAGAAGTTTCAGTAAAGAGGGAGTTCTTTGTATCTTGTGTTCAGATCATTTATCTGTTATCTGCCGATGATGGGGATAGTTTTTCTCGAATGAATCCTCTGGGTCTGAAAAGTCATAGTGTGTATCCTTAATGAAGATTCTCAGATGGGCAGGGTACATCAGCGCAAATTTCAGTTTCTTTTCAACCAGGTGGGTGCAAATAGAGGAGAATGCTTTCCTCTGCTTAGACAATTCTACAGAGAAGTCCTGGAATATGCGTAAACGGTTTCCCTTCCACGTAAGGGTCTGGATTTTTCGGGAGGCTCTCCAGAACACCACCTTGTGTAGGTAATTTAAACATCAAAACAGAACGGGTCTTGGTCTGGGATCATTGTGTTTGGGTAGATATCCTATCCGGTGTACTCTTTCAACCACTAGATCAGGGCTGGGCAATTGCGGCCCTCCAGATGTTGATGAACTACACATCCCAGCATGCCTTGCATCAGTTTCAGCATGGCCACATAGCAAAACTAATGCAAAGCATACTGGGATGTGTATAGTGTTCCCGCTAGGCTGTTTTAGCGGGGCGCTGCGCCCTGCCCGATTTTTAAAGGGCAGAATGCGCCCTGCCCCTCTAGAAGCGCCCAGCTAAAACAGCCTGCTGCCTGCCCGCCGGAGTTCACCGGTGAAGCCCAGCGCCGCCATAGATTGCGGTGCACGGCGCTTTCCCGACAGCTCTGGACTTAGTTACGGCCAGGCACGCCCCCTTCAGTGTCGCGGCGGCCCGGGCACACCCCCTTCAGTGACGCGGTGGCACGGGCACGCCCCCTTCAGTGACGCGGCGGCCCGGGCACGCCCCCTTAATTGTGACGTTGGCGTGCCCGGTCCGCCCCTCCAGCGCCCTGCCCCGTTTGGTTCCTAGAAGGAACACTATGTGTAGTTCATCAACATCTGGAGGGCCGCAATTGCCCAGCCCTGCACTAGATCTTTGCATTCAGCTGTTATGCCTAGCAGGTCAGGTAGTTTCTTGGTGACGAAATCTGTGAGTGCGGGGCCCTTAACTTCTTCTGGGAGGCCTACTACTCTGATATTGTTCCTCCTGAAACGGTTTTCCATCTCATCAACCTTATTCCAGAGCTGATAATTATCTTTCTGGAGTCTGATTATATCTTTTTGCACTGTATGCATATCATGGGAAAGTGCACCCAGCCTATTCTCATTAGTGGACACTCTGGTGGTAAGTTGTTGAAGTTGTTGGGAAATTTCCTGAACTGCTTTGGTTAATAAGGGGGCCATAGTGGATTTTATCGCATCCACAATGTCTCTGTAAGTTACAGGGGAGGCAGGGTCTCTACGATTCTGTGGTGTATCAGAGTCACCAGAAGCAGCTGCAGATTTCTTAGAAGCAGGAGAGAGGGGGGTAATATCATCTTCCTCCTCTGGAGCCATAGTGTGCTCAGCTCTGCGTTTTTCGTTCCTTGTTTGGGCTTGCTTGTTTTGCTTCCCTACTATGAGGGATTGATCCATCTGTGTAAGGTGTATCTGAATGAGCCCCTTATTATTTAAAGGTGTCTCAACGACTGATCTAAGGACTGTGGCTTTGTCGGGTAACACTGTTCTTGATGTTTACACTGAGGTATGGAGGGGGGTCTTCCCTGCTATAGCAAGGTCTGGAAAATGCCAGTAAGGAGCTTGTGAGAGGTATAGCCCACTTCTGTTCCCCTTAGGTATGCTTTATCCTCAGGGAGCCTGTAGAGGTGTTGGGGTCTGGGGTAGGAGGTTGCAGGCCCACAAAGAAAAAGTGTAGTGTAGCGTAGATGGATAGCACCCGTGACTACTGAGTGGCGTCGGTGGAATGGTGGCTGGTGTAGCCTTTGTGTGCACTGTACCTCTGAGTGGTGCTCGCCCTGGGTCTCTCTAGCAGCTGAAGCGTGGAAGACCCGTTATCTCTGTAGGCGCTGCTTCAAAATGGTGCTGGGAGGATGATGACATCGCCGGGTGCGTGTGGAGCCTGTGCTGGATGTGCGGCACCTGAGGGATAATGCCGAAGACTTTCCAGTGGATCGCAGCTGGTGTGAGGCGGCTTGTACTCCGTGCGCTTCTTCAACTGTGCTGGATTGGGGTTCTCTAGGCGCTGTGCTGTGATGGCGCCGGGTGGGAAGTGACGTCACTGAGTGCTCCGTGCCTCCGTACGGTGCAGGGATGGGGTCTGCGGGGCCCAGGATGGTTCAGTATGTCCAGGGGGTGTTGGACAAGGAGGCAAAGGTGGTCGAGGACATGTAAGTGTCCTCTGTGTGTCTGTTGATCGGGATCTGCCCGGAGCTGCGGAATCAGGCAGCTTCTCCCATGCAGCCGGAAGCGGAAGTCCGAGATTGAAGCAAATTCAATTTACTAAACAATACAAATAATTACAATTTCTTTAATAGACCGGCCGGTAGAAAACCATAAAAATTATTACATAAAATTTTAGCTTAAGCCCATTAAATATAAAATTTATCCTAAATGTCAATTTCCAAAATTTTTATTTAAACAAGGGTTAATCAGTGTTCGTATTCACAGCTCTCACAGCTGGATTGGATTAGTAGCAGAACAAAAAGCTGAATATTATTAGCATGTGCAACGACATTTTTTTTCCCTCCTTTTTCGGCTTGATATGGATTAGTGGTTAAATGTACAGCATATTGTTCTCTCACAACAATCACAGTCCAAGCAAGATGATATAATGGAATGAATTGTGCCTTTATAAATACTGCTCTGCCACAGCAGATTTGGGTTAATATCACAGCAGAGTTAGATTAATATGGTGAAGAAATTGCACTCTCCCACAGCAAATAAGTGGGGAGAGGACGGGTAGGGAGATTGTCTGCACACTCTAAATGGATCACTAGTGTTATTTGGACCCGTGTTGCCCGCTATTTTTATATCACTCGCGGGGGTGCCACTCAGGGTAACTAGGGTATACAGAGAAACTGTGGTAGCACAAGAAGTTGTGCAAAAAAGATGTAGGAACAAAAGAGGATTGATTCTTTGTAGGTGAAATAAAGAGTTTAAAATCATATACATATAGACATGGTGCTCATACCAAGAAATGAGAAGATGTGAAGAATAGAGTATTAAAAAAATGTCAGAGCCCGTTGTCTGCTGCACTGTATTTGATTATTTGGGAGTATCTCTTGGGTCTATTGTGTCTATGCACTATTGCCTTGAATTGGCTTACAGCCCAGTTTTCCTCCTTTGATGTATCTTATACAGGGATAAATGCTAGTTGATTCTATTTTATTTTCAATAGTTGGCATCTAGCATAGCATTTTCCTCTTTCAGAGAGAGGTGTGTGTTGGATTTTAATTTAGATTTTAGCTCCCTCAGAGCTTAGAGTTGTGTTGCCCCAATTGGTGATTTTTAAGAGGCAATTCTGATGTTTTTCAATTTCTGTGTGTTTAGTTTTTACTAGCACATGTCACTTTTGGAATTCAATTTCATGTGTGTTTGTGGGATTTTATTACGGGTTTGTTTTTATATAATTTATATGTAACAACCTGTAGGGCTGGGTTTTTTTCCCCCCTTTTATTTATTTTAGGTTTTTTTTGCCAGCAGTGGCTTGCACTCCCCTGTCTGGGTGAATGCTAGTACTGATTTTACTTAAATAGTTTTTTTACAGGTTGGTTTCTTATATAGTCTATATGTAACACCCTGTAGGGCTGGGTATTTTTCCCTTGTTTATTTTAGGGTTTTTTCCAGCAGTGGTTTGCACTCCCCTGTCTGGGTAAATGCTGGCACTGATTCCCTATGTATACACACAGATTTATGTTTTTATCATATTCCAATAGTATATTTTTATTTACACACTTATTTGTATATAAGTTCACAGGTTGATTCTCCCAATCTAGGTGAGCATCAACGCTGTTTTCCTCCACACACACACCTCAGTTTCTCTCTTAATTTACATCATATACATTTGTATCATTTTTTGCAGCTAGAGGTCGGGCTCTGATAGCTCGACGCGCGTTTCACCTAATGAGGCTTTTTCAAGCCTCATTAGGTCTCAATGAAAAAGCCTCATTAGGTGAAATGCGCGTCGAGCTATCAGAGCCCAACCTCTAGCTGCAAAAAATTATACAAATGTATATGATGTAAATTAAGAGAGAAACTGAGGTGTGTGTGGAGGAAAACAGCGTTGATGCTCACCTAGATTGGGAGAATTAACCTGTGAACTTACATACAAATAAGTGTGTAAATAAAAATATACTATTGGAATATGATAAAAACATAAATCTGTGTGTATACATAGGGAATCAGTGCCAGCATTTACCCAGACAGGGGAGTGCAAACCACTGCTGGAAAAAACCCTAAAATAAACAAGGGAAAAATACCCAGCCCTATAGGGTGTTACATATAGACTATATAAGAAACAAACCTGTAAAAAAACTATTTAAGTAAAATCAGTACTAGCATTCACCCAGACAGGGGAGTGCAAGCCACTGCTGGCAAAAAAAAAACTAAAATAAATAAAAGGGGGGGAAAAAACCCCAGCCCTACAGGTTGTTACATATAAATTATATAAAAACAAACCCGTAATAAAATCCCACAAACACACATGAAATTGAATTCCAAAAGTGACGTGCTAGTAAAAACTACACACAGAAATTGGAAAACATCAGAATTGCCTCTTAAAAATCACCAATTGGGGCAACACAACTCTAAGCTCTGAGGGAGCTAAAATCTAAATTAAAATCCAACACACACCTCTCTCTGAAAGAGGAAAATGCTATGCTAGATGCCAACTATTGGAAATAAAAGAGAATCAACTAGCATTTATCCCTGTATAAGATACATCAAAGGAGGAAAACTGGGCTGTAAGCCAATTCAAGGCAATAGTGCATAGACACAACAGACCCAAGAGATACTCCCAAATAATCAAATACAGTGCAGCAGACAACGGGCTCTGACATTTTTTAATACTCTATTCTTCACATCTTCTCATTTCTTGGTATGAGCACCATGTCTATATGTATATGATTTTAAACTCTTTATTTCACCTACAAAGAATCAATCCTCTTTTGTTCCTACAATAATAAAAAGGAATCAAGACAAAGGGGAATTTTTTAAAGAATGTTTATTAAAAGTTAAATTTTATTGAATTCATCATTACAATACAGTAAACATAAAAACAAAAAGTCTCTTTATAGTGTGCACTCATACAGCACAACTTCTTGTGCTACCACAGTTACTCTCCCACAGCAACAAGGTTGATGACATGCATCTTCGTATTCATCCTTATTAAATATAATAGTTCAAAGCATCCATCCTTATTAAATTTAATAGTTAAAAGTTTATAGGTCTGCTGCTTTGCT
Organism: Crinia signifera; assembly: GCF_055691185.1. NCBI lineage: Eukaryota > Metazoa > Chordata > Amphibia > Anura > Myobatrachidae > Crinia > Crinia signifera. Next base: position 86,786,742 of record NC_139222.1, read on the forward strand.
GCTTCCACTTGCTTGGGTGTTAGAACCAGTCCAGTGATGCCTGTCAGCCTCTCCTGTGCCTTTTTCCAGCTGCTGGTGCTCTCCCGGAATGCAGCCTAATCTGGAAGTAGTTCACAGGGCTTTTTCAGGCTCTTCACAGTAGGGTCTTTGATGCATTTTCCCGCCTACAAATGACTTCCAGGTGTCTGCAGAGAAAAACTGCTGGGTTTATATGGCAATATCCGCATGCTGACCCTACTCGAATCTGGTGGCTGCAGAGAGGGGGGAACACTTATCCAAACTGTCATAGTCTGTATTATGTGTTGAATTGGATATTTTGTGATAAACTAGTTAGGGCATTGTAGCTAAAGCCAAATACAAGTTGTATTAGCAGGGGGTGGTCATGACCTTAATGCAGATATCTCTATTTCTTATATTCTATCCAATATACATTTTGTTGGCTGCAGTTTTTGAGAGTTGTCCACAAAATTGTTTTTTTGGCCTTTACAATTTGCTATGAGAACCACCCCTCTTCTTTAATCCAGGCCTTCAACCATTGCACTACCCAATTGATAATGCCAGTGGCATGCTGTTGTTGGAAATTCCTTGCCTTTTGGCTATCAGTGCTGGCAAGCTTACTCTACCAGCGCCAATGACAATTCATTAAGTCTAAGTCAATCTACATCTTACCACTGTTCATATTTTGTGTCAAACCTAAGCATCGTCACATATGAGTTTTAAGTCTGTCTGGGGAAGATGTGTGTGGCAGGAGCTGGCAGAGTCAAAGGTTAGAGGAAGCTGGCATGGCTGATCCCTTGTCCTGTAGTGTCCTAAGGTGAGACAGAAGGCATAAATAGAGAGAGAGCAATGAAACTTTATTGTACTGAAACTGGCAGAACTAACTCTGGATAGGTGGTCAGAAGAACTGGAGAGGGAACCATTAGGGAGCTCATGCAGAGCAATTACTTCAAGAGAAGCAACATTGTATTGGCAGCTCAGTAGTGCCCAGGGAACTCTCTTTATAGGGAGAGCTGTTAGCTGTGTTGGTCAGCTGAGGACAAGCACTGTCCTGTGTGGCAGGAAGCAGTGAAGTGACAGAATTTATCATAGCTGTACCGGTGCCTAGTTTTTATAAGTGAAGCTAGGCGTGGAGACTTGTCCGACCTATTGCAGAGGATGCTGTACTGAGAGCAGTGCACAGCAGAGTGAAACACTGACAGAGGCATGTTGCAGGGGTCTATGTGAGAATACAGTGCAAACAGATCTCCACGCCAGCCGGGAGGAACACTGCACTTACTAGAAAGCTATGGCAGAACTCGGCTCATGGAAGCACAGTTCTCTTGAGAAGAACATGCAAATGAATGAAAGAATTGGCTCCTGTCCACCGGAGCTTCCATCCTCGGCCCCTGGAGAAAGGGCGCCCCGTGGACGGGGAGAGGGCAGAGAAGAAGCCCCCCCAGCCAAGACAGGGCACCGCCACAGCACCCGCACTGCAGAGACGGAAGGGACGTGGAGGAGGGGGACCCGGCTCTGGATGCGGCTCAGGATTGGCCGCAGGAGTCAGCCCAGCCCCCGGCGCACAGTCGCCACGAGGACACCGCCACGACCCCCGCACTGAGGAGACGGAACCGGCGAGGAGGATGGGGACCCAGCCCGGCTCTGGACAGCCAAAAGTGTCAGCTCTGCCCACGGCGCCCAGAATGCGTCATAGGACCCGGCCGCTGGCGCGCAGCTCTCCTCCCCCATCGGCACCGGCACCCACCCAATTCTGAGGTACCCCCTATGTTACACGGAAGGAGGAGGTAGGATCAGTCAATCGGTGGCACCGTGTAGAAATTCAGGGAGGGCCCAACTCCAGCCTCAGGCCTCACTGTCTCTCCCCAGGCCCAGTGACTCTCTCTGCCCAGCAGACAAAGGAACCAGTTGTAAAGCTGAGAATTGCCGGACAACTTTATATTGAGCGCACTTTGGGCGAAATGTAATAGGGTGCGATTTTTTAGACTAAAAAAAAATCACACCTTTAAAAATCGCATTTTTTGCCGCAAATTCGCATATGTAATGAGATGCGAATTTGCGGCAAAAAATGCGATTTGCCGCAATTTCGGGCGATTTTTAGTCATGAAAATGTGTGCATTTTCAGTCATGAAAATGTGCGCATTTTCATAAATGCGATTTTGTGCTAAAAAAAAAAAGTTTTACAAAAAACGGCATGGGGTCCCCCCTCCTAAGCATAACCAGCCCCGGGCTCATTGAGCCGGACCTGGTTCCAAAAATACGGGGGACAAAAAGCATAGGGGTCCCCCGTATTTCTGAAACCAGCCCCGGACTCTTGGACCGGTCCTGGTTCCAAAAATACGGGGGACAAAAAATCTGGGGGTCCCCCGTATTTTGAAACCAGCACCGGGCTCCAACAGCCCGCGGTGTCATGCCACAGCCGGGGGACACTTTTTATACAAGGTCCCCCGGCCAAAACATGAGCACCGTGGCTGGTCAGCCTTGGACGGGGTACCTGGAGGAGTGGGGTCCCCCCCCCCCAGGCTTCACCCGTCCAGGGCTGAAGCCCGGGGCTGTCACCGGCGTCCGTGGCCAGTGGACGCCGGCCTGATAGGGTTAAATCGATCATGCGTTACATTGCTTTATACCGGAGAACTACAAGTGCCAGCAGACCTCCCCCGCATGCTGGGACTTGGAGAACCACAAGTCCCAGCATGCGGGGCATTAATGGGCCCGCTGGGACTTTTAGTCCACCTGTAAAAAGAATGTTTATAAAAAACACACACACAGAGAAGTAAAAGTTTATTACACACACACCTCACTTTTACACCAGCGTTACTTACCATTCCTGGATCCAGCGCTGGTCTGGCTGCTTCACAGCCGGCTCCCCCCGCACTGACAGGCAGCGGGGAGAACCGGCTTTCTCCTTTGCCTCTAACAGCTTCTGTAGCTACAGAGGCTGAGAGCGCGATTGGCCGATACGTCTCCATGGAGACGCATAGCTCAGTCCTGATTGGCTGAGCTATGCGTCTCCATGGAGACGCATAGCTCAGCCAATCGCGCTCTCAGCCTCTGTAGCACTGGGACGGTGGTGATTTCTTTATAGGAAGAGCTGTGTGTGTGTGTGTGAGACTATTTTATTTTCCAAAATATGCATTCAATTTGTATTTCTAAAATTTTTATTTGTCTTGTATGTACTCTTAGTACGTTTTTCATTTTGATTTCTATATATTTGATTTTTTTTCATCCTTTTGATCCTTAAGTATAGCGATAGATTTGCCACAAACTGCTTAATGCAATCCTTTTACCCATGAGATCTAGGATGTTTAATACACAATTATCACACATGGAATCGGTTTTTGACAAAAATGGAGCTGTAGAGTTCAATGTACATTGGGTGTCTATCCTGATTAGGGAAATTTTATAAGAGCATGGCCTGTAATTATAAAATTAATGATTCAATAGAGCACACAGAAATATATTAAATATAATGTATTCGGAAAAATGCTGTTCTTTAAAAGGATATCCTGTGTGTATTTAATGCATTCAGTACACGTTTATGAATCCGAGATTGCGTTGAAAAATATAGTTTAGTTTGTTTTATTCCACATTATCATACCTGAAACTGACTAGAGTGTAAATCAATACAAAATGTATTCGCCCCCTGCTGCAATAGCTTTAAGTATGTCTGTCTGAAGAGCATTACTTTCATTCTTCCCTACCACCTTCACGCAAATGTATTCTTCTTTTTCACCGTTACTCAATTCCTTTCTGTCATAATGGTGGGGAAAACTGAGCATTAGAAAGTTTGAACATGTGTTGGCGCAGTCTCTAATTCAGATCACAGCAGTACTTTTCTCGTGGCTGACACCAGCTAATGAAGCATGGGACTTCTGTGATTTACGTTAATATCCCATTGCTGGGAGTTACTGCCCTGTCAGTATACTGTCTGTTGGGTTCCTTGTTCTCTGCTCTTTTGTTTCATTCTGACACATGAAAATATTCACCAGGTATGAACCCTGTGTGTTTATTATAGTGGCACAAGTCATATTAAGCATACATTGTTACATTGCCAGACACCGCAAAAAGTCTAGAGCAGAGGTGCAGTCACACGCTTCTCTTATGCATGTGCATACAGATAAGCCACCATTCTTTTCATTTGACTGTTTTGTTATATTGTTTTCTTATTTTGGTATTTCAAGTGGCACCTAGTTCTTTGTATTCACAGCTCAGTTGTAGAAAGCCAGTAGCCTGCTTCAGATATATAATGGCTCATATTGGATAAACTGTGTCAAGGTGCCCACACACTAGAATGATTTTTTTGGCGATTGGCCGATTTCTGATAAATCGGTCGATTATATCATCCGATGTTTACAGATAATTGAAAATCAGCCGATATTGGTCCGATGCGCGCTTCCGTGGATCTTTTTCTAAATCTTCTGATCTTAAGGGGTGTACACACGGAGAACTTTTAACACGAGATTTTGACTAGATAGTCAAAATCTCCTAGAAGGTTAGCCAAAATCTCCCTATTTTTCTCCTGCTTAGTCAATATTGTCTAGCATAGATTGCTTAGCATAGATTGACTGTGCAGGCAAGGCAATTTTGACTAGATCATAGTCTATCATTGCTTAGACAAAATCGCTTAGTCGAAATCTCCAGTGCAACTAGCCAAAATCTCTCCCAAAATTGCTTAGTCAAAATTGTCCATTAGTCAAAATCTCCCCGTGTGTACACCCCTTTCTCCACCTGTGCTCCTGTCCTGTTCTTCCCTTCCTCTACTTCATCTTCAGTCTCCTCGACAATTTTGACACCTACTTCTGAACTGATGCTGATTTTAGTTCTACCAGCTATACCCCTATTCATACTGTATTTTTCAACACACCCTGTACGTTACCTTGTAATTTGTTTTTTGTTTGCTATGTACGGCGCTGCGGACACTTTGCGGCACCTTATAAATAAACGTACTACTACTAGTCAGCGATGGCGGCTGTGTGCTCCTGAGCAATGCTAGAATTGCTCTGTCGGGGCACCATCTAGTGGCCGTAGGTGCGCAAAACACTTACATTTCGCCACTTAGGGGTGAGGAGCAGCGTTGGCCTTTTACTTGATAGAATTAACGTAAATTTTGTGCTTGTTCTGTTTAGCATATTAAATCAAAAAGATGATTCCACCAAGATTATCTGTTTACATTAGCACTGATCATCTCAGGCTGGTTGGATTGCTTTATCTGGGGTTTCCAGATTAAATTGTTAGATGGCTCCAAGTCTTCTGGCATCCAGTACAGAGGGCACAGTGCAATAGATGGGACAACTTGCCATTATATTTGCCCTGGTATTCCCCCTTGGCTTGTGGCATGAGGCTTGTGTCAGGCAGCCTACATGCACAATGGACACTGGCCGCACTTGCTTCATAAGAGCTTTAAAAAAAGTTAATCATTAACAAATTCTAAATCATTCTGCAGTATAGGGGAGTATTCAATGTATGCCGATATTTCCGGTAGTCGGAGACGTCGGAGCAAACCTATTCAATTCGGCTGAAGATTGGACAATTTAGCAGCAGTTTTCAACAATGCAGATTCTACTTTGAAAAAAGCTTGAATTTGCATTATAGAATATGCAGCTAAATTGTCTAATTTGTTGCCGTTCTCGATGATCCACTGCCTTTCCTGGAACCATTCTAGTTGTTGGATAGATTGAATAGGTCATTTTTGTAAATTTAACTTAATATCGTCGAAAAGTGCAGATTATTTCCTACTGTCAGAAATATTGGCACTGATTGATTACCCCCCATAGTGTTCTAATACCTTTAGAGTATGACCTGGCAGACTGTCTAATAGGAGGCCCTTTTTAGTTTACTTAGCGTTGATTATTGTAGATCTTATCAAAATCCAGTAAGGGTGCATTCATTTACACTGTGTTTTAAAGCCTCCGCTGCTCTATTGCACATTCATTTACAGTGTTTGAGCTCTCCAAGTGGTATGATCCTTTACACGTATGGTGGATATAGGAATGGCTTATATTTTTTAAACCTTAGGAAATATCGGATTTACAGATATGATACACTTGGAGGACCTCCAAGCAGTCCCCTCCATTTTGAACTGAGACTTAAAAGTAGATTGTCCTCTTGTTGTTTCCCAAACTGTGTACCACCGGGCACTTGCAGGGGTGCCAGTGGATGGTGGTCAACGATCAAATTAAAGTATTTCTGGTCATTGTGACAGGCAAAACTAAGGCTGCCAATTATAAATAATGTGGCCATAGAAGCCCACCTATATCACAGCCACTTTACTGAACCTAAGGAGTATAGCTAAGCACCAATAGCTAATCATTTTACTGCAATTCTCAATAAGATACTTTTTGTCCAAGGGGTGCTGTGAAAATAATTCTGATACTTTAAAACTATGCAATTCTGTGGAGTATGTGGCCTGCTGGCCATCATATGTAATGTCTAATTTATCATTTAACAAAGATCTCTTTGTTATGTATGACCTGATGTCTTAAAGGTCTGAGATACGGACCAAAACGTTGACAGGCCAATATTGCTACTATGTTACAATAAAAAACGTAAGACTTTTTACAAATCATTCTGCTAAATGGTGAGTCTTTAACAAGAGATAAATGTGAGGGTGATGAGAGATACATGCCCAGCCAATCACCTGCTAACTGCCATGTTACAGGCTGTGTTTGAAAAAAGTCAGTAAAGAGCTGATTGGCCGGACGTTTATCTCTCTTTATCACCCTTGCATTTATTTCTTGTTAATACATCTGTCCCTATGTACCTTGGAGTTGAGCACATTCTGGATGTATAAGATTGATTGGAGTGTGGATAACCTGTGCCTAGATATAGATATAGATAGATAGATAGATAGATAGATGCCCATTACCCTGCGGGTGCAGCATATAGTTTTACACGCTGTATATATACATGACTGGTGCGCAGTTTAGGTATGTTGGAGTCTGAGTATTCTGGGCCACTATAATGATGACTACACAGCTGTTCTGATTTACCTTGTCTAGCTGACCATGTAAGGGGGCACCCAGGCATAGCACACTACACTGCCCTCTGCACTGCTGTCATGCTGTTCTTTGTGCTGTATTTGAAAAACTACTGTATCAGTCCAAAATGTCGATTTACTACTGTGGTGATGTATTAAAACCGTTTTTGGCTATTCATATTGAAGTTTGGAGAGTGCTTTCTATTTAGATCTTGGTTTGGTCTATACCTGGATTCCTGTATATGGTACACTATGTGGAGCCACCCCACTTTCGACACTGACTGGATTGGAGTGCAGATTTTCATATCTATCTGTATCTATTATTTTATAGTGTGTGAGATTTAATTATTTAATTTTTTTATTTTTTTTAAGATCATAGTAAGTCATGAAAATGTGGGGTTTATATACACCTTCATATTTTATACCAATTTATTAATGTACCTACGTTTGCACGGATATTGGTTGTTCACTAGAAGTCCAAGGTCCTCGTATTATTTTTATTGATTGTAAATCCGCAATTTGTCAAAGAACAGCCCCTTTAACCAATCATCCAGGATAAATGGCTTTCCACTGTAATGGGGCTGTTGATTTAGGGACCAGCTAAAAACACTAAATTACTATTATTGGGTCAGTCCAATTCCCTGTTCATGTTTTCCAAATTGCTAAATAGTGTAATCACTGACCATTTTGTCTCTGTTGCAGCCCATCCCACTGCTGAAGAAGGGAATGACTCACTCCATCACCATGTCACAGGAGCAGATATCTTGTCTTCTGGCCAATGCTTTCTTCTGCACATTCCCACGGAGGAATACGAAAAAACCAAAGTCTGAGTACTCTACATACCCTGATATAAACTTCAACAGGTAGTTGTCACTCTCCATGTGCTGGCCTTAGGTGAAATGCAGCCTAAATCCTTCCTCTCAGCCAATCCGCAATTGGCTGAGAGAGCTCTCAGGCAATCACTGGCTGCCCATTCATTTGTATTGTTTTTTTTTATTTCTTGCAGCTCCTTGCTCCTCCTGCCCAGCTCTACGTTCCCCTTGCAGGGTCGCCGGCATCCCCCACCCGCCGCTTCTGATCGTCCACTGCCCAGAGGTTGCACATAAGATTGAGCAAATCTTATGTGCAGTCAGCCCGACCTCCCGACTCCGATCCGATGCGTATCGGGTGAGACGGGATGGCTACACATGTGATTTGGGACGATTTTCTTGGCCCAATCCATCCGACGCGGGTGAAATCTGGCCCAAATCGCATAGTGTATGGGGGCCGTAAACAATGAGTTCTCAAATCTAGTCCTCAAGTACCCTCAGCAGGTCATGTTTTGTTGATTTGTTAACTATGCACAGTTAAGGATATTTCGCATGTTCAGTCATTAATCAACCTGCTACTGCAGACAGAAAAGCTGGATACTCACCTAAAGATCTATCTGCAGATCAATATATCTGCATATATAGCTCTAGACTCATTGGGCATTGTGTTCTGCAATAAGTCATGACTGACATCATAACTGGGTGGGCATGCTCATGCGCCCACTCTGTTGCACTGTCAATCACTGCCAGCTTGTGCAGCAAGTATTGGCGGATCGCCCGTACACACAGCACAATGCTGTGATATATTGGGGATCGGCTCTGCTACACCGCTGATGCGATGTCTGTGACTGGTGTATTTAAGACATATCGCTGGTACACACTGGCCAATGGACTGGCAATATATATTGGCCTTTTAATTGAACAGCCAATATAACGGTCAAGATTTGAGACTGAGAACTATAGGTTTAGACCAGGGGTAGCCAACTCCAGTCCTCGAGAGCTACCAACAGTTAATGTTTTCCAGGTCTCCTCACAGAATCACAAGTGAATTAATTAGCTCCACCTGTGGATCTTTTATAATGTGTCAGTCAGTAATGAGTGCACCTGTGCACCTGCGAGGTGAGCTGGTAAACGTGAACTGTTGGTAGCTCTCGAGGACTGGAGTTGGCTACCACTGATTTAGACTATCAGCATCTTGAGCTTCTCTCAGTGAATGGTTTATCCCACCTTGGATTCCAAACACAGACTGCTTTTATATATTGAGTAAACTTGATGGCTTCTAAACCTTTTGTTCTGTCTGCGCTACAGTATTCTGTATGCCTAAATATCTATTAAAAGATCTCTGATTTGATTAGTGTTGATCCCTAAAAGATGGAACAAGGAGCATAAACAAGTCTTATCCTTGGCTGGCAGTTGGGACGGCTGTATCTGTCTCCTTGTTATATTGGAGCATGGTACGTGGCAGCTGACAGAAGCTCTTACAAGACAAAGAAATAAATATGGATCTGACTCACTGAAGGAAAAATCTCTCAGTAATTTGTCAGTGACTCCATTTCAGAAAAAGCCTGGTCTTGCTGCTCAATGTATTTATCAATGTCCCTTAATTGGAAATATTCTGAACATTTGAATTTCTTCATTCACAACTCCCGCTGAGCAGATGAGTGCGCACATCTCATTGTCAGGGAATGGGAGGGGGAGTGTTCCCTGCCAGCAGAATACAACTGACAGTAAATAGATAACTTTAGTCTACATTCCTTATTTAATTTGACATATACTGTACAATCAAATATATAGTTCCCAACTGTTTTGAAATGTTTCATACATACTGAAATAGAACAAGTTCATTTGGCAATCTGCACTCCAGTGGAAGTTTGTATAGGTGCATGTTATCTATTTGTGCAGTTAGTCATAGTTCTAAGTTTTGCTTAACCCTATTGTTCTAATGACAGTGGGTGTGTAAACACACAAACATGCTGTCTCAGGGTGCTTTTGTTTGTTTGTGTTTTTAAAACTGGGTTTAAGTGCTTAACCCCTTCACGACATATGACGTGTATATATACGTCATATGTCGGTTGCGGGGGAATCAAGCCAGCTAACGGAGTGAGCTGGCTTGAAAGAGAGCAGGTAATGGCTGTATATTACAGCCAGGTCCCTGCTCTCACGGCCACGAGCGGCGAGTTCGCCGATCGTGGCCGTTTAACCCTTTAAGCACCGCGGGCAAAGCGCCCGCAGTGCTTAAATAGCTGATCGGAGGGGGGGCGCCCCCCTCCGGCGCCGATCGGGGCCCCCCGCAGCGAGATCGGAGGGTGCCGATCGGTTGCCATGGTAGCCAGGGGTCTAATGTAGACCCCTGTGCTGGCCGTGTGTGCATACCTATTACATCCTGCCTCAGGCAGGATGTAATAGGAAGTGCATAAAATCACTACGTTCAGCCATAGAGCTCTATGGCTGAACCTAGTACAGGCGATCGCGCCCCCTAGTGGTCAAGTACACTAGGGGGCCTTGTAGTAAAAGTAAAAAAAAAAAAAAATAAAGTTTAAAAATAAAAAAAAAATAAAAAAATATTAAAAGTTCAAATCACCCCCCTTTCCCCATTTCCCAAATAAAAATAAATAAAAAATAAAAAAAATAAACATATTTGGTATCGCCGCGTTCCTAAAAGTCCGATCTATTAAAATATAACATTAGTTATCCCGCACGGTTAAAGGCGTAAACGAAAAATAATCCCCAACGCCAAAACTACGTTTTTTGGTCGCATCGCGTACCCAAAAAAAAATAACTAAAAGAGATCAGAAAGTCGCCCATATCCCATAATGGTATTAATTAAAAAGTACACTTCAGCCCGCAAAAAATGAGCCCTCACCCAGGTCCGTAGGTGGAAAAATAAAAAAGTTATAAGCCGCAGAACATGGCGACGCAACGCAAATTAGAAAAACCGTAAAAGTTGCGATTTTTTTTTTTAGTGGTAAAACATAACGAAAACTATATAAGTTTGGTATCACCAGAATCGTAACGACCCATAGAATAAAGATAACCCATCATTTTAAACGAACTATGAACTCCAAAAAAACCGTAACCAGCGCAAAATTGTGCAATGGCGTTTTTTTTTTTTTTTTACCCCACATTGAATTATTTCCTGATTCCCCAGAATATTATACGGTATAGTAAATGGTACCATTACAAAGTACAACTTGTCCCGCAAAAAAAAAGCCCTCATGTGTCTATATAGCCGGAAAATTAAAAAAGTTACGCTTATTTGAATGCAAGGAGGAAAAAAAAAAAAAAAATTACCTTAAAAGGCAATGTCGTGAAGGGGTTAATGACCGTTTACATAGGAAGCATTGGATTTTTATTGGTTCTGGAGGGCTGCTAGCTGCAGGTGCTGTTCTGTTGGAAAAAAGATGAAGCACCACCATTGCTGTTAATTAAAAGAAGACCACCTCCAACATGTTTGGGTCAAAAACGCCATTGCTCACAGGAACATGACACATTTAATCAACGGTTCCTTGGAGGCTAGTTAAACGAGAATGCGCAAAAGCACTGAACAGGTGCTTTCATTACATTGGAATGTCAGCATGATGAATTGACACCTTTAAACAACACAATGTAATGCCAAGTCAATCACACTTCTGTGAAATCAAACTGTCCACTTAGGAAGCAACACTGATTGACAATCAATTTCGCATGCTGTTGTGCAAATGGAACAATAGACAATAGGTGGAAATTATAGGCAATTAGCAAGACACCCCCAATAAAGGAGGAGTTCTGCAGGTGGTGACCACAGACCACTTCTCAGCTCTCATGCTTTCTGGCTGGTGTTTTGGTCACTTTTGAAAGCTGGCGGTGCTTTCACACTAGTGGTAGCATGAGACGGAGTCTACAACCCACACAAGTGGCTCAGGTAGTGCAGCTCATCCAGGATGGCACATCAATGTGAGATGTGGCAAGAAGGTTTGCTGCGTCTGTCAGCATAGTGTCCAGAGCATGGAGGCGCTACCAGGAGACAGGCCAGTACATCAGGAGATGTGGAGGAGGCTGTAGGAGGGCAACAACCCAGCAGCAACGCTACCTCCGCCTTTGTGCAAGGAGGAACAGGAGGAGCACTGCCAGAGCCCTCCAAAATGACCTCCAGCAGGCCACAAATGTGCATGTGTCTACTCAAATGGTCAGAAACAGACTCCATGAGGGTGGTATGAGGGCCCGACGTTGGGGGTTGTGCTTACAGCCCAATACCGTGCAGGACGTTTGGCATTTGCCAGAGAATGCCAAGATTGGCAAATTCACCACTGGCGCCCTGTGCTCTTCACAGATGAAAGCCGGTTCACACTGAGCACGTAAAAGAGTCTGGAGACGCCAAGGAGAACGTTCAGCTGCCTGCAACATCCTCCAGCATGACCGGTTTGGCAGTGGGTCAGTAATGGTGTGCGGTGGCATTTCTTTGGGGGGCTGCACAGCCCTCCATGTGCTCGCCAGAGGTAGCCTGACTGCCATTAGGTACCGAGATGAGATACTCAGACCCCTTGTGAGACCATATGCTGGTGCGGTTGCCCTGGGTTCCTCCTAATGCAAAACAATGCTAAACCTCATGTGGCTGGAGTGTCAGCAGTTCCTGCAAGACAAAGGCATTGATGCAATGGATTGGCCCTCCCATTTCCCAGCCGTGAATCCAATTGAGCACATCTGTGACATCATGTCTCGCTCCATCCACCAATGCCACATTGCACCAGACTGTCCAGGAGTTGGTTGATGCTGTAGTCCAGGTCTGGGAGGAGATCCCTTGGGAGACCGTCCGCCACCTCATCAGGAGCATGCCCAGGCGTTGTAGGGAGGTCATACAGGCACGTGGAGGCCACACACACTACTGAGCCTCATTTTGACTTTTTTTAAGGACATTACATAAAAGTTGGATCAGCCTGTAGTGTGTTTTACCACTTTAATTTTGATGGGGGTTCCAAATCCAGACCTCAATGGGTTAATAAATTTGCTTTCCATTGATAATTTTTGTGTGATTTTGTTCTTTACATAGTTGAATGTGCTGACAACAAAGTACTTAATAAGATTATTTCCTTAATTCAGATCTAGGATGTGTTTTGTTCGTGTTCCCTTTATTTTTTTGAGCAGTGTATTATTTAAGCCACTTTTATGCAGAATTATAATTTGCATGTCCCATAATTCATAGATATAATTGTTTTCCTGAATAAATTTTGTTTTGCGCTTGAATAGCTTACTGGGAAATGTGGTGACTACGTCTGTTTTAAGTTGAAGCTTAATATTAAATAATAAAACTATGAAGTTTTATTTAATATTAACAACATTTTTTTTTGGGGGGGGGTTTCTGTGTGTTCTCACATGACCAAAAATGTGTAATCCCTACGAAGGTCGCCCAAACCGGTTTTCTCTTTCAATGGTCCTGGTGACACAGCTCAACACTGGGATGTAGGAGGGTCCGAAGGAGCCAGGCACCTATCCTAAAGCTTTAGAGGGTAGGCTCCTCCCCTACTGCATCCCGGACTCTTCAGTTCGTGTTAGGTGCCCACTGGAGTGGGTGCTATTTTAAAGGGCTGCGGGAGCAGCCGAAGAATTAGAGTAGTTAGGGTATTTTATTATTTTATTAACTTTTCACTCTAGCTAGGTAGGCTCAGTGTGAGGATTCTCATTAGTGAATCCTCAAACTGCTAGCGCAGCAGGAGCTGACAGAAGCGCGTCCTGTCAGCTCACTGTGCACAGGGGAGACGCTGTCTGGCCTCCCTGTGCAGCGCTTACAGCTTCTTTTAAGAAGCTGCCTGGGCTCCGGAGCGCTCTGAAACCGGCTTCACGCTAGGTGGGGGTCATGGGGGACAGGCGCTCCGTGATGGCGGCGGCCATTTTCTGCGGAGCTTACACACTGAGCTCCTGTTATGAGAGGACAGCAGTGTGTTACAGGCATGTTCCAAGTGGTCCCCAGTCGAGGGGGAGATACTGGAACTAGGAGATCCTACTAAGGGAGCGGCTGACTGGGGGTGGTTGGCGCCAAAAAGACACGGACCCCGCAACAGCAGGGACTTGGTCTCTTCCCTCACTCTGTTTTGGCGCCTTTCAGAATGCTTGCAGCGGAGCTGAGCTGGCTTACAGATCCTGACAGAGTGTTTGGATTTCCTGGGCATCGTTTCCCCACATCTGAAACCAACAGACAGATAAGTGACTGGGTGCATTGGCTCTGTATAAGCGCTGTTGTAGATTGTATGCACTGTGTGGTTACTTTTACATCATGTCTGAGCAACAAGCTGTGGTTTTGGGGGAGGGAGCCCTTAATACTTTGAGCGCTTGTAATGTCTGTACACAAAAGTTTGTACCTGAGCAGATGGCCAAGGGGGGTTTGTGTATTACTTGCGCTGCTGTGAGACCCATGGGGAGTGAACCCCAGAGGGTAGAGCAAATTGAACCCGCGTGGGCGAGTGCCCTGGGCAGGTCTGTTAACGCTTTAGTGCAATTGCTGGACAGACAGGGTGATGCCTTGGTAGAATCTCAGAGACCTATGTCATCATCTCAGCAGTCCTCTGGCTCCTTGCCTCTTACCCAGGCAGATCCTGCTTTCATACAGGTGATGCAGGATACTGCAAAGGGGATCAACAGGTTTAGTGACTTACTAGACAAGATTGATGTTGATGCTGTAGGGACCCCTAAAAGGTCTTACTCGGTGCCTTTATTGGTAGATGAAGAGGAGGGAGCATATACAGACATTCCCTGGGAGCAGGGTGATGATTTTGAAGATTCCTCAGCCGCAGGGGTGGAGGATTTGATTACTGCTGTTAAACAGGCTTTAAAACTTTCTGTGGAGGATAAAACTCCTGCTAAAGGTGTATTTAAACGACAGCGTAAGGAAGCTGTTACTTTTCCTTCAGATGAAGGTTTGCAAGAATTGCTGGAAGGGGCTTGGAAAACGCCCGATAAAAGGCTGCAGATGCCAAAGAGATTCTTAAGTCTGTACCCCATGCCGGAGTCTCATGCGGAGCTCTGGGAAAAAGTGCCAGTAGTTGATGCTTCTGTGGCACGTCTGTCAAAAGCTACTGTATTACCAGTACAAGGGGGAGCAGCTTTTAAGGATTCTGTGGACAAAAAGCTGGAGGGTAACCTCAAAGCTATATTTGAAGGGGTGGGATACACTCTACGTCCCCTTATTGCTTCAGCCTGGGTCTCTAAGGCCATGATTGAGTGGGCCATTGATTTGTGCACCATTTTACATGCTGACCCTTGTGTGTTGTTACTGGCGGAGAAGCTTAAAGCAGCTGCAGAGTATGTGCTGGAAGCTCTCAAAATGGCTACCAGAGTTTCCACAGTGTCTATCAATGCCAGGAGAGTACTCTGGCTTAAGGCTTGGGAAGCAGATAATGAGTCTAAGAAGGCCTTAGAAACATTAGCTTTTAAAGGAAAGCTGTTATTTGGCTCCGAATTAGAGAAGATTATTAAGCAGGCCACGGGTGGCAAAAGTACCTTCCTGCCTGCCTCCGCAGCAAAGCAGACATCAAGATTTTCTGCTTTTAGGCCGTCCTTTCGGCCCTCCCCGAGAGGTGGTGCGTCCTTTCGAGGACAGTCATTTAGGGGAAAGTTTTAGTCTTCCAGGGGTAAGGCCCCGAAGTCAAAGTTTGGTTCCTTTCACAAGAAACCTAACACCAAAGGAGAGGACAAACCCTCCGCATGACTGTCAGGGGATTTGCCCGGCAGTGGTAAAGGTGGGGGGACGTCTTTCACAGTTCAGGGACGCATGGGCATTACTAGACCAGGATTCCTGGGTATTAGACATTGTAGCCCAGGGTTACAAAATTCCCTTCAAAGGTCTTCCTCCGAGAAGATTCATTCCCACTTCACTACCAAAGGAGGCTCGGCTCTGTACAGCTCTCTTGGGAGTGGCTCACTCTCTGTTAGAGAAGGGGGTGGTTATCCCGGTTCCCAGGGCAGAGTGGAAGAGAGGATTCTATTCCACTCTGTTTCTGGTACCCAAACCAGACAGGTCTTTCAGACCAATCCTGAATTTAAAGTCACTGAATGTCCATTTGTGGGTAGACCATTTCAAAATGGAGTCTCTACGGTCAGTGCTGCTAAGCCTGGACCAGGGGGAATTCTTGGCGTCCATGGATGTTCAGGACGCGTACCTTCATGTCCCTATACATCCAGAACATCAGTCTCTGTTGAGGTTTGCGATAGGAGACCTCCATTTACAATTCCAGGCGTTGCCCTTTGGTCTGGCCACAGCACCAAGGGTTTTCACCAAAATAATGTCTGTAATGGCGGCTGTGCTTCGGCTGAGGGGAATCACAGTGATACCATATTTGGACGACCTGCTGTTCAAAGCAGAGTCAGCAGACATGTTGCAGAGTCACTTGGCAGAAGCCATAAGTTTTTTGCAGGCTCACGGCTGGCTTTTAAACTTACAAAAGTCTCAGTTGGTGCCGTCACAGAGACTCCAATTCTTGGGAGTCATTCTGGATACCCATTTACATCGGGTATTCCTACCAGAGGCAAAGGCCAGGGATCTGGTCGCCTTAGTCCAGGAGATTCTCAGCTCTCGGAGCACATCAGTGTGGAGGTGCCTCAAGCTGCTGGGGAAGATGGTGGCGTCTTTCGAGATGTTGCAGTTTGCCAGGATCCACTCTCGGGTGTTCCAGTGGAACATTTTGATGGCTTGGTCAGGAAACACGCAGACCATGAAGTCAGAACAAATAGTGCTGTCTTCGGAAACTCGAGTCTCCCTGAGATGGTGGACAGACGTGGATTCCCTTCAGTGGGGTCGGTCCCTGCAGTCCTGGAGCTGGCTGGTAGTCACTACCGACGCCAGTCTCAGGGGCTGGGGAGCAGTAGTCTTGGACTTGCGTCTGCAGGGCTTGTGGACTCCAGAGGAGTCTGCATTACCGATCAACATCTTGGAACTGAGAGCGGTCTGGAAGGTGATTTCTCTGGCGGGAGACAGGTTACAGAGGCTCCCTTTAAGGATTCAGACCGACAACGCCACAGCTGTGGCATATCTGAATCACCAGGGAGGCACACGCAGCAAACTGGCCATGTGGGAGGTGTCCAGAATCCTCTTGTGGGCGGAACAGAATGTTCCAGCATTATCAGCGATATTCATACCAGGTGTGGAGAATATAGAGGCCGACTTCCTGAGCAGGGAGGAGCTGAAGGAAGGGGAATGGAGCCTGAACCCTCAAGTATTTCACCAGATTGCCTTGAGGTGGGGAACCCCGGACGTGGACCTGATGGCATCCAGGTTCAACCATCAGGTGCCCAGGTTTTATGCCAGGACAAGGGATCCTCTGGCAGAAGCAGTGGATGCCATGACTATCCCCTGGGAGGGGAATCTTCTTTATGTTTTTCCGCCGGTTCCAATGCTGGCGAGAGTGTTAAAAAGGATACAGGCCCAGACAAGCCCAGTGATTTTAGTGGCCCCAGATTGGCCAAGGAGGTCCTGGTACTCGAGGCTTCAGAGATTGTCTGTGGACTCGTGGCGTCTACCTCTGAGGTCAGACCTTCTAAGACAAGGACCGTTCAACCATCAGGATTCAGCTCGATTAATTTTGACGGCCTGGCTGTTGAAACCGCCATTTTAAGGAATAAAGGGTTCTCAGAGGCGGTGGTTAACACCATGATAAGAGCCAGAAAGTCTTCGGCAAATTATTATAGGGTCTGGAAAACCTATATTCGATGGTGTGAGAGACAGAAGTCACACACATCACGCTTTTAATTGACAAGAATGTTGGAATTTTTGCAGGATGGTTTTTCCTCTGGGTTTAGCCATCAGTCACTAAAAGTGCAGATCTCGGCCTTGTCCATTTACTTTCAGAAAAGGATTGCATTATTGCCGGAAGTACAGACCTTCCTACAGGGGGTGTCTCGGTTGAAACCTCCCTACAAACAACCATTAGCGCCATGGGACTTATCTCTGGTTTTGGAATGCCTTCAGAAGGCACCTTTTGAACCATTAAGGTTGGCTGACCTTAAGTTCCTTACATGGAAACTGGTATTTTTGTTGGCAGTGGCGTCAGCAAAAAGGGTGTCCGAGTTGGGAGCATTGTCATGCAAGTCCCCTTTCCTGATATTTCACGATGATAGGGCAGTCCTTTGGACGGTACCCCAGTTTTTACCAAAAGTAGTCTCTGCTTTTCATCTAAATCAGGAGATAGTTCTGCCTGTGTTCCAACCCCCAGAGGGTTCAAGAAAAAGGGACAAGTTGAGGAATTTGGATGTTGTGCGTGCCTTGCGCGTTTATGTGGACAGAGTTAAGAGTGTCAGAAAGACTGATACCTTGTTAGTGTTGTATGACATACACAAAATTGGTTGGCCTGCTTCTAAGCAGACCATTGCTAGGTGGTTACGCTCTGTTCTAGCGTTTGCATATACTAAAGTTGGTAGGCCTGTACCGGCCAGAATTAATGCGCATACCACCAGGTCAGTCGCCACCTCTTGGGCTGTTCGACATGGGGCAACAGCTGAGCAGGTTTGCAGGGCTGCCACTTGGTCATCTGTTCATACATTTGCCAAATTCTATAGGTTCCATGAGTTCGCGTCGGAGGACGCATCATTTGGGCGAGCAGTGATGAGAGCTGCAGACCTGAGCGTACCCACCCAAAGGACCGCCTCTGGAACGTCCCAATGTTTAGCTGTGTCACCAGGACCATTGAAACAGAAAAAGGGATTTTTGTAAGAACTTACCGTTCGAATCCCTTTCTCTGATATGGTCCTGGTGACACAGCGATCCCTCCCTTACGCTCAGTAAGTATGCCAGGTTCATGATGTTTCATGTTATATGGTTAAAAGTTATGTTGAAAAATGTGCATATAATATGTGCAGGCGTTTGTACTGAGTTAATGTATTCCAGTGGCTTTGAAAGATTGAACTGAAGAGTCCGGGATGCAGTAGGGGAGGAGCCTACCCTCTAAAGCTTTAGGATAGGTGCCTGGCTCCTTCGGACCCTCCTACATCCCAGTGTTGAGCTGTGTCACCAGAACCATATCAGAGAAAGGGATTCGAACGGTAAGTTCTTACAAAAATCCCTTTTTATTCCTTATCCTTTCAAACTGGTTGTCACTAAGGCAATATATATTTTTCCCATTTTTTTTATTTTGACTTAACCTGCGCTGGCAGTAAGAATGTGGACACACAAGTAATTAAGGGGTCTCCAGCATGACTCCAGAAAATTGTTGTGAGATGTTAGATTGGTCACAAGCTCTGTAGCCCAAGGTGATATTCTGCGCTATTGTTGGAAACCATTGTAAGGACATCCCGGCTTTTCATGTTACGGTGTGTGCTCGGGAAATGCTTTTGCTGGAATCCTGGGGCAAATCTTTGTCCTAATGCAAGTCACCAGTAATGTGTTGAGCTACTCTTGCTTTAAGCTTGAACACATAATGTGGACTACAGGTTATTATGACCAGGGATGTATACTGTGCGGCTTGGATTGTTCCCCACCAATGGCCTGCAGGTCCCGAAAGGCAGACATCAGAGAGAATGCAATGCACTAATAGCTTTCATGTGGCGATAGCTGTTCTCCCTATTGGGGATGTGCAGTGTACTGTCAGTAAGTCTGATCTGCTATACACATTTATATGGGGTCTGATATTATGGATGTTGTTCTCACAGGAAGGATTTTCTTATGTAACCGTGTTTAATGATCAGATTCAAAATAATACAATAATAATTATAATGCTCATTGCGCAATAGCAACTTTTTTGTGCACAAATAAAACTCAAAAACGTTTTGATTTTCCTGCAGACTGTTTGAAGGAAGAAATCCAAAGAAAACAGAAAAGCTGAAGACATTATTCTGTTACTTCCGGAGAGTCACAGAGAAAGGTGAGTTTGGATTTAGAACCATACAGAAGTATCGCCAAGCATTTCATCTCATATTTATATTTAATATTGTTTTCTGTTTCAGCACCTACAGGTTTGGTGACATTCACAAGGCAAAGCCTAAATCACTTTCCTGACTGGGAGACGTAAGTGGTTTTCTTTCATATTTCCGTGTGTTCCTATAGGCCTCCATCCCTAGTTGTAATGTTTGTAGGACTGTAGTCATGGCAACGAGTCTCTATTCTCTTATATTATATCTCCCATCAGTGGCATACTATTAGCCATTCAGCTGACACATATTTCCCAGCCGCAAAAAAGGTAGAGGGTGTGTTTCAGCATTATACTTCCCCCATGGGCCCCAACTGTATAACTGCAACCCTTCCCATGTGTCTCTGTATATACAATTGTATAGTTTAAATATCTCCTCAATACCCAAAAAAAGTCTGTCTTAAGCAAGCTAAAGTGGAGAGATAAAGTTCTAATCAACCAGCTCCTAAAGGTGCCCATACGCGGTCCGTCCGTTTTGTACTTTGAGATGCGCGCTCCCGCGGCATCTCATCGTACAGTACAAAAAGTATGTGCTGCACATACTTTTTGTACTTGCTTTTCATCGCATCGCATGCACAATGCATGCACAAGGCATGCGATGCGATGTGTGCTATAGAAGTACAGAACGGATCAGATAAACGGACCGCGTATGGGGACCTTTACTCCCTTTTTTTTTTTTTTTTTTTTTTTTTTTTTTTTTTTTTTTTACTATAGCCTGTAACAGCAGTCAGGAGCAGATTGACTGTACTTTATCTCCTTGCACTTTATCTTTCTCTAAGCCTTAGTTAATAGACCCCTTTATCTGTAAGCATATACCATACTATAAAATATTTAATATCTGTTAAAGGCATGTTGCTCGAAGAATAGCCCGGAAACTGATTACAGTGCCCATACCATTATCACATATATTTCATGGCAATACCAGGTGTTTGTCTGATTTTGTTGTTTTGGTTTCTTATCTAGATCAATTGTAATTGAGGTGGTTGTTAAAGTCCATTACCCAACTTGCTCTGTGCGCTGGCCACTTAGTCATCAGTAATTAAATACAATATTCTATTTTTTTTACATTAGTTACTTGTGATTAATTGTACTCTGATTGTGAACTATACATTTGATTCGCCTACGTTTTACTTACAGGAGATTTTATCAAGATTAGGAACTACCGAATACAGTTCTGGTCATGATTTGTTAATGTCATTTTTGTTATTACGGTAGTGCATAAAAGATGTTATGTGTATATTTATGATGTGTTAGACATAGGATAGGATGTATTGGACGGTAATTTCGTTTTTTTGTGTAGAATGCTATATAATAAAATGATTATGCTGCTTCTCACAATTGAATCCCCTTGCCTTTGGAAGGCCTTACCACCCTTTGGCTCTTCAGCTGTTGTTAAACTACATATCCCAGCATGCCCTGCCACAGTTTAAGCATGATTATTATATATCATTTGTGAGTGCAAGTTATTCTCAAAAACAGCAGTGACTATTTATATTTCTTATAGTTTTGTTTTACTGTCACATTCTGTTTATTCAGATCACCCAAGAAGCTGAGAGAGCTCCACATTACGTGTGAAGGAACCATTGAAGGTAATGGACATGGAATGTTGCAGGTGAGTACCTTGGGGAACCTAGACAGTAATCTATATCCCTGTAATGCATATGTGAAACTGTATGGGTGTGCATGCTCGTAATTTTCGGAGCCCAAAAGGTACTTATATGTTAGTTGGGCGCCCACTATAGTTAGTACGCTCATACCCCACTATCCATGTCGGCATATAGTTGATTTTATAAGCGTGGCGAGCAAATAGCTTAGTGGGCACCCAACTAACATATAAGTACCGCCCAAAATATATTAACATTAAAAATGGATTGTAAACTCGCTTGCTGATGCTTCTACAGCTAGTTGAGTACCAACGTCGCTGTGAGAGATCACCTAAAAATGCCAGCATCGCTCACAGCAATATTTAACTAATCTTCAGTTAACTGACTTGGCTGTTTTTGTATTTATATTAAAAGAGCGACATCGATATTTTTAGCAGATATTTTGGGGATATCACCGCAACATAGTTAAAGAAAATTTAAGGATTCAGCACATAAGTGGGCAGCAAACAATTGGTAGCTTATGTCTCATTTATTTAGCTTTTCCTGGTTTACACCTTTACTCACATAGGGTCAATTTAAAATGTGTTCTTTCACTGTTAAGGCCCCATATGTTACGGCAGGTGTGCAGGCGATATATATATATATATATATATCAGGTCCAATCCACAATCACATATATATATTGCATGCTGTCTTTTTTTGCATGCGATCCCGTTTCCAGCTGTCCGAGTCGGAGGGCGAACGTGCAAGAGGGTCTGATCACCGACTCCAATCTGATGCGTATGGGAACGCATCGGATCTAATGTACAACACATTCAATTGAATACATTTCTCCCAATTTCTTGGTAAGACCCGTCGGTCTTACCAAGAAATTGGGATCATTCTGATATTGTCTTGTTGGAGCAGCACAGTCAGTGTAATGGTTGACATTACTACCTCATAGCAAGGAAGTTATATGTTAGATTCCCACCACGGCCCTAACTGGAGTTTGTATATTCTCCCTGTGCTTTGGTGGGCTTCCTACCACAGTCCAAAAATATTCTCGTAGGTTAATTGGCTCCCAACCAAATTAACCCTAGTGTCAATGTCTGACTGATGTGAATGGCTACATAGTCTCTGTAAAGCGCTGCATAATGTGTGCTCTATAAGTAACTTTATGATAATAATAATAAAAAGAAAAATAAGGAATTGCCGCTGTGTTTTCGATCTGAGTGTCTTGACAGCTATCTATGTATTTGATGCTTCTCCGCAGCCGCTGTAATTTCGTAATGCCTTGTACATCAGCACCACATAATAAATTCCCATTCCAAGTTATTTGACAGGGGCAGAGTGGTCCCTGGGACCTTCTCCCACCGTGTGTTGTAGGCCAGTGATCCTTTTCTTATAAATGACACAGAATCATATAGCATGGACAGCTAAAGGCCAATAGGTTTAGTTGTTGATGTGAGATTGATAGATCTGTCTTTGCAAACTATGTTTATCAGGGCATGGAAGTGTGATATGAAATTGAAAGACTTTGCTGTTGGTTAGATGAAGAGCTTTCTGTCACGTGCTTTTTTTATACTTGCTTATCGTACGTTGCTACTTATTGTAAGCAGTTACCTGTGTGGTATGACTGTGACGTCGGGTTCCTGGCTGCTGGTACTTCGACGAGGGCCAGCGCTAAAAAGCCCCTTGCGAGTTTGCTACAGGTTCTGTTCTCCCTCTATGGGGGTCATGGACCTCCACGAGGGAGAATAGCCCCTGTTAATCACAATCCGACTGTCAGGCAGTCAAACAATCAGGATTTTAACATCTGTATACTGACCCTCTGGATCATGACCATCGGCCAGTCATCTGACACCCAGTTAGCTCACAAAGTTTTGTCCTATAAAATTGCTCCGGCTCTCCTTCATCCAGCTGCTGTACCAGTGCACTTTCTGGTTCATTTGATCCTGTGCAAAATTTGAGGCATGATCTCCTACTTCTCTGAATTCAAATTGCAACATTTATTCAACCACTATATCAAATACTTTTGGTGTTTTCTCCAGACTAAAGGTCCATACACACTGAACGGCTTTCCCCCTGCCCGACGCCGACGGAGGGGGGAGAATGGTGTTGCATAGCAGAGCGCTATGTAAAGCCGTTTTCAATGCCTCTCATCTGCTGGTATAACCAGCAGATGAGCGGCTTTCCCGGCGATGATGCGGGAGCGCGCAGCAGCGCTCATCGCTGGGACATACACACTGGGCAGCTTTCAGCTGAAAGCCGCTCAAACAGGCTTTTTTGAGCGGCTTTCAGCTCAGTCGCCAAGTGTGTATGGGCCTTTAGCTTTATTTAATAGTTTTAATTATATTGCATTTTAATTACTGAATAGAATTGATACTATTTTTCTGGTTCCGGTCTCTTGCAGGATATGTTTTTGACATAAATGGGGGAAATCAATGAGCCGCTGTAAATTACAGTTACCTATTGATCCTCCAGTGGTCATTCAAATGTCCCAGATAGCCAGCACCATCAGGGATTTTCTTTTTATGTCCCCGGTGGCAGGAGGAGCAGAATCCTTAATGTGCTATTTTGGGACAAGCAGAGGGATTATGTTTTGGATGAGCTGCAGTGAGATTTTTTTTATATTGCTACAAAATTTTTGTTGAATGCAATAAAGGGGGCAATGTAATAAAAAATTCTCAAATACATGCACTAATTTACTATGTAAAGAAGGCCATTGTTTTTTCTGTAGTACATATCTGTAGGCTTCACACTAGTAGAGGGCATGCATCTCGATGTGCACAGTTTGGGTCACTCAGCCACACCTTCTGTATAACTAAAAGGCCTTTTGTGGCCCTCGCTGGAAATACATACCTCACCTATTTGTCCTTGCTTGTCAGGAATTACTCATTGTATTTTTTGCTTTTTGTTGTTGTTGCAAGACACACAAAAAAAATGTGATTTGAGGTTTGATTTTCAGTTCAAAAAAATGTATAAATTGTTGCAAACTGTACTTTCCCAACTTCCCAGAATGTGAGGGAGACATTCTAGTTTTGTGGTGTTCTACCCTCCTCCTGCATCTGTTCCACTTCCTCGGTGAAGTGAGGTTGGATGTGGCTTTATGACAATTTGTGGTGTCAAATATACCATATGGAACCAATAGACGTTAATCATTTTATTTTCTAAGAGGAAGCGACCTGTTAACAGTGCACAGGTCCAACCTCATTCTGAAATATACACATTTTAACTGTAAATTTGTGGATACAACTCAACATAAAATGAAAATCCAAAACGTATTGTACAAATTGTATTCTATTAACTTTAGTAAAAGGAAATATGTTAGAGCGCTGTTTTTACTTATCACTTGTACCTTGCTAATGATAATTTAGTTTTTTTTCTCCGGACAGGTGGATTTTGCCAACCGCTATGTAGGTGGTGGTGTGACCAGCTCAGGCCTAGTCCAGGAAGAGATCCGCTTCATCATCAACCCAGAACTGATAGTATCACGCCTCTTTACGGAAGAGTTAGACCCCAATGAGTGTCTTATTATAACAGGTCAGTCTGCACCACCGATGCCAAAGAGTGACAATCACTATAGGGGAGGAGTAAAGAAGTGGATATTATAGCTGCCTCTCAGTATAACACTAGAATTACAAAAAGTTATTTTTATGTAAATAGCAGCATAGTTACTACACTTAGTATAGCCTGAAACGGTACTTGTTTCCTAGCACGGCGCCAGCGATAAAAATTGTGTCCATCGGGACCCCCCGAAATCGCGTCCATCGCATGCAACCAAATCGACGCGATTTTTAATGGTCCCTGAGACCCGATTTTACATTGGCCCCAATGTTAAATGGCCCCCAGACCCCAATTTTTATTGTTTCCCAACCCTGATGGGTCAAATGCCCCCCCATTGTTAACACCACCCCACGATCAACGCCAACCTGAAGCGTGGCGAGCGGCGGCGGTACGCGTCCGACCTTTTCATACCCCCACTATCCACGTCGGCGTGGAGTTGATTGTATATAGTCTGGCGAGCGCAGCGAACCACCGAGCCTGAAGCGTGGCGAGGGGACGCGCATTACTTCACAGGTATTACGCGTTCCGATGCTCGATGGCTCGCTGCGCTCGCCACACTATATAACTACTTAACATGCGCTCTTTGCCTTTGAAGAGTCTAATCCTCAATAAAGAAGAAAAAGTTTGGACATTTTGTTGAAGCCTTTTTTTTTTAATTTTAGGTGACTTTGTACCTTCTGCAGTAATATAAATATTTTTTTTTTTCTTAGTTCATTTTAGCTTATTAAAGGGTTTTGTTAATGAATTACAGTGATAGCGTTATGTCCCATACTGGAAACGGTCATTTCATCACCCGTATTATGGGTCTGGCTGGCTTCCATCTCCCTCCTTGGGCCAATCCTCTCCTTCTGCCACACTCGCTCTTCCCGATAAATTACATTCCTTATGACAGAGGCTTCGTGACTCAAGCCTAATGGATGGAAAGATGCATCTTTAATCTGCACAAGAGCTTGAGATATTAGCACGAAATTACATTTGCTGTGATTTTGCTGCATCTGCTTAGCATCAGCTGGGTAATGGTTATTACAGGAGTCAGTCCTCAAACATTTTACAGCTAGAAGATGACTGAGCAGGAGCTCTGGTAAATGTTTATGCATTGTAGGGCCTAGATGCCGAGGTTAAATAGTTTGCTCTATATACTGTACATTTCTATTGCCGATTGCCTATAATTGTGTAAATGCCAATTATGTGGTGCTTGCAGATCTGTTTGAGATCTATACATTTTAGAAGTGACACCTCATTACCACCTTGTATATTGGTGTATACTGTACATGTATGTCTAAAGCTGGGAACACATACATACAATCGTCGGGCCGTTCTTCCGTTCTGGGTCAGACAGCGGTCCAATTGTATAGATGTGTACGCTGTCCCGTACGAGCGATAAACAGCCAAAAACGGTCTTGTCCGTCCATACTCGGTCGGTCGAAGGTTCATTGCTGTTTAATTTTTATCTGACCAGCCGGTCCATATCGGAACAAAAGTGCAGTGTGTACGCACGTTCGATCGATATTCTTCTTGCGACTATACTGCCAAAGCTGGAAGGCCCATGTGGGCATTCCATAGCTGCATGATCTCTTCTACAGCACAGCACGTAGTCACTCTCTCGATTGTCATTGCATGATGGTTAACACCCCTGCTGCACAGGTACTTGTAGTGCCACATTAAAAGATGTAGTCAGCCGGCAGGGTGACTAGAGACAGTCATACGGCAAATAGATGGGGTGACTACATCTAGACGCACACCCCGGCTATTGCTGTATGTCTGTCTCTTGTCACCCTGCTGGCTGACTACATCTTTATACGTGGCGATACAAGTATCTGTGCAACAGGGGTGCACCATCATGCAATGACAATTGAGACAGTGTGTACGGTGGTACAATCTTTTTCTTGCGACTGTTTGGACGGGAGTACATCGGACGTCGCAAGTAAAATTGTACAGGTGTGTACGCGCGTATCGGCTGTTTGTGGACGGTACAACGCCTCTACGGTCGGTTGAACGGTCGCAAGAAAACTGGGATTGTATAGATGTGTACCCAGCTTCAGAGTTGAAAATTGGTGTGACTTTTACCTAACTTGGAATCTGTTACCAGAGGTTCCCATGAGAAGCTGATTGTAGATGGCTTGCTAAGCATGGAAACACAGAAACATAGACTTTGACAGTAAAAGATCCATTTGGCCCATCTAGTTTGACCTTTTTTTTACAGTTCTGTAATAGAAACTAACAGGTTAGAAACCAAACTTAAAAGCAGCCTGGTCCATCCTGATTATCTAAAACATCCATCCTGATTATTCTAAAAATGTATTTTTACCCCACAAAATAGTTTTAATTAGGTCAGTCTCTCATATAGATTTAGATCAGCTTTGACTTTTCAGGAGCTGTGCAATCGCTATTCTCAGCATTCCGTGACCCGGTTTTGCTTACTTCAACAACACTTGTCCTATTCATCTAAAATGCAGCTACACTTTCCAGGGACCGGTCTATAGCAACCAAATGTATCTGACCCACATCAGGGGTAGCCTGCTCAAGAGGGAAGTGGGTAGACCATTTTACATGGCTCACAGGTTCGAATGTGTTATGTTGACCTTCAAACCTTCTCCTCGAGAGAAGCACCCTTTTAGTGCCATGGACACTAGCTGCTGATGCATGTGAGAATGAGAGTCCTAATCAACATGACAAGCATGGTCTGCCTCAAATCCCATTACTCATCTTCACATGTAACAATGGGGCAGATGTATTAAGCCTGGAGAAGAGATAAACTGGAGATAAAGTGGAGATAACTTGGAAGAGTTAACGCACCACCCAATCAGCTGTGTTTGAAATATGACAGTTGGGATCTGATTGGCTGGTGCGTTATCTCTTTCCAATTTATCTCCAGTTTATCTCTTCACCAGGCTTAATACATCTGCCCCAATATGTGGGCGCCAACAATAAATCTGCAGTACTATGTGAGTACTTCAGGCTTGGAACTTCAAATTGCCTCAAGACATTACTGATTTTTTTTTTTTTTTTTTTACTAGATTTGTTTTGATAAACAAAGGCTTCTGGGTCTGTCACCCGTTTTGGAAGCCTAGAACTAGGGAAGCCAATCCCAGAGCATTTTTTCAATCCCGGATTTCGGGATTGAAAAATGCCCAATCCCGGGATTCCCGGGATCCTGGGATTGGCTTCCCTAATTTAAAAACTGCACCCCGGCCGCCCCGCATATTTACTTACATGTGGGCTGGGGTGCGGTGCGGCCGGGTGTGTGGGTGGGCAGCCGGCCGGCTGTCTGTGGAGCCAGGCAGCCGGGTGGGTTGGCGGGCGTCAGGCAGGGGAGCCGGCGGGTGGATGGGCGGGGAGCCGGCAGGTGGATGGGCGGGTAGCGGGGCGGGCAGCGAGGTGGGGGGGGGCGGGCTTCTGGGGAGCCAGCCGGGTTGGTGGGCAGGGGCAAATGCATGCTGCACAGAGCCACACTGGCTCTGTGCAGCTGCTTGGCCTGCGCAACGTGACCTCTGTACTCACGCTGCGCAGGGATGTACTGCCGGGGAAGGGAGAAGCCGGGCAGTGTCTGAGCACACGCTCAGACGCTGGCCGGCATTAGACTGCGCATGTGCAGTCTAATCCCGAAATCCCGGGATTGGAATCCCAGCGTTTTAGGGGCCAAATCCCGGGATCCCGCCGATCCCGGGATTGGCCACCCTACCTAGAACCTATGTGGTTTTTGTTTCTTTTTCCACGCATTTGTTCTGCAGCTCTTTGCGCCAATGCAAAATGATAAAATGGGGTATTGGGCTTCTTAAAACGCAAACACTGAAGTCACTCGATTACGAAGATGGCTCTACCAAACTATTCTTTGTGATCATACTAATAGTGCAGCCTGACCCCGGGTACATATGTGTCAGCTCAATATTCTCAAAACCTTTTCTACATGCATGATTATCATTGAATTGCTAAAAAATGAAGGTACCCTCATGAACTGAATATAAAATGTTTTTCTTTGCTTTGTTACAACTGTGACATTATTTTCTGCTTGCCTATGTGTAGGTGCAGAGCAGTATAGTGAATATAAAGGCTATGCAGAGTCCTACAGGTGGGACCGTGCTCACGAAGATGAAGCCCCACGGTATGTATAACACTTTGTGCTGGAGTTTCTTGTACGCTCTGTCCTTTTGCTACATTGACCGCTTAAACAGAATGAAATGCTATATGTCAGTAAACTGGAAGAAGTTACCTGTTATATGCCTAGTTTAACCCTGTAATGCTAATAATTAGTTCTTTTGTTCGGGTTGTGGCACACTAGTAGGCAGCTTACAGTGAGATGTACAATCTGTAGCAGGTTCAAAGCTAACTCTGTGTACTTTTCTTTTAGGCTTTTTTTGTGTTCTGTGAGTGATTTGCCTCTAAGGATAGAATATTGATTATAATGATAGTAGTGATCATTTTAGTACCCTTCTTCTTTCACAACCCATGGCAGTTCCTCCTGCCTGCCTGAGGTGTCGCTCTATGCAGTGTAGCACAGATTTGGTCTACATATCAGCACTGAAATACAGACCACATTGTTTTATAAGCACCACAGCAGAGAGCGACACTCCATGCAGGGAATAGGAACTGCAGGGGTATTGAACCCATGCAGGGTGCTAGAATGAACATTATATGCATATAGTGATACTGGAGAAAGGGGAGGGGCCTGCAGCAATGTCTTTTTATAAATCAATTTGCTATTCTTTTTGAGACTTTGCCTCTTCCCTCTCTTTTGTGTGGCTTTTATGTACTACATTTTTATATATGGTGTCAATTGCTGTACTTACTTGTGTATCTCTTTATGGAGGAAGTGTTCTGGCAAGCTTTAATTTATGTTTTTTTGCGTTTAGAGTACAGTTTATTTATTTACAGTATGTTTTATAGCGCAGCAGATTCCGTTGCGCTTTACAATGGTTGTAATGTAATGGTTGTACAGTTGTAATCCCACAACCTAAACATGTAAATAAAATTTAAATAACTGAAGCAAAACTAATCCTTTGTATCCAATATAGGCCGGTATCCCGTCAGCTGCAGCAATTTACTGTAGCTAATTGATTCCACTGGGGCTATCCAATTATCCCCGATAACCGGCACTTATTGGGCATTATGCTTTAGGTGTTAAGCAGCTGTCAGAGCCGCAATAATACATAGGATCAGGAACCTATCCTGGATAGTCTAGCCCCTTGATGGCTAACCTTGACACTCCAGCTGTTGTTGAACTACACATCCCAGCATGCTCTGCTTCAGTTTTGCTATTTGTCCATGCTTAATCTGATGCAGAGCATGCTGGGATGTGTAGTTCAACAACAGCTGGCTTGTCAAGGTTAGCCATTAAGGATTTAGGCCATTGATGAGATTCGGCAACGAAAGGCACCGTATAAGTGTTTGCTTGGTTATTCTTTGTGCAGAAGACTGTTTCTACATACAGTATATTCTGCTTTAGAGCTTTAACCAAAAATACTGTATATTTTATGTTTGTGTTAACAAGTGATTTATTTTTTCCAAACTGCATCAAAAAATGTGTGACTGTAGGTGTTGATGGCCTTGATTTAGGAATGGATGCAAATGCCCACACAGTTGCGATCCCATACATAGCAAATATGCAAATGTTGTAGCTGCGAAGATTTGTATTGAGACGCACAATGGCGGCATCTGAAATTTGCCGCTTGTGTGTGAAAACACACACATAAGACAAACATTGATGGTTGTTTAACCTTCTGAGTAAGTTTATATGGTACTTGTGAGTTATCCGGGCTGCCGATTTTGTCCTTAAGTTAACTAAACTTAAGGACACCCGACCGACGCGATGCCCGCGATTTAGCCCCAAATCGGGGGCATCGCGTCGGTCGTGGCCGTTATAAGGGGCCGCGACGCGATGCCCGCGATTTCCCATAGACCGTAATGTTAAAAGACCCGATTTCCGACCCGATTTCCCATAGACAGTAATGTTAAAAGACGCGATGGACCCGATTTCCCATAGACAGCAATGTTAAAATAAAATGACAATGTGAAATTGGGCAATATGGGCATTTCACATTGGATATGTTTTAAAAAAAAATGTTTCATGGCCCCCCACCACCGTTAACGCCACCCCGCTATTGACGCCAACCCGAAGCGTGGCGAGCGGCGGCGGTACGCGTCCTCCGACCTTTTCATACCCCTACTATCCACTAGGGCGTGGAGTGAGAATAGAATAGTGTGGCGAGCGCAGTGAGCCACCGAGCCCGAAGCGTGGCGAGCCCCGCGAGGGGACGCGGATACCTTCACAGGTGTCCGCGTCCCCTCGCGGGGCTCGCCACGCTTCGGGCTCGGTGGCTCGCTGCGCTCGCCACACTATTCTATTCTCACTCCACGCCCTAGTGGATAGTAGGGGTATGAAAAGGTCGGAGGACGCGTACCGCCGCCCCTCGCGGGCTCGCCACGCTTCGGGTTGGCGTCAATAGCGGGGTGGCGTTAACGGTGGTGGGGGGCCATGAAACATTTTTTTTTTAAAACATATCCAATGTGAAATGCCCATATTGGCCAATTTCACATTGTCATTTTATTTTAACATTGCTGTCTATGGGAAATCGGGTCCATCGCGTCTTTTAACATTACTGTCTATGGGAAATCGGGTCCATCGTGTCTTTTAACATTACTGTCTATGGGAAATCGCGGGCATCGCGTCGCGGCTCCTTATAACGGCCACGACCGACGCGATGCCCACGATTTCGGGCGCGATGAAAAAATCGGCAGCCCGGATAACTCACAAGTACCGTTTATATGGCTGAGTAAGCTGATGAGCCATTTAAACTGAGATGATCGTAACACGTCTGCATTCGAGTGGCCACAGCACCCGTTACTGCTCACATGTTCCGGACTGTCAATCACTTTGCAAATACATCAACTCTGTAACCATCAGCGCAAGACATAAAGAGTAGGGTATTCAATGCCCATGACGGCGAGCAGTGCCAATAGCTCCCGATCAGAGTGTTCAACTCCCTCCCCTTCACTTGCCATTTCCACCTTGCTGGTTCCATTCGGCGAGGTGGAAACGGCGAGTGTGGCCATTAAACCGGCAGGACGCGGCACAAAATGCTGCGGACTCACTGCATTTAAGGCGAACCTCACGGTGATGATTTCTCCCTAACATTGAATACGGCGAGGGGGTTTGATGGCTTTTCCTCACAGAAAATAAGCCATCCTCACCGTAGAAACCCTGCTCACCGCAGCATTAAATACTGCCCAAAGTGTGACTTAAAAGCATACAATCCAACTGCATCCAACATTGCATTGATCTCTGCATCAAGCCCAGTGTTCGCTTATGCTCAGAAATGCTGCTTTTAAACTGTGACCTAGCCAATGTTTCCCTCTTATCTTACAGAGACCATTGGCAAAGACGGACTACGGAAATTGTTGCAATTGATGCCGTTAACTTCCGAACATATGCGCACCAATTTACCCCAGACATGATAAAAAGGGATCTAAATAAGGCAGGAAACTTTTTTTTTTTTCTTTATGTGTTAATGCTTTTTTTGTGTCTAGCAATCAAAAAACACTTTTGGGTGTATTCAGTGCGTCCGGCGAGGGGGATAAACAGTGGGGATCGCCAAAAACTATCCCCCGGCCGCTCACCATATTCAACTTTCCGGGGGAATCCTCGCTGTCGGAGGACGGCGAGAATTCCACCAAACAGTGACGCTCACGACTAATGCAGGGAGTCCACAGCATTTAGCCGTGAGCCTCGCTGTTTCAGCAGCCGCATACGCCGATTCCCCCTCGCTCCAAAAACCTAGCGAGGGTGAAACGGCGTGTGAAGGGGGGGCAGTTGAATACTGACCCCGCGAGCTGTGACAGCGAACAGGTAGCACTGCTTCCTGTCACAGCTCGCACTAATCATTGAATACTGCCCAAATCTTCACACTAATGATCTTTAGCCATTTAACCCCTTCCCGACATTTGACGTATATATACGTCATGGCCGGGAAGTACTTCCCGACACATGACGTATATATACGTCATGACTTCTAACTGTCACTGCGTCTAGAGACGCAGTGACAGAGGGACGATGTCTGCTGTCCCTGACAGCAGACATGTCCCTGCATGCCCGGGGGGGCTGCGATGCCGCCCCCCCGTCGGCGATCGCTGTGATTGGCTGTTCAGTGTGAACAGCCATTCACAGCGTTTTCTGTGTCACCGGCGAATAACGTTCGCCGGTGACACAGGGATCGGAGGTGATTGGTGCTGTAAAGTACAGCACCAATCACCGCGGGGTGTAAGGGTGACACTGGTGTCACCCCACCTCACCCGCCCGCCCCCAAAGGCCGTGATTGGTTCGTCGGACCGACGGACCAATCACAGCCATGGAGGGGGGTTTAAACTAACGGTGACTGCACTGCAGACGCCATTCCGGTCTGGAATTGCGTGCAGTGCGGTCACCGTACCCAGCTGCCGTGATATACTGACCAGAACCCCTCTAAATACTTACCTGATCACTGCCTGGATCTTGCTTATTCTTGTGACATCCTGTGACATCCTGTGCTGTGTTGTGCGAGTTATTAGATAGAGAGAGAGAGAGATAGAGAGAGATAGAGAGGCCTAGTGACAGAGAGTGCTATATTTTGTGCTGCTGCAGTGTGATAGAGCGAGAGATAGAGAGAGAGAGAGAGATAGAGAGAGAGAGATAGAGAGAGATAGAGAGATAGTGACAGATTGTGCTATATATTTTTTATATAACTGTCTGCTGCCCCCCCTTTTGTGCTGATCAGTATAAATTAACTGATCAGCAACTTTTTGGGGGCGCAGGTTTTTTTTTTAGATATAAATACCTGTCAGTGCTGCTGCTGCAGTGTCATGGAGTGAGAGATAGAGAGAGATAGTGACAGAGAGTGATAGAGACTGCTATATTTTGTGTCTGCTGCCCCCCTTTTGTGCACCCCCAGCAACTTTTTGGGGGTGCAGGGGTTATTTTTCATATATATAACTGTCAGTGCTGCTGCTGCAGTGTCATAGAGTGATAGATAGAGAGAGATAGTGACAGAGAGTGATAGAGAGTGCTAAATTTTGTGTCAGCTGCCCCCGCCTTTTGTGCTGATCACTATATCTGAGGTGATCAGCAACTTTTTGGGGGTGCAGAGGTTTTTTTTTTTATATATATACCTGCCAGTTGCACTGTCAGTTGCACCAAAGGTTGTGAACCTGCTGCCCCTCACTGGTAATCAGTGTCGCATCACTGATCACCTTTTTTTTTTTTGTGGGTGCTGTGGGGTCTTTTTTTAATTTTTTTTTTACACACACTGTGATTTTGTGGGTGTCCTGTGGCCACTGTGCGCTGATCAGTGACGTACATCACTGATCATCTTTTTCGGCACAGGGTTGATCTATTTTTTTTTTTTTTTTTGATCAAATTCCTGTTGCCTTTGAGCGCTGTTCAGTGACGGACGTTACTGACCAACATCTGTGCTCAATTTTTGGCGCAGGACCTTTTTTTTTTTTACCCCTTCAATTTTTTTTTTTTTAACCCCTTCAATTTTTTTTTTTGTATAAAGTATTTTTTTTTTTTTCTGCACTACATACACACTACACACTACGTACCCCCCGGGTTGAAATAAAGTTTGTACCCCCCCCTACACTATACACGTGTTGAAACATTTCACTACCAGTAACACAAAAATAAAAATGGCATCCCAAATGTCATCCCAAATGTCATCCCAGTCATCCAGAAGAATGTATTCAGCGGAGGAGGCATATGCCATGCTTGCCTCTGACACAGCCAGTGATGCAAGCGGGGAATTTGAAGGATTCGTCTTAAGCTCCTCTTCCTCCTCTGGTGATGAGGGACCCCCTCAAA
Source organism: Crinia signifera (assembly GCF_055691185.1). NCBI lineage: Eukaryota > Metazoa > Chordata > Amphibia > Anura > Myobatrachidae > Crinia > Crinia signifera. The sequence continues at coordinate 86,821,367 of NC_139222.1, forward strand.
GACGCCCCCGTAGAGCAGCTGAGACCCACCCCCCAATAATTGATCTCGTATGGACCCCACCACCAGACAATTTTGAGCCCCAGGTTCCTGAGTTTTTGGCCATGCCAGGAATCCAATTTGATTCCACAGGTCTCAGAGAAATTGACTTTTTCAAATTATTTTTCTCTGATGATTTTATAAATTTAATGGTGGACCAAACTAATTTATATGCCCAGCAGTTTATTGCTCAAAACCCCACGTCATCATTTGCTAGGTGGACCCCTGTAGATGCAGTAGAGATGATGACGTTTTGGGGTCTGGTGTTTCATATGGGCATAGTAAAAAAGCCAGAAATTAGGCAATATTGGAGTACAGATGTTCTGTACAGCACCCCATTTTACCGTATGGCCATGCCCCGGGCTCGATTTGAGACGATCCTTAAATTTTTGCATTACAACGATAATGCACAGTGCCCACCCAGAGATGATCCCACCTTTGACCGGCTATTCAAAGTCAGGCCGGTCATTGATCATTTCAGTGCCAAATTTGCAGAGATGTACATCCCAGATAAATTCATTTGCATAGACGAGTCCCTTATACATTTTAAAGGAAGGGTTAAATTCCGCCAGTACCTTCCCAGTAAGAGGGCAAGGTATGGCATAAAAATGTATAAGCTGTGTGAAAGCACCTCAGGGTACACCCACATGTTTAGGGTATATGAAGGGAAGGATTCAAGAATTGAACCGCCAGAATGCCCCCCCTCCCTCGTAGGTGTAAGTGGAAAAATTGTCTGGGATTTAGTGCACCCCTTCCTGGATAAAGGTTATCACCTCTATGTGGATAACTTTTACACTAGCATCCCCCTGTTTAAGGCCCTTGGTTCAAGAGGTACAGCAGCTTGCGGTACTGTGCGCAAGAACCAAAGAGGCCTCCCAAAAACGCACATTGCCCAAGTAATGAGAAGGGGTGAAAGCAGGGGAATATGCACCGAAAATATGTTGTTGGTCAAATATAAGGACAAGAGGGATGTCCTTATACTGACAACAATTCACGGAGACAGTACCACCTCCGTCCCTGTACGAGGTACCAGTACCCACACCTCAAAACCTAATTGTATCCTGGATTACAATAGGTACATGGGCGGAGTGGATCTTTCAGATCAGGTACTGAAGCCGTACAGTGCCCTGCGGAAAACAAAAATCTGGTACAAGAAGCTGGCCGTGTATATCATCCAGATGGCACTGTATAACGCTTACGTGCTATTCCGTTCTACCGGCCAGAGGGGGACATTTATGCACTTTCAAGAGGAAGTCATAAAGGGCCTAGTATTTGGGAACCAGCAGGCAGAGGGCCCCAGTACTTCTAGTACTGGCCCCCGTATTGTACCAGGGCAGCATTTTCCGAACGAAATCCCCTCCACTGCAAGAAAGGGCAGGACACAAAAAAGGTGCAAAGTTTGCTATAAGAAAGGAAACTATTTTCCACTGTGAAACTTGCCCCGACAAACCCGGCCTATGTATAAAGGAGTGTTTTAAAATATACCACACATCTATGGATTATTAGGTTCATCATTTCACCGTGCTTCGGGGGTCTTGCTAATGCCACATAGCACCCACCAACATTCCACCAGAATCTGAGCTGCAAAATCCAAAAATCACTCCTTCCCTTCTGAGTCCTGCCATGCACCCAACTGGTATTTTTTGGTCACATATGAGGCATTGCCATACTCGGGAGAAATTGGGGCACAGATTTTGGGGTGCTTTTTCTCCTTCATACCTTATGAAAAAGAAAAATTTTGAGCCAGAACTGCATTTTTGTGTAAAAAAATTTAATTTTTCATTTTCACTGCCCAGTTGTATCAAAATTGGTGAAACCCCTGGGGGTTTGAAATGTACACTATACCCCTAGATGAATTCCCTGAGGGGTGTAGTTTGCAAAATGGGGTCACTTGTGGGGGGGTTCCACTGTATTGGTGCTTGGGGGGTCTTGCTAATGCAACATAGCACCCACCAACATTCCACCAGAATCTGAGCTGCAAAATCCAAAAATCACTCCTTCCTTTCTGAGTCCTGCCATGCACCCAAATGGTATTTTTTGGTCACATGTGAGGCATTGCCGTACTCGGGAGAAATTGGGGCACAGATTTTGGGGTGCTTTGTCTCCTTCATCCCTTGTGAAAATGAAAAATTTTGAGCCAGAACTGCATTTTTGTGTAAAAATTTTAATTTTTCATTTTCACTGCCCAGTTGTACCACAATTGGTGAAACCCCTGGGGGTTTGAAATGTACACTATACCCCTAGATGAATTCCCTGAGGGGTGTAGTTTGCAAAATGGGGTCACTTGTGGGGGGGTTCCACTGTATTGGTGCTTGGGGGGTCTTGCTAATGCGACATAGCACCCACCAAAATTCCACCAGAATCTGAGCTGCAAAATCCAAAAATCACTCCTTCCCTTCTGAGTCCTGCCATGCACCCAAATGGTATTTTTTGGTCACATGTGAGGCATTGCCGTACTCGGGAGAAATTGGGGCACAGATTTTGGGGTGCTTTTTCTCCTTCTTACCTTCTGAAAATGAAAAATTTTGAGCCAGAACTGCATTTTTGTGTAAAAAAATGTAATTTTTCATTTTCACTGCCCAGTTGTATCAAAATTGGTGAAACCCCTGGGGGTTTGAAATATACACTATACCCCTAGATGAATTCCCTGAGGGGTGTAGTTTGCAAAATGGGGTCACTTGTGGGGGGGTTCCACTGTATTGGTGCTTTGGGGGTCTTGCTAATGCGACATAGCACCCACCAACATTCCACCACCAAAAATCACTCCTTCCCTTCTGAGTCCTGCCATGCACCCAACTGGTATTTTTTGGTCACATATGAGGCATTGCCATACTCGGGAGAAATTGGGGCACAGATTTTGGGGTGCTTTTTCTCCTTCATACCTTATGAAAATGAAAAATTTTGAGCCAGAACTGCATTTTTGTGTAAAAAAATGTAATTTTTCATTTTCACTGCCCAGTTGTATCAAAATTGGTGAAACCCCTGGGGGTTTGAAATGTACACTATACCCCTAGATGAATTCCCTGAGGGGTGTAGTTTGCAAAATGGGGTCACTTGTGGGGGGGTTCCTAACTTTTAGCATCTTATGGTGCCTAGAAACCTACATGGTGCCTAAAAAATAATCTCATAAAAAGGAGGCTCCAAAATCAAGTAGGTGCTCCTTCTATTATGAAGCCTGTGGTTTGGTCAACGTGCACACTAGGGCCACATATAGGATATTTATGAAAACAAAAGAATTGGGGGAATCAATTTTTAGTCACATTTCTCTAGTAAAATGTACTGTGTTCCTTAGAAAAATGTATTAAAATTGCAAATCTGCAAAAAAAATGAAATTTTGAAATTTCACCTACACTTTGTTTTAATTCCTGTGAAACACCTAAAGGGTTAACAAACTTCCAAAATGCTGTTTTGAATACTGTGAGGGGTGCAGTTTTTGAAATGGTATCATTTATGGGGGTGTCTCACATACAAGTCCCTCAAAGTCACATCAGAACTGAACTGGTCCCTAAAAAAATCAGTGTTTGAAATTTTCTTGAAAATTTGAGAATTTGCTATTCATATTGTAAGCCTCCTAGTGTCCAAAAAAATTAAAAGGAAGTTGAAATAATGATGGAAACATAAAGTAGACATATGGTCTATGTTAGTTATTAACTATTTTGAGTGGTATGATTATTTGTCTCACAAGCAGAAAATTTAACATTTTGCAAATTGCTAAATTTTCCATTTTTTTACGACATTTTGGTATTTTTCACAAAAAAACACAGACTGTATCGACCCAAATTTACCACTAATTTGAAGTACAATGTGTCACGAAAAAACAATCTCAAAATCACTGGGATAAGTAAAAGCAAAAAAAAGTTATCCCCACTTAAGTGATACATGTCAGATTTGAAAAAAAGGGCTCTGTCAGGAACGCAAAAACTGGCTCTGTCAGGAAGGGGTTAAAACTCGTTGTGTATGATAAATGGTGCTACAGTCATTCAGCTCCGATCATGTTTTTAAACAAAGAAATTAGCACACGTAAGGAGTTTAAATGGCTAAAACTTGTTGATAAATGGGCCCATAAATTCTCACTTTTTAGTAGGTTCTTAATTCTTCAAATGAATCATTTTTTTAATGAATTTTAATTTAAATCAATCTGCTTTATTTGAAATAAAAATGAATTCCATCGTTTCCTTTTGTGAAAGAATTTTGTTTCTTGTTATGTATAACAGCAATCCTATTTTTGAAGGATCTTCAGGTCCCCTTGATGAATGTCATTGATTATCCGGCAATGGCGGTTTTATGCTTAATGTTTAAGTTCAGGACTCGCTGTGCAGTACAGAAAGACCTTTAGAAAAGGCATTAGAAGGAGGTGTTAAGACCTTTACACCATGCAGCAATGATTTACCGTATATTAATCATATAAGCATCGTTGTGTATTTATTATACAGGGACTATAAGAAGTCCTTTTCTGATGTTACGGCTCTGTCTCCACACACATACATGATACCATATTTTGTCCCTAACTCCGTCATATCCAAACGTGTTAGCAGTATATAACTTGTTCATCTGGTTTGCAAGCAAACATGTAAGCAGTGCACAAAGCTTGAGGCAGCTGTACAGGTCTTTAGTTTTCTTCTATTATGAACTGTGCTGAACAAGTTTTGCCCACTAGACCTCTAGATTAGAATTATCACCCCCCTAAACATTTTTTATAGGGGTCGGCATACCTCTCGGCTGCCCTCTCATAAGCAGGGCATGGACCTGCATGAGATAACCTAGGTTAGTGATGGCTAATCTTGACACTCCAGCTGTTGTTGAACTACACATCCCAGCATGCCCTGCATCAGTTTTAGCATGGCCAAATAGTAAAACTGTAGCCGAGCATGCTGGGATGTGTAGTTCAACAACAGCTGGAGAGTGTCAAGGTTAGCTATCACTGCCCTAGGTCGATCCATTCATACCAACATGTAACACTGGTTTTCTCAGTGAGAGAGGGTTATTATGGCTGTTTTTCCAACTTGGAAAGTTGTTTTTCCAACTTGATAAACACAGCGTACTCTTACCCATCCTCCATAAATTCAGCTTTCTCTGCTGCCTATCCTTAGTATGACATAGCCTTCTCCCTCACACAGCACAGTAGTATTCTAGCTATCTTTTTTTACATGAACACCACAGATGACCTTACATTCCAGTTTCTCTGGCATTATGGGAGATGAACTATAACGTGCTGTAAAGTCCTATGTAAAACATTTCCATCCCATTTGTTTTACTGCTTCCTGGAGACCAGAATGATCTTTGCTTTATTCCGGGGACACATTCAGATAAAAGGGCTGCATTCAGTAAACATATTGTTCTTTATACTCCAGAAGTATCCTTGCAGCATTTCTATTACATTACTTTAGGTTGAAGTCTATTCTAAATTTGCTATTGTATGCAATGATTTTACCCACGTATTATGGGCCTTAATTATTACTTAAATAACTTGTAGGCTTGAAATATGGATTGCTGTCCCCAGGGCATTCCTCTGCGACCACGTTTATGCCGGTGTTGTAAAGACCCCTTTTAATCAGCCTTATAGCTGCGTTGTGTGCCGTGTGGAAACATTGATTTTCATTACTCCTTTCCGCTGGTAAAATATTAGTCCATGTAAAATGTAATCTAATCAGTCAGCAACTCCGCCTGAGAAGTACATATCCATTTCCCGGCTATTGCTTTGGTTAAGATGAGTTTTGTTTTGAGGTCTTGCGTGCCTTTAATAACTGCACATCAATCATCCAAACAATCAATCGTTCTTATAAGAAATGGCGGAAAACAAACTAGGTACCCAGCACCTTATCCATTTTAGGAATACGTGTGACAGCTTAATTGGTGTAGAAGTTGCTCTAACAGTGACTACATTTCAGGTCTGACCAGGAGAGCTCAGTCATCCTACCAGCTGCATCTGTACTTACAGTAGTCAGCACCAGGCTGCTTACAGACCAGGATGGGATAGAGTGTGGATGGATTGTCCTCAGCTCACACATTTTGCTTAAATGAACAATATTCTCTTCTATTCTATTGAGCCATTGCCTGAAAACAGCAGACTATTTTATTAATCTTAGAAAATCTTCTTAGTTCTTCTCAATGGGCGGATGTGTCGCTGTGTGTGGCAGATCCTACACATACCACAGCAATATTTCAGCTTTTATGTGACACACATTGGGGCTGATGCGGAGCTAACTGTGAATCGGGGGTAAATTCTCCCACATTACATGTACAGATCTAAAAGCGTATATTCACCAATCATACGCCTAGTATACGCAAGCCTGCAACCATATCACCCTTTTTGTGCACTTGTACCATCCCTTTCCTGCCTCTAATTACATGTCACCACAACTCTGCACAGCCCACATCCATCCGCATACATTCACTGCATCTTGCCAATGCCCATTTACAGCAAATGCACAGTGCAGGATACTTTTGCCAAATCGTCCTGCTTTTAATTACATCAGCGCCAATGTACTCACGCTGCATAAAACACTTTTACAATTATCGCTGCATTTGTAATTCGATGTCTTCATTAGATGTAATCAGTGAGAGGCCATCGGGAAGTCCGATAGTTTTAATATGGAATTCCAGTAAGTTGCTGGTGATCATCTCTGTGGAGGATAGTCCTAGCCATTGATGTCATTTATTGTTCTATTTATATGCCGCCACAAGGGTTCCGCAGCACCTAACAAAGTACTTAAATAAATGAGCAAAATGAGAAAATACTCAGTGCAAGACCATGCAGGATATGTACATGGTATGTAGAAGATTATCACTAGTCTTTAGATGACGGGGATTGTTAACGACCCATGGGAGTGTGCATTGTTAACATCATAGTGGGTACAGACCTGTCCTCAAGATCTACCTACGGTGCATGTTTTCCAGGCAACCTGTGGATCTATAGTAGGACTGAATGCAGCATGTATTAAAATGTGACAGTTAGTAATGACTACAGCTGTGCACCAGCCAGGTAACCTGGAAAACGTGGACCGTTGGTAGATCTCGAGGACCGGTTTGGCCACCCCTGCACTAGACAATATATGCATGATAATTTTGTTAACGATATTGGTATCTTAAATATCAGTAGCAAAAATGACATAGTGTGCACACAGCTTTTAGCTCCTGAGTCCAAGTCAGAAGTAGCAGTGTCTGCCTCTACTTCTATTACATTTGTGTCTGCTAATGCCACTACATAGCCCTACATACATCCATGTGTATGGCCAGACACCCACTTCCTGCAGCCGTAGTTTATCAAATATCAATTGGTGCTTCTTCAAACGCACCGTCGGTTGCATCATCAAAGCCCCATACGCACTAGCCTAACCGCAGCTGCCCTGGCCAATATAGATAACTATATGGCTGTGTGGCCAGTATTGTGCGTACACACTGATCGATATCTGCTACCGGCATCGTTCAGTGACGTCACCATATCTGCTGAACATGCAGGGCATTTCACTATATAGCCAAATTGACCTGCATATTCTATAGACATCAATCCTTGTTAATGACATGCAGGAACATGCATCAATAAGGATTTTGGGCCTGATGCACTAAGCTTCAAAAGTGATTAAATGGATAGTGATAAACAGCCAGCCAATCAGCTCCTGCCTGACATTTTTCAAACACAGTCTGTGACATGGCAGGTAGGAGCTGATTGGCTGGCTGCTTATCACTCTCCATTTTATCACTTTTGAAGCTTAGTGCATCTGACCCATTGAGTGTACACCCTAGAAGATACTGTATAGTAAACAATATCATCCAGAAAGCCCTTTCTGAGCGATATCTTTCACTATATGCTCCTGTGTATATGGGGCCTAACTGTAGTCGCAAGTGAGACCACCTCATATGAGACCACTTCATCATTTCTGAACATGACAAGTGAGGTGCCTGCTTCACTCCCATAAGATGCAACATCTCCATGCATCTGATTAGCCCCCACCCCCCTCATACTTACTAGTCACCACGTACAGTGCGATTCGGTATGCTTGCGCAGCATGAATCACACATGCATAGATTAAAAAACCTATTTAAATCAGGCACTTAATCTGAACTTACTATAAAGAGCAGTTGTATTTAAAATGCTTGGACGGCTTTTTTTTTTTTTTTTTCTTCAAAACACAGGACCAGTGAATACATAGATAACAGGCCCCTTCTGGTTTACTACTGTAACTGCATTATAATTGCCTAGTAATTCATTAAGGGGGATATTCAATCTCCGGCGAGCACCTCCCATCGGGGAGATGCCCGCCGGGCCCTATTCAATGCTGTCTTCCCCGACAGCATTGAGCCAGGGTATCTCGGCAGAACGAGCCCGACATCACTAGCTGTCGGGCTCGTTCTGCCGAGAACAGCTGGGAAGTGACGAGCTGCCGGCTGCAGCTCGCCTCTTGCCGGCCGCAACTCGCGGCCACGCCCCCTTTTCGCTCCCCAGCAGGCGGGACATTGAATCCTGCCTGCGTGTTCTCGGTCGAGCTGACCGAGAACGGGACTGGGTCACGGCGGTCGAGGAAGCTCGACTGCTGTGACCCTGACATTGAATACCCCCCTAAATGTCAGAATTGTATGAAATATTTTTGCTGGAATCCTCAATGTTTTCATACCAGCATACCAGTCCTACTGTCACTGTATCTGTTAACCACTTAGTACGTCAGTCTAGTAGTATGGCACAATGGAAAACATCGGAATAACTTTGATTGTTTCTAGTTTTTTGTGCTGTCAAAAAAATAACACAACTCTGTAATAATTGTGTTTTATTTCTTCCATTAGGCCTACTGTGGATTTTTCCGCGAAGGAATCCAGCCAGAGAAGCTGTCAGCCGTTGCAACGGGCAACTGGGGTTGTGGTGCTTTCGGGGGAGATCCTAGGTTAAAAGGTGAGTAATAAACAAAGTGAAACAATCAAATTGTTAAATTTTACAATATAAAAGTCAGTTTCTCGTAAAGAAACATATCTAATTATTGTCCAGTGTATATGCTTGATGTTGCAGACGATACACACACACACACACACACACTTGTTGTCAGCTACATCCTCCATTGGTCCAGGGCCGACAGGAGATATCACTACCCCCCCAACCCCATCGTCACTTGTTATGCCCCAATCTCACTGGGGTAATCACTTCATTTAATGTGTCCCCATGTCCCTGTGTCCTATGGCAAAACTGAAAATATCCCACTGAGAAGATTTGCGGGATAGCAGTAGAGAAATGCATTGTATATAGATCAGCTTGACTATAATATATTTTTCCCAATAAGTAATTTAGGTTTAGTCAGTCCGCTGGAAGATTGAGCGGAACACAGTTAGCGTAGTCAGTCAGCTGGTAGATTGAGCGGTGCGCAGGTAGTGTAGTCAGTCAGCTGTTTGGTTCCGTAAGAGGCAGACGTATATAATACAGTCATGGAGAAGCTGACCATCTTCAATCTGCCTCAGACTGAGGAGGAGGCGGTGTTTTTTTTGCAGGGCCACAATGTCCTACCCGAGACCCAGACCTGCCCCAATGGGCACCCAATGAGGCTCAGTATTAGGAGCGTATGTGGCGCTGCCATATCCGCAGCTGTGCCAAAAAGGTTCAGGTTACCTCAATAGGACAAGTCCCTAACACTACTCTGAGACAGGTCCAGGGCATGGGACCGTCCAGGCCAGCCCAGCAGAACCACCCCATGGCATCACATTGGTGTGAAATGAAAGTGATAGTAAAAGGGATAAGGGAAATCATATGTGATAAGACTTACCTAAGTAAGAGGTAATAATAAAGGTGAAGGATGCTACATATATACTAAACAAACTAAAGGGGTGATGGAAAGTGTACGATATGATGCCATGGAGCAGCCCAGCAACAGCAGCCCAAAGAGCCCTGCGCCCCAAACACAGTCCCACAGACTAAAGGAGCCCATACATGCTCCGTTCTGCTCCGTCCGTTTTGTACTCTGAGATGCGCGCTCCCGCGCATCTCATCGTACAGTACAAAAAGCATGTGCTGCACATACTTTTTGTACTAGCTTTACATTGTATCGCATCGCATGCACAAGGCATGTGATGCGATACGATGTGTACTTCAAAAGTACCAAACGGATGACCAGAACGGAGCGTGTATGGGCTCCTTTACACTCAGCATGTATGTATAGTAGGACTTACCCTCATAGTGCCAAGCTGAGTGTGCTGTCTTGAGTGTAGGACTGGAGGAAGACGCTGGGCGCAGAAGACCCCTTCCTGCACATCTTGCACGCATTGACCCTGCTCCCCCAGACAGACAAAGTTGACACTGCAGAGCCAGAGGCAACAGTGTCGACTTCAGCTGCTGCATTGTCTTCAACTGCTGATTATGGCGCTGCAGTTTCTGAATAACGACTTCTTTCTAAAAAAAAAATTCTTATTTTTTTTTTTTTTTTTATTGTATTGTTGTTTAATCATTTTTTCTTCATCTTCTTTATTAATCACAAAAAAAAAAGTTACCAGTTAACACATGTTGTCATTACTGTCTCAGGTTTATGATATGGCAGGTGTGAATGTGTTCCTGAAACAACCCAACTATCCACGCCAGCCCGAAGCGTGTCGAGGGGACGCGGTACTCATCCTGCCAACCTTTTTATATCCACATCAGCGTGGATTTGATTTGATATAGTGTGGCGAGGGTAGCGAGCCACCAAGCCCGAATCGTGGCGAGTGCACGCGGATAACTTAACGTGTATTCCGCGTCCGCTCGCCACGCTTCGGGCTCGGCGAAACTAACATCAACTCCACGCTTCTGGCTGGCGTGGATAGAGGAATAAACACGGTCGGCAGCTGTTACGTGAAGTGTTAGAAACAAATGGGTGGCAACTGCGCTGAGTTAGTAGTATGAATGGCCGCTGCAGGTTTCATCCAGGGTATACTATATAATACCCTAAAACAATGGTATACAAAGAGGGGTTGTTGGTTTAATCTGCGCTGGCCCTAACTGCTTAATACAAGTGGATATAAATCAGGTTGCTGACACAATTTGTTAAAAAGAAGAAATTACTTTATTTTAAAATGTGTTTAGTATATAATACACTTATAAAAAAGATCCTTATATAAAAATGAAAATTAGTCATAGGTGTTCTAATACCAGTATACTGACAGACAGGACTTGCACACATATAACCTATCAATGCTTTTCTTCTTTGCAAGTGTCCAAAAAAGCAAGGAAAAAGTCACTGGGTATTGAACAGGTTAATCCATATGGAATACAGTCTCTAGCGGTATTCTGAAAAAGAACAATCAAGTGTTTTAAACTGGGAGTTTACCTACCAGTGGGGGAGTATTACCAGACACCGGTGGTTGGTTAGCCAAGCGTGGCGAGCGCATGCGGATAACTTCACATGTATTCCACGTCTGCTCGCCACGCCTTGGCCTAAAAGGTAGGATTCCCCGAAAAAAGCCATTGCTGAATAAAAAGCAGTGGCAGAAACGAATACAGTGGGCAAAAGAACACATTGCATGGACAGAAGGTCAGTGGAAACAAGTGATATGGAGTGATGAAACTAAGATATCGATATTTGGTAATGATGGGAGAAAATATGTGAGACGTCGCATCGGGGAAGAGGTACATCCAGATTGCATTCAAGCGACAACAAATAATCCTGCAAGTGTTATGATCTGGGCATGTATGACAGCAGATGCTGTAGGCCGCCTTCATGTCATAGATGGCACACTGAACAGCAGAAAGTACATTGACACCATCCTACAACCAAAACTTCTACCTTCTATTGGGGATTTTTTTCCAGATAATGCCCCATTCATTTTCCAGCAGGATTCAGCCCCCTGCCACACTGCACGGATATGTGAACAGTGGTTCACAGAGAATGACATACATGTGCTGGGATGGCCAGGAAACAGCCCAGACCTGAACCCCATAGAAAATTTGTGGTTCAGTTTGAAAAAACTGGTACACCTGAGGCGTCCATCCAATAAAAGAGAATTCATTGAGGCTATAATTGTCTCATGGCACCACATAATAAAGAAGGAAGAGCTCCAGACATTGGTTGGCTCAATGCCACGTTGCTGTGCTGCTGTCATGAAAAATAAAGGATACCCAACAAAATACTGATATGACAGTGACATCATAAGCACACAGGGATTTTCACCCTAAGTGTTGTTTTCACTGCATAACTTCCCTTGTAATGCAAATAGTTGACCTCTGTTTATTGTATTAAATTCAGCATTAAATTTCCTTTCATTTGATATATGAATCATTGCACTGCATGAAGTGTAACAGTTTTTATATGCATTCAAAGTTGAATGTCCGCAATTTTGGCCACCAGTGTACCTATTTCCAAGTGAAACTTATTGCAGGTACATTGGTGAATTGGGTAACCAATAGCAGTTTTACAGCTTCCCTCATTTTCCAAATACACGTTTCCAAATACACGTTGCAAACAGATAATTAGATAGTGTGTTACAGCACCAGTTACAGACATTTCCTAGAATGTGTTTGAGAGTCTGATTAGAGTATCATCCACAGAGTAATTCATTTTATACCTTTGCAGCCTTAATACAGCTTCTGGCAGCTGCAGAATCTGGACGAGATGTTGTGTATTTCACCTTTGGGGACAAGGAGTTAATGTATGACGTCTACAAAATGCACACGTTCCTTAAGGATAAGGACAAATCAGTTGGTGAGTACCTCCTGATCTATGTATGCCTATTCTGTGTTCTGCACTAAGCATCTGCATATACCACACGTGTAATGTAACCCAAATCTATCTTTATTTTGATTTCAGGTGACATTTACAAGTTGCTGTTGAGTTATTATAATGATGTATGCAAGAAATCTTCCTCTACAAAACCAGAAACAAAACTGTATAACTTTATATACAACAATTCCTGAAGCTTTCTGGCTAAAGACTTTTGTAGCATTTAAGGAAGAAACATATCACTTTACTGTACCCCCCACAGTAACTGCTAAGAGTGACACATGGACTAGCCTATCCAGTGTATATACCAGTGCATTTGAGTCTTCTGTGCTTTTCAAAATGTTATCCTTTTTTTAAGGTTGTGTTTCTATTTGATTTTTAAGAAGTATTACGCTTTTCTGGAATATTTTTTTTTCCATTGATTTTTTCTTATTTCAGAGTTCATAATTATTTTATTAGATTAATTACAGGGACAAAAGCATAACTGTGCCACACCAACCACTGATTGTCCATAATGTGTGTGTTTGGGGATGCTGCCACTGTATAATCCAATCTAGAATCCAGAAGTGGCTCAATACCAGGGTTTAGAAACCAGAGAGGTCACCAAGCTGTGACTGGTACCATTGCTGACCATATTTAGACAGTATCTAGCAGGTCATCATTGGGAGATGTCATTCAGTAGAAGCAGCTGTGCCTATAGTTTCTCATCCCTGTGTACAGTCTTGCCAATGGATATAGCGGCAGTGCTCTGCAACATACATGACTTACCTTTGCAATGCAAGCAGTTATAGCACCCACTTGGCATGCGTACGACCTGCTGCTGAGTGTATGAATATTTAGGGTGCAGAATGTGACGGTTCTAAATAATTTGCCTTGATCAATAATTAAACTTCTGTATAGTAATAACAGTGTGTGACTTATTTTTGAGGGGATAGGGGTCTTGCCAACACCCTTTTCTTTGTTCTTTGCAGTTTATCATGTAATTAGGAATAGCCTTTCACAGAGTTTGATATAGATATAGATATATAGATATATATAGATATATATATATATATATATATATATATATATATATATATATATTTATTGCATACCAAAAGCAAGACTATAAAGGTCCATACACACTGGACGACTATGCCCAGGGTGTATGGACAGCGATGATCGCACTCATCGCTGGGGGAAATTGGATAAATATGCATAGCCTATGGAATGAAACTTCATTAGAGATTCGCCTAATCTACACCTAGTCCCTTCACACAAACGAGTCTGCAAGTAGTAGATTTGTCATTTAAAACTCAGACACTATTGGGCACTAGCAGATACCTGGTACTATAGCAGTATGGAGAATGTGCTAAGCTTATATCTTTACAGAACAGTACTTAATTGTAATGTATTATGTCAAAGCAATATTAACCTGTTGTGATATGCAGCAGTGTTACCTGTACATATGTACAGTATGTGACCTGTGTATGGTTCTTTAATTTGTTTGGTATTTTTTTATACCACTTCAAGAACAAAAACAAAATAAAAAATTCCTGTTATTTCCATCCGGGTCGGAGTCCAAGTTCTGACTCTCCTTTCACACAGCATATTTAACCCAGGTTATTTCTGGTTTGATCCCTTCCACGCAGAACCCTGGTCAACCCTTAAATATACAGAGAATCATAAGAAATTGACAGTTTTTTTGGGCACACAGAGATGAGGTCATAAATAGTGTGTGGTGACTGCTCACTGTCACCACCCATGGCTAAAGAGTACCTACTGGGTAGCGTTTATTTACAATCAATAGGAGGTAGGTCCACCTTTTGCAGAAATAACAGCAGCTACTCGCTGTGGTAAACTTTCCACAAGTTCGTGTAGCACACATATAGTGGGATATTGTGCCATTCCTCCTGCAGTACAGTCACCAACTGTGGTAGTGTAGAAGGGTGAGGCGATCACGACCTGCGCTCAAGTTCGTCCCACAGATGTTCTATGGGGTTCAAATCAGGGCTTTGCGCAGGCCACGCTAGCCGGATGACGCGATTTTCATCATACCACTCCATTGTAGCCCTCGAAACATGACATGTCACATTGTCGTCCTGGAACACACAATTGTCGTTCCTATAGAAACGCCACAACGTACGTAACATGGAGTTATCCAGAATATCTCGGTAAGTCACCAATGTCATGTTCCCATGCACCTGTATGAGTGGGCTCACACCATGCCAGCAGAAACAACCCCAGAACATGATTCCTCCACCCCCAAATTTTACTGTTGGTACTACACATTCGGGTGACAGGCGTTCTCCAGGCAATCGCCATACCCACACACTCCCATCTGATCGAAACAATGTGAAGCGTGATTAATCGCTCCATAGGACTTGTTTTCATTGCTCCACCATCCAGTTTTTCCGCTCCTTACACCAACAAAGTCTCTGTGGTGTATTGGTTTTTGTGATCAGAGCCTTGTAAGCCGCAACTCGACCATGATAACTGAGTGCGCTTCCTGTCCGTCATTTTATCAGTAAATGATCTGCTACGACGCTTGCTTCCATATTTATACATGTAGGAAGAGTCCATATTCACTTTGGTAGGAAGATTCCATTATTTCACAGTTAAACCAAGGTGTGCAATGACTTTCTTCCACATAGTGTATGTATGTTATGTTTAAAATAGTGTGATGTCTATGGTCCTACTAGGAGGAGGAAGTCAGCCACAGAAGCGATATTGAAGGCTTTCAATGAACTTGTTTAAATTTACAGGGGAGGAGAGGTGCCCCCTTGGGAGCAGGAGCCTGGCGACATGACTCCATTGCCTCCCAGATTTACGCCTCTGCCTCCCTGGGCAACAAACTTGTACTCCCCCATGGCAAGGAGCATATAACCCCCTGGCATTGAACAAGAAACTTCTAGGATAGATGTAGATGAGTCCGCACACAAAAAATGCTCGTAAGCGTATTCTTTATATTTATCTGTCAAAAACCAACATATGTTTCATGAAGGCTATAAAATGCCTGCTCACAGGGTTGGTGGTGCTCCCAGTATAAGTTCAGAAAAACTTAGGGCCTTATTCTGGTTCACTCTTTCTGACAAAATCCTTCTTGGATGGACAAAACCATGTGCGCTGCAGGTGGGGTAGATGTTACTTGTGCAGAGAGAAATAGATTTGGGTGGGGTTTTACTTTAAAGTGACATCTATATTGCAGTGTAAAAATAAAGCAGCCAGTATTTACCCTGCACAGAAACAAAATAACTCACCCAAATCTAACGCTCTCTGCACAAGTTACATCTGCCCCCCTGCAGTGCACATGGTTTTGTCCATCTAAGAAGGATTTTGTCAGAACGAGTGAACCAGAATAAGGCCCTTAGTCACAGGGGATGTGGGGGCCTTGCAACAAGGATGCAAGTAAAGACTGATTAAATCTTTTTGGGGCACTCTTATTATCAATTAGTGTGTATATTATAATTAAAAATTAACTTTTATTTGGTATGCCTTAAAATACAGCGTGCTTTCTAGCATAAGACCAATCTTTGTTTTAATCGATACAAATAAACAAAAAGACCAGTCTTTGTTTTAAAAGATACAAGTACCCAAAACAATGTTTACCCAGTTCATACTAAATAAATGAATCATATCTATAATAGATTTCATGATCTTTAATGGTTTCCAGTTTAGCGAAAATTAATCAAAATTATTAGATATACTTGTGAAACCCTAAATAAATATTCAGGGTCACTACTGCTTTCTTCCAAAACGACACACCCCTTGTTAGACTCCTGTGTATATATACAATCAAAGTACCATTTTTAATCTATAGAGTCTGGGGTTTGTGCCTCAGCACTGCTACTCCTAGAGAAAGTTTTATAGAATGTTCACACAAATCAAACACTGTTGCAGAATAGACCTCTAGTGAGGGTATTATTGACACACTGTTTATTGTTGTAAGAGCAGAGAAAAGGTGCACTTCCTCTCATGCTAGGTCCATTCTGCTTTCCAGTATCATGTGGATACATCAGATACTGGGTGAGAGTTAAACCCTTCCGTCCTATGTGCAATAAAATACAGATATAAAGTGGTGTTCGCTTCTATTCGGTCAAAATAATTCTGCTCATATTGTCTCTGTTGCAATTTTGCAGCGCAGAGAAACCAACCGGCTGATTTGCCTAGAAGGGTCACACTGAACCTCGGTTTTACAGAGGAGTTCAAAGATTGCGGCGCACCTCTTAAAGGAGAAAGGAGTCTGGGGTGTTCACAAATACCCTTATTCTGCTGTCTGGCATCTGTCCTCCGGACATAGAATGGCAGATGAGAGAGTGGTGAGTGTCATCCAGACAGAAGGACAAAGGTAGTAGTCTTCTGCTGTTCTGAAAACAAAAGCTAGCACTGGTCCTGATGCTTCAACATTTGCAGGGCATGTGCATGCAATTGTCAGAATGAGAGAGACCGCTGAGTAGATAGATTTGAAGAAGGTTTGTTTTTAAATTGAAACATTCATAACTTTTTCTATTTCCCTTATCGCCTGTGTGTTTTTAAACTTCTAAAATTACAAGACTTCAGTCATATAGACACAAGTCGACATGTAGATGGATGTTGACTGAACAGCAAATCAAACCAGCGGGATCCCTAATCTGTGCATATTTTTCTAAAGCTTTGGGGTTTGCTTTATTGTTGACTATTTTATAACCACCAGTATAGGGGTACACAGTGAAGTATCTAGTCAGCACAGGTATACTGGAAAAAGTGGTATAGGTGTGGATTTGGTGACAATTACTACCAAGGTTTTCAAATAAGTAGTCTGGCACTGTCTCCAATAACTGTGTCTAGACCTATTAACTTTTGTGTGATAACAACTGAGCCTCTAGATACTCATAAATAGTCAGGGAAAAATTCCATTACTTTGCCCAAGAAAATTGTCTTTATGCACAAGACTCAATACAGCTAACATTTGCCGTGTATAGTTTAGAAGTCTCATATAGCCGCTGCAGCCACATAGATCTCTGTATAGTACAGAACAGCTGATATTTGCCGTGTGAGATTTAGAAAATACATATACCCGCAGCAGCTACACATACCTCCGTGCGGCACAAAACAGCTGACATTTGCCGTGTATAGTTAGGGATCGCAAGTATTTGCAGCAGCCACACAGACCTCTGTGCAGAGGTACACTGTGTGGTGCTGCTGTGTACTTACAGACCGGCTCTTGGTTCAGTCCTGGCGGATGGTGAGCGATTGTGCTGGGGAAAGCAGTGTGGTCTGTGGCTCACCTCTCCGGTAAGCACCTGGACCGGAAGTGACGCGCGTTTCGCTCTGGGAGCTTGGTCACACTGGGATTGGTCCCTTAAGGGTCAACACTTCAACTCAGATGAAGAGGTGAAAGCGGCTGTTCGGTCCTGGTGTCGACAACAACCACCAGCTTTCTTTTACCACGGGTTTGCCGACTTGTCAAGTGTTGGAGCACATGCTTGGAACGGGATGGGGACTACATTGAAAGTGAATAGTGCATTACATAGAGGATAATCTAAGTTCTCATGTACAAAAAAAAGTGTTCAAATGTGTCCAAAAGTAAAATAAAACTTATAGCCATGGAGGCATTACTTTTCAATACAGCCTCGTACTATACCATGAATGTTATCACATGCTGTTTTCGGGATCATTGATATCCCTATAGATGTGTCTATTACCTTTAATTTTGACACTGGCAAGATTATTACAAGTACATATTTATTTATGTAAAATTATTGACAAATCTCATGGTAGAAATGAGAATTTACTGGATTATATAAATCCTTGATATAGTCTACAGCACATCTTTTTGTTTTGTGTTTGATTAGTTCTACTGACTTTTCAAACTCAGAGGGATCACCACCAGACAGCTATATCCTGATAAATATGACTAATTCATACTTGCCTACTTTTGAAAACTAGTTTCAGGGAGATTATAATTGGTAGTATAATTTTGCACAGCGCCCCATTGAGGGGGCATGTCATGCTCCACCCAATGGGCGTGTCTAGTTCCATATATGGAGAGATTGTAAAAAGAGATTGTGAACGTGGCACCAAGAAGTGTGGGTGTCTACTTCTACATATGAGAGGAATCTTATAAAATGACTTAAGGCCCATACACACTAGGAGATTTTCATTTCAAAAGACTGCCAAAAACTCTGAAAGATATATCTTTCACCAAAGTAGTGGGTACACACTGAGCTATTTTCACAAAGAGCGAGATATTTTCAGGAGATGAAAGACTTTACTGAAAATCTTTCATATAAAAGGCTATTTCCATTAATTGCATTAATGGGCTGGGTTTGAACAGTGGAGGGGAGTGCCACTGCCACTCACCTGGCCAGCGCCCACAGGCAGATGCCTGAAGTTGCCCAGTGGTGCCAGTAATATATACATTGCTGGCACATGCCTGCAATGTATATATTACTGGCTAATTAATAATAATAATATTCATTGGTGCCAGTAATATATATATTGCTGGCCAGTGCCAGCAATGCATATATTACTGGCTTTAAACATAAACCACTAGCGATGATGCGGGAGCGTGCATCATCGCTAGTAGTTGATCTCTCCCCCCGTACACACTAGGTGATTTTCACCTGAAAATCAGTCAAAACACCCATTGAAATGAAGGAGATTGCTAGACTAATGAGGGAGATTGCTGTTATTTCAGGGAGTCTTCTGCAGAATGCAGGAGGATAGGCAGCTATGGACTAATTAGGGTGTAGAAATTATCCTCTGATTTATTGAGATTATATATTCTTACGTTTATAGTTGAGCCTGTGCAGAGAATCAAGTTTTTCTTTTGTGAACATAGAGTGTAAACATACTGTACATTCAGGGTCACTGTGGGTGAAAATGAAACTCACAGCATGTACTGTATTGCTATTTCATGCAATAATGGGAACCACCTTTTTTTTCTGAGTTTAACTCTTTGAGTGCCAACGTTGCTGTAAGCAAATCTCAAAATATCCGCTAAAAATGCCAGCATCTCACAGCGACTGCTCTTTTTTTGTGTGCAATATTGAACTCAACTTTAATTAATTGCCTTGACTGTATTTGTATTTATACTGAAAGAACAGTCGCTGTGAGCAATACTGGCATTTTTAGTGGATATTTTGAGGATTGCTCACAGCAATGTTGGCACTCAAATGGTCAAATATCAATTGCAGGGAGGGGCGTGGCCTGGACGGGCATGGTGGAGGACGCACATTGAGGAGCTCCAGCACCCTACCTGCTGGTAACAGGGCTGTCTACTGCTCCCAGACCCCCCTGACACAGACTACCAAAGTCCCCCAGCCAGGGTGAAACACCTACCCTGTGGTGAGCCAAGCTGCGGAGCCGGGGGGGGGGAGAAATCCCTTCCTGTGGGTTGCGGCCCTCACTGCACATCAAGCCGCGGCCTTGAGAATGGAGGGACCCGGCGTCTGAGCTCCACGACGATCCGGCGGCTGCCAGCGGCGTCCTAGCGACACAGGACCGCCGGATTTCAGGAGGCAAGTGCACAGCTCTCCCCTCTCTCCCCTATCGCTGCCGGCTGTGTCTCTGAGAGGCGCGGGGACGCCCGGCTCTCCTGTCCTATTCCCTTCACACGGCGGCCATCTTAGGTGACCCGGGCGCCGGGACGGGAGCCTGCCGGAGGGGGCCAACTGATTCTGCCTCGGGTTGGGGGCTATATATCCCGGGCACTCCCCTGTGCGGAGGCTGGGGCGGCCGGAGACCACCTGCGCTGCCCGCACACCTGGCATAGTCCCCCTGTACAGCGCCGGCGGCCATCTTTGTTGGGGCATAAGCTGGTGGAACAGCATAGTTTCCCCAATACATGTGCTGGGGGGCCCTGTGTAGTGTATGACCCTCCTCTAAAGGGGCAGAAAGGCTGTTTGAAGAGGGGAGCTGAAATTAGTGGCTGCTGCCCCAGGCTATAGCTACTACCCGCTGTATTAAAACCCTCTGGGAAGGTATTAGGTTATACAGGGCAGACTACTGTAATATCAACCTGATACTTGTTTCCTCAACCCCTCCATGTTACTGGAGCGCACAAGTTTTCTGACCTGAGCACACTTTTCTGCCATACAACATACAGAAGCAGTGCCCTGCTCCGCTCAGACTTGAGAATTCAAATCTGTTACTCTGACCAGCTCTGAGGATAAATGAGTCTGGAGCACCATCTAGTGGCTCAAATAAATAACTACAACATTTAAATCCATACCCAATGTCAGAAAACATCTAACTACCGCCTAGAAAGTGTTACAGCGACAAGTACGAGGACCGATCCGCTGTCCAATAGCAGTACGGCTCTGACACGCCCGCTATAACATGTGAACCATCCTCCTCTGAGATGAATCACTAGCCCAGGCACACGTTTTAGGGGAATGTGACCTCCACTTGCTGACTGTCCTTTGGTTCTAATTGAGCAGATGACCTAACTTAGAAATCACGCAGACGTCTAATGGGCAAAAGCAGGAAGAGCACGCAGGGTACAGACTCTCGTTCCAAGTCTACCACTTCACAATCGTCACTTCGGCCCTTTCTTTCTGCATCTCAAACCACAGACCGCTCCTCTCCCCCCCCCCCCCCCCCCCCCCCCCCCCGATAGAGGATACTGAAACCAACGCACACGAGACACCCCTTTCCCCAACCACGATGGATCTTCAATCTCAAATGACACAACTGAGAAATGAAATCGGAGAAGTCCTCTCACATGTCCGAACACTTCCTTCCAAACAAGATTTGCAGGCACTTGAAACACGCCTCCAGGACTCATTCCAATCCCAAATTGCCACCGTGCAAACTGATATTAATCTCCTGGGGACGAGAGTCGAATCTCTAGAGGAGGAACGCGAACGCGATTCCGACCACCTCACCTCTATTACGGAGACTCTTTCTCAACAGGCGGCTGACCTGAGGACCCTACAGGAGAGGCTGGAAGATCTGGACAATCGAGGCCGTAGAAATAATGTACGGGTGAGAGGACTACCAGAGTCTGTGCAGCCATCAGGTATAATTGATGCCCTCAACAAAATGTTTGGTGAAATCCTAGGTCTCGGCCCCGAGACCTCCATTGAATTTGACCGCGCACACAGAGCCCTTAAACCTAAGAGACAAGCATCTAAACAACCTAGAGATGTGATTTGCCGCCTGCACTATTATTCCCAGAAAGAACTACTACGGAAAGTACGTGACTTAGAGGCCATTGAATTCAATGGGACGCGTGTTCAGATATTTCAAGATCTTTCATGGCGCACACTCCAACAAAGAAGACTGCTAAAGCCACTTACAGATGCCCTCCGCAAATCAAATTACAAGTACAAGTGGGGTTTCCCCTTCTGTCTACAGGTCTCCTCTGCCGGCCTTCAATTCAATCTACGCTCTCCAGCTGACTTTGGACTAGACGAGATCTCCCTGCCCGATTGGCAGGCCTTTCACTTACCAAACGCCCCCCCCCCCCCTCACAACTCCAAAAGAGAGAAGTGGCAACAAGCTAGCACCTCAAAGAGATCCAGAGGAACCCCCTCTCCTCGCTCACAAGATCCTACCTGACAAGACAACGAGTGGTAACATTAACTGCTGAACTGTAACTCTGCTTATTAACACAGCTTTGATGTTTACATATTATTATATTGCCAAATAATGCCTTTTCCACTGCCTTTTTCTTCAAGTTTTTTATGCCCCTAGCGTTGTACACTAGGTCTGTTTTTTTTAGTAATTCCGCTAGAGAACCAATATATGTTTTTTCTTCTACAGTTTTATTCTCGAACACCTCAGCTAGTATTGTGGGGGCACGGCCCCCTAGTTCCCCCCACCGCCAGTTGTAATAATTATTTTGTCTTTTTATTTTTTCTTCCGTGACATGGCTGCCACTATGGCATTTTCATTGTCCGGATGCGGTTATGTTTTTGATGCACATGTCAGATGTTCATGGTTATGCTACACAATGTTTTGCACACTAATGTATGCTTTACACCCAATTAATGTGACCCTTTACCCCCTCCTATCACCAATTTCCTCCTCCACCCTGCCCTTCTCCCCTATCTGATCCGGCCATCTCCCACTCACTTCTCAACTTACAATCTCCAAATGACCTCCTCTCTACGTATTTTATCCATTAATGCTAGGGGTTTAAATGTCCCAGAAAAAAGGACGCAGGCTCTCCATTCCTTCCATAAAGAAAGGGCAGATGTAGTATTAGTCCAGGAAACCCGCTTCCGCCAAGCTGACCCAACCCCTCGACTAGGCAATCATTACTTCCCTACCACATATTACTGCAATTATCCGCACTCAAAATCCAAAGGGGTGGCCATTTTGTTTGCCCGGCATGTTCCAATATCCGATGTACACACTCACATATTAGAAGAGGGCCGATGTTTGCTACTAACATGCTCGGTATATAACACAAAACTCACAATAGTCAATATTTACGCGCCCAACCAGGGACAACCTGCCTTCCTTCGAAAGATTCTAGACGAGGTTGACTTACTTAAGCAGGGGATCTTGTTGATAGGAGGCGATTTTAACTGGGCCCCAGACCCCCTCCAAGATGTAACGCCGTCCTCACGCTCTCCCCCGACCTCCCGAACCAGAGAAGTTAAACGCCTGCTCCACGCTCACCAATTATCGGATGTTTGGAGGATTAACCATCCTACCGAATGAGACTGATCCTGTATGGACATGTCTTTAGATATAACCCCTAGACAACGTTCCTGGTGCTTCAATGAATCTTTACTCTCCGACCCCTACCACAAATCCCAACTAGAAGAAGCCCTAGACACGTACGTGGAATACAATGTCACTCCCGATGTCTCCGATATGATGATCTGGGAGGCACACAAGTGTGTTATGAGGGGGAAGTGTATCCAATTGGGGTCACTCATTAAGAAACAAAAACCACGAAAAATCCATGACCTTCTCCAGATGATCCACGTATTAGAAACCACACATAAAACATCCCTCTCCTCCACCACATTTGTAGAACTCACCTCCGCTAGATCAGCTCTTAATACACTACTACTAGACAAAGTGAAACTGGCGTTTAGGAAATGTCGTAATCGGTATTATCGCTGGGGAAACAAACCGGGCAAAATGCTAGCTAGGGCACTTCGAGCCCAACGGTCCAATTCTTTCATCCCCTCCATCAAAAACACTCAAGGCCAAACACTACACGATACTGACTCCATTGCATCTACCTTTTGCTCATATTATTCCTCCCTATACAACTTAAACCCCCCAAAGGCCCCCCACGAACTTGAAGAACAACAATGTCATATCAGATCTTACCTTACAAAAATTGGTTTCCCTACATTAACTACGGAGCTTAAAAATGACCTAGAGAGACCTTTCACAGAGTCGGAGCTGACCGAGGCGTTTAAGACGACCCCCTCAGGTAAAAGTCCCGGGCCTGATGGTTTCACCATCTCCTACTACAAAGCCTTTAAAGATAGACTCCTCCCATTATTGATACGGGCCTGTAACACAGTAAGCGCCACTCACCCTTTCCCCCCTCAATCCCTGGAAGCCCACATCACGGTTATTCCTAAAGATGCCTTTGCCCTAGCTACCGTCCCATTTCACTCCTTAATATCGACGAGAAACTCTATGCCAAACTACTAGCAAACAGATTAAAACACCTCTTGCCAGCCATAATCCACAGCGACCAAGTGGGCTTTGTGCCAGGCCGTGAAGCCAAAGACAATACCTCCAAGATAATCTCCCTGATACACCATTTTACGATCACTAACACCATCTTACGATCACTAAAATCCCCGGAATCCTTCTGTCAACAGACGCCGAGAAGGCATTCGATAGAATTGATTGGGGTTTCATGAGGGGGGTGCTGGACCACCTGGGCCTGGGTCCAATATGCCTACAACGAATATTAGCCTAATATACTTCCCCCTCCGCTAGGATACGGATTAATGGTTCCCTGTCGAGCTCATTCGCTATCGGCAATGGGACGCGACAGGGCTGCCCGTTATCCCCATTAATTTTCATCCTGTGCATTGAAGCTCTGGCCAGAGCGATCAGGGGAAATCAAAACATTAGCGGGATTGCAATAGCTGGGCAGGAATACAAGCTAGCCCTCTTCGCTGATGATCTACTGGCCACAATTACTAATCCCATGATATCCCTCCCCAACTTAATGTCCGAATTTCAATGTTTCAGCACCCTCTCTAATTTCAAAATAAACTTCACCAAGTCGGCGGCTATGAATGTCTCTGCCCCTCCGACCATAGTGACAAATCTTAAAGCCTCATTTCCCTTCATATGGCATGCTTCCCACCTTAAATATCTAGGAGTTACCATCTCCAATGATCTTACTAGACTGTTCGACCTCAATTTCACCCCTCTCCTACACAAACTCCGCTTAGACCATCAGTCCTGGAAATCTAGGCCCTTTTCATGGTTCGGCAGAGTAGGGATCCTTAAAATGAACTCACTTCCGAAAATACTGTACCTCCTCCAGACTCTCCCTATCAAAATCCCACCTAGTTGGTTTAGGGAGATTCAATCCCTTTTCCGGGATTTTGTATGGGGAAACAAAAGACCCCGAGTGGGGCTTGCTCTGCTACAAAGACAAAAAAACGCTGGGGGTATTAGATTGCCGGACATTCACGGGTACTACCAGGCTTGCTTCTTGAACAGAATAATAGATTGGTCGAGATTGCACACCAACAAGCAATGGGTTCAAATAGAAAGTCACTCACTTCCCTCCCCCATCAATGTCACACCCTGGCTCTTACACTTACCGAGCTCAACGCACCCCACAATAAACCCGACCCTGGCCTGTTGGAAGAATACTCGCAAATCCCCAACCATCTCCTCGCTTACTTCCCCTTACATGTCCTTTCTTTTTGATAAACGCTTCCCTCCAGGCTGCGAGCCCAATACCTTTCGCTCATGGTATGACCGGGGTTTGTTCCGAGTGGGCCAGCTGATGCCCGAGAGGTCTATAGCCCCTTTCACAGACCTTCAAGACAAATGGCGCCTACCTGCGAACGAATTTTGGAAATACCTTCAAACACGTCATTATCTCACATCCCTGAGCCACATCACCCCAAGACCCCCCACCCTTACTCCCTTCGAGCAGCTATGTGAGGCAAAGTATCCCCCTCCTCGCCCAGTATCCCAGATTTATAGTCTCCTATTGGAGAGTAAGAGCCAAGACCCTCCTCCTTTCGCTATGAGATGGAGCAAAAATCTGAAGGTAAATCTTAAAGAAGCTGATTGGGAAAAAAAATTCAAATTAGCACAAAACTGTTCTCCTAGCACGCTGGTAGTTGAGACGCAATATAAGCTGCTGTCGCGATGGTACAGATGCCCTGACACACTCTCCAAGATGGGATTAGGCTTACCCAATAAATGTTGGCGGTGTTCCGCGAGTCCGGGAGACCTCCTACACATCTGGTGGAGCTGCCCATCCATACAATCCTACTGGCACAATGTTATTGCCATCTCTGGGAAAATTCTGGGTGAACCAGCTCCATCAGACCCTCTGTTTTGGTTGTTCCATTACTCGACAAGCTCAATCTCGAGATATAAGAAATCTATTCTTTGCCGCCTAAACAATGCGGCAAAGGCAGTTATTCCAGTCCGGTGGCGCACCCCACTCCCCCCAACAGTTTCAGACTGGTTCCGCCGACTAGACTCATATATGGACATGGAAGATATAGTCTACTCCGCTGAAAACGAATACGCGGCCTTTAGAGATACTTGGACAGCATGGATAGATTTCAAGGAATCTCCCTCATACAAAGCAGCATTAATACCCTTCTCGCCACAAGTGCCCTAATGCCATAACATCCATACCCCTTAAACTTCCTAGAGAGGTATTTGCCTATTGCTTATCACTTCCTAATGTTTTTTTGTATTCTGTGTCGGATCTACCCCCCCCCTCCCCCTCTCATTATCCATACCCCAAACCCCCCTTACCTCTCAAATATTCTAAACCTTCGTATGTTCTTATATTCATGCAATCCTTATGTGATGTCGGATTATTGTTAAGAAAAATCTATTATACTATATTGATACTATTATGTACATTCCATTGTTAAGAATATACCTGTATGCCCCCTTTTATTGTACTACTTTAAACCCCAATAAACACATTTTGCAAACAAATATCAATTGCAGGATATAAAGAGTACTTACTGCATACGGCATAATTGGGCAGATGTATTAAGCCTTAACAAGAGATACATGCAAGGGTGATAAACATCCAGCCAATCACCTCATAACTGCCATGTTGCAGGCTGTGTTTAAAAAAAGTCAGTAAGGAGCTGATCGGCTGGAGGTTTATCTATCTTCATCACTCTTGCATTTATCTCTTGTTAAGGCTTAATTCATCTGCCCTTATAACGAAAATACCTGAAGGCGTCATTCGGGTAGGTATCTAGTGTAAAGGAACAGGAGTGCATATGGTACAGTCATATTGTAGTTCAATTCAAAAATACACTCAAAAAATTGAAAGGGAATATCTACATACCAAAGCAGAGTGGAGTATCAAAGAATGTATTGGCATTAATGTATCAAACAATAAAAAACCCTCACAAAGCAAACCTCCCCGTAAACTCGCATCATCGCTAGTGGGTGATCTCTGCCCCATGGCATTAATGTGTCCCATGTGCATTAATTAAAGAGAATATCTACATACCAAATCAGAGCGGAGTATCAAATAATGTATTGGCTTTAATGTGTCAAACAATAAAAACTTAAAAACCCTCACAAAGCCAACCTCCTGTAAACCCCCACCCTGTATGACCTATCCTCAACTCAGGGTATTCTTCGGATCCTTAAACTTCTTGCCCCCCCTCCACACACACACACACAGACACCTATTCACACTAACTAACTGTACCCCCACCCACCCACCCATATATATAGGGACAAAAGACTAATGACCTTAAACCAAGTTGACACTGGCTCTCCCACCAGAAGCATGTATAGTAGAACCACTACATATATCATGACTATAGTCCTAGAAATTAGCAGGATATAGTAATATCAGCAGACAAATAAAATAAACGCAAAACAGGATATGATCATATAAAGCAACAAAATGTAATGTAAAGCATTTGGAAAAAGCCTCCTCATTACAATAGGTAAATGAAGTATAACTTCAGTCTGGCCACCTGCAAATGTTTTGATTTGGGGCAATGACATACAGATGGCGCGGGTCTCTTCTTTGCAGGGGGATGGCGACGCCAGCCGCCATCACCCGCCATCTGTATCTGCGAAAGGGGACACGTGCGCATGAGATGCACGCGCGTCCCCTTTCGCACGGTCACCTGGGGTCCCCACCTCCTCCCCGCACCCCCCCCCCCATAACCCTGTCCGTCTCCCTGAAGCGGAGACGGACAGTGTTCCCGTCGCCCGGAAACTGAGACGCACGCGCTTCTCAGTCAGATGAGATCCGGTCTGCTGGCGGATCGCCAGCGGTGACGTTCTGGCGATTCGCCAGCAAGAGGGAGCCTGGCTCCATCTGTACTTGCCTACTTTTAAAAATGAGTTTCAGGGAGATTATAGTTGGTAGTAGAATTTTCCATAGCGCCCCATTGAGAGGGCGTATCATGCTTCACCCAAAGGGCGTGTCTAGTTCCATATATGGGGCCTTATTTTGGTTCATTCTTTCTGACAAAATCCTTCTTAGATGGACAAAACCATGTGCACTGCAGGGGGGGCAGATGTAACATGTGCAGAGAGAATTAGATTTGGGTGAGTAATTTTTTTTCTGTGCAGGTAAAATACTGACTGCTTTATTTTTACACTGCAATATAGATCTCACTTTGAAGTAAAACCCCACCCAAATCTAATTCTCTCTGCACAAGTAACACCTGCCCCACCTGCAGTGCACATGGTTTTGCCCATCTAAGAAGGATTTTGTCAGAAAGAATGAACCAAAATAAGGCCCATGGAGAGATTGTGAAAAGAGATTGTGAACGTGGCACATAGCAGCGTGGGTGTGTACCTCTACATCTGAGAGGAATCTTTTCAAATGACTTATATCCTAATGTAGATGAGTCCCAAAGCAGTTAGTAAGATCTACTATACTTGCTAAAGTGCTGGGAAACGGTGCTGATGATTAAATGTAAGTGTATCTATCTCTCATTCCTTTTTCCCCAAAAAATGTAACAGTGTAATGTGGGCTAGGTGACATGAGGGAGATTGCTAGACTAATGATGGAGAGAGGGAGATTGCTGCTATTTCAGGGAGTCTCCTGCAGAATGCAGGAGGGGAGGAAACTATGGTTAATGATAGTACCAGTCCCATCCCCACACAGTCCAGAATATGTATCGAACCATCCAGCATATTTGAACATTAGAGGTTTCGGTGTACCCTGCAGAGACAAGGTAGTATCATTGGAAGAAATGCAGCCAACCCACAGTATTTAAACTTGGAGTGACAGTGAGCCAGTAATCCATGTAGAGTCTCGGAAAAAAGCTGGTTCCCATCGTATACAGGCTTAATATGAATTGCAGGGTTATTGCACGGAGATATAGTAATCCCATCACGATCATCGGATGTCACAATGGTGCATAAAAAAGGAAAGGTGTATCCATATACAAGGCTGTAGGATTTGTAGGAAATACAGAAGTACAATAGTCAAGAAGAAAAGTTCCACTTCTGCATTCCCCGTACACAGTAATATAGAAAACGGAAGGTGTTTCCATCTGTGTGACCTCAGGATATACAGAATTTGCAGAAGTATAACAAATAGATGTAGCTTCTGTAACCCTGTCACCACCTTTGTCAGGGGCAGAGGAAAGGGAAGATTTTTCCACCTGTGTCTCCTCAAGTTTATGAAGGAGTCTCTGGGTGGAGGCTTGAATAAATTCGAGGAGATGAGAGACAGCCATGGCTGTGGTATAAATCATGTAGTAGTTTGGCCCAGAGTACAGGTAGCAATACCAGCATATAAGGCAATGTCCAGCACTATAATGATAATGTACAGCCTGATGCAGAGATTAGACAGGAATACTGGCCTGGAGTCCACAGAGATGGTAGAAGGAGCTGGCTGGCTCACCGCCCCAGGTATACCATCCGTTCCACGCAGAGACAGAGTCAGGAGATTCTAAGATGGGCGCGAGCACACCACGACCACCAAGATGTTCAGCTGAACGGCAGGGAGCAGCCAAAAGGGTCCAGTCCGGACCAGCAGGCAGTGCAGACAGGCACTGAGAAATGTCCAGCAACTCCGCCTATTAACAAGACTCACCCGCTCAATATAGCACCCGGCAATAGCTGATGGTGCAGCTCAGAGCACCACGCTGAAGGGCCCACCACTGAAAATATTGAGCCACAGATGGAGAGAGACACAGGGATGCAGGAGAGGCTCCCAAATTGATTTAGCCCAAATATAGGAGATAATGATGCCTAAAAGGAGTATAAATCAGGATGTTAGGCGGGAGAGAGTCTACTCCTTAGTCACTCCAGCCCCCCCCCGTTGCTCTTGCTATTTATTAATAGCGCCCGGTGTGTGGGCCATGCTCTCTGCACCCTTTTGCGCGAGTGACACAGGGACTCTTGGCTACCCCCCCCTCTCCATGGGACACTGCTGCCCATGGGTGGGACAGTCACAAAAATGTGACCACCCTGCGAAAATTGGGATAGCTGTGAGGTATGTATTTTTCAGATAAAATACATTTTTATAACATATCTATATATTATATAGTTATTATAATAAGAGCTTCTGAAATATCACATGGTCACACGGTGTTGGGGGCATTGAGGATACCACTGGGACCGATATACAAAGGACAGCAGTGCTGTAAGTTATATCGGTCTGGTATCCAATGGTCAGTCTGGGAACTCATGGAACAATGTATCAGCCTAGAAACCAATGGTCGGTCTGGGAACCGATGGTTAGATGTATCAGCGCGGGAACTGATGGTCAGCCTGTGCAGTGGAATCCTTGACTGAGCAGCAGAAACCTCAGAGGAATGCTGGAGATGTAACAGCAGGGGGGAATCTGGCAGCAGCAGCAAGCAGGTGCAGAAATCAGCAGTAGGACTCCAGACACAGGTAATTTCAGGTACTGGTATAAGCCTGGAGCCTAAAATGAGCCCCTGGGAAATCTCTCAGGAAACACACAATTGTTCAAGGCACTACTGTCTTGTGGGAGCTAATCTTATATCCCCACCAGTGGCTGGTGATTGGCTAACTGGCACATGACTGCAGTAGCCTCCAGGATTGGATCAAGGGATTTGCACTGCAGAAAGGTTACCTGAGACATGTGGCTGTTTATGGAAGCTAAAGCTGGTTTAAAGGATACACCAAGGATTGCTTAGTGGTTGGCAGCTGATGGTCTCCAAAATGGATGCGCCTGGTACGCAAAAAAAAACACAAACAGCAGCAATAATCAGGAGTTCCCACAGGTGCACAATTAGCTAGAAATGAGATGCAGCATGGAAACAAACAAGCTGTGAGTCACTCAGATAAATGAGCAAATATACATGAAATAAGTCTAGTTCGTGACACCGGGGCACCGAACAGCCGTCCGCTAGGTAGGTGAGAGTAAGGGTTTTGTTTTGTTTAGTCTTTGTTTTACACTATGATTAGTTTGTGTTTCATATATAGCTGATCACACTAGCCCAGTCCCTGCTCTGCTTTTGCTGCATATGAGTCATCCATCAGAGTGCTTCATAATTATAGGGAGATAGGAAGGGATAGGGGGCTGTAGTGTGGTACTACTGCCAGAGTAGTATTACTACTACTACTACTACTCTGTCATTATGGTGTTCCCACAGGGGGATAATGCGAATCATCCTCAGGGATTCCTGAGCAGCTACAGTAAATCACTGTCCTTGCAAAATAAACTTCTTAGTGGCACCCCTGGCAGAATCTGAAGAATCTGTAAGATTAGAAATACAATGCAGGGCAGGAGGAGATTTATCTCTGAAATGGGAGCCTCCTTAGAGATGGGTAGCTCACAGCTGAGCCGTCCCAAAGATCCGGATCTTCCAAATGAACCATGAGCTGGGGGCGCGGCTGCTGGAGTGAGACAGTTCTTTTCCAATCACTGACTGTCAGTTATTGGAAGACCTGTCCCGCTCCAGGATCCACTGCTCAGTCACACTCACACACAGGTCCGGCCTATCAGAGCCTCACTGACGGCTCTCAGCTCTTCTTTTTTTTTTTTTTTTTTACATTAATCATAATAATGGGCGGGATGTTGTGACATCCGCTGCCCATTATCGCCACCCTTCGCCGGCCACCGCATTTTTAATAACGGCATATGCTCTAACATATGCGATTATTAACGCAAGGGACAGCTCTTGCGATAAGATCTGTCCCTTGCGATGCAGCACTGGCACTGGACTTTGGCACTGGACTTCCGGGTCTGTGACCCGGGAGTCCATCTGCGCATGCGCAGAGTGACGGCGCCGGCTACAGGGCATGCTGGGAGGCATACGTGATTGATGGATCCCTCAAACAGCGCTGCGATATGAAGCCCATAGGCTTCTGCAGCAAAAGCTGGCGATTCCCTCTGCAGCGCTGCCACTGCGGAGGGGCCATACAGCATACAGAAATGTGGTAAAAACTCTGATAACTGGGTTTTTACCGCATTTCTGCTTTAGAGAATCTCCCCCAATATCAGTATTAGTTTTGTCACCCAGGGTGCGGCCACGGCATTCAGAAGTGTGTGTATGTATGTGTATATATATATATATATATATATATATATATATATATATATATATATATATAAGAGAAGTTTTATTGTTCCTCAGTGAGAAAAACAAAATAGCAATCTAGCAAATATGATACCTTTTAATGGGAGGATACGGGGTTCCTCAATCACTCAGACACCGAGCAGATGAAACCAAAATATGGTTTATTTTTATCACAGCACACAAAAGTAGATGAAGACAGGAAAAAGAGGCAAATGTAGCATATAAACGTTATCGGGTAGCAGTCCAATGGCAGTCCTTGTAGCAGCAGTTCCAAAGCACAAAACTATCACTCCTCCACACAGCAGTGATAGCAGATAAGTCCACACGATACCTAGACAAAGCACAACCTCTTAGTCCAGGACAGTCCATATAAAAAAAAAAATATATATATATATATATATATATATATATATACACACACACACACACTTCTGAACACTGTGGCCGCACCCTGGGGTAACAAACAGGTTTTTTTTTGTAATACTGAAATTATTATGATTATTGTAAAAAAAAAAAAAAGAGCTGAGAGAAGAACTGTCTCTATTCCGTGAGCTGATTAGTTCAGAGCCGCTCACGGGAAAGAGCTGCGTTGCCCATCTCAGGATGCGGGAGGGTAAGCAACTATGATTGTATATTTCTTGAGACACGCCATAATGAGCACCAGTTCAATACGTCCTACTACCAACATTCACATCACTTACTGTATGTTTCTTTGGCTGGATAGATAATGCAGGTTAAGGGTGTTCTTTTTAAAATAATTACAATTCAGCACAGGAAACTGCTATGTGGGGGTAATCAATCCCGGATTATGGCTGTCGATCCCTCCTGACAGCCGTGATCCAGGCCCATTTACATTTTGGCTGACAGCAAATCAGCAGGCAGGTTTCAATGTCCCGCCTGCCGATCGGTGAAAAGTGGTCGTGTCCGCGTAAATGGCCTTGGATTGTCGATCTGCGGCCGGGATCGCGACAATCCACGTCCGCTATCAGCAGACCAGGTACAACAGCTACTAAAGTCGGGCTCATTCTGCCATGATTCCTCTTCAATGCTGTTGGTAAAGACTTGAATACTCCCCTTAGTGTATATACATATCTATCTATCTATACACATACACACAGGGTGGAAGGGGTTATGGTTACAGGGACCCTTGGAAAGTGTAATATTCTATAAATCACAATAAATAAGTGATTTTGTTCTCCCTTAGGGCCTTATTCTGGTTGGTGCGTACTTTCCCTTTTACTTTCAAATGGCGTTTTTTAGCCGTCTGCGCATGCGTGGGGAATGCTATGCGCATGTGCCACGCATGGTCTCCGTACTTGTACTCACTAATACCGCACAGAAATGTGCACCGCAAACACTCGGGAAATATGGGCGTATTATGGGCGTCATTCGGAATGACACAGGGGCGTACTTTCAAAGTGGGCTAAACTGGGCGGAAACATGGGCGGGCACGGGGGAGTACACTTATTTTGGTAGGCGTGCATTCGGACAGCACACCGAATGCACGCGAACAAAAAGGGAAGAAATATGCGGTGTTCATAAGCAAGTATTGCTTTGCGGACACCACTCGGTCATGCGCTAGGCAATCGGAACGCCTAATCAGGACGGACGCACCTCAACCAATGTCAGCTGAACACAATACAATCACCTACTTTACTCATTCCTTGTTAATTACACGCTTGTCACTGCTTCAATTGGAACCATTGCAGCTTAAATGGAACATTACTAAACACACACACCTATATGCTGCTCTTTTCACACACTTTTACACTGCAAATAATGGACACAAATTAATATTAATAATACAAATACACATGTCACTTCTACATGTATCAATTAAACCACACATTTGGGGGAAACAAAAAAACATTTATTAAATGAACTTATAAAATAAATTAGAAACCGGCACAAAAGAAAAGGTAGCATACCAGCAATAAAAGTAAATAATATATAATAAATACATGTATTATAGACATACATAGCCACAGCAGAATCATTAGGAACACATCAGGTGGTTTCACAACAAAAGTATAGCACCAACACTTCAAGTACAGCACACAGTAATGGTAGCCGAAACAGGGCAACAGGGGAACCAAACATGACATTCGTAGCAAGGGCAAATGTGGGTACCTCGGCACGGAATTGGGCACAGGAAGCTGACACACACAGCTCAATGAAAGATTTGGGAAGACATAACGGTGGAGATTAATGCGGACACAAGTTCATTTGCGGGCACGTTTGCCCCTGGCAGGCTCCTTGCCACGTGCAGCAGCTCTTCTGCCACAGCCACGGTCAGATGGTGGCGCAGGTGGAGCACATGCAGGGGAGGGGGTGGATTGTCTTCCCCCTCTGGCAGCAGGGAGTGCTGATGGTGGTAATGCACCAGAAACGGGTGACATTAGGACCCTATTGCTGGCAACTAGCTCCACCATAAGATCATTATGGTGGAGGAGGAGTTCATTTTGCTGCAGGGCTTGATCACACAGCACCTGCAGGCTAGCAGCAATTGACTGCTGGGTGCCAGCCATGGCCTGCTGGGCCTCAGCAATAGCCTGCAGGCTCCCAGCGATAGCCTGCTGGCTGCTGATCAAACCCTGCAACACCTCCTCGGTCCTACGCACCCGCTCTGATGCAGACTCTCCCTGCTGCTGAATATTGCCAAGCACATGCCCCCATGTGGCCAATTCAGCCGCGGACATTGGCTGCTGCTGCTGCACGGGCCTGCTACTGGGGCCAGGTGGCACAGACTCCTCAACCTCCTCAAGAGATTCTTGACCAAGCGGTGGGGATGCTGGTGAAAGAGAACATTCCAATTACCACACATTACATGAAAAATTAGAAGCAGCTACTTATGGCATGGCAAATAATTACCTTCAAGCAAAGAAGCCATGACTTCCGCTGGGGACTCGCTGTCCATGGTGCTCACCCCCCGGACCTCCTCCACTGCAATGCAGCACTCGGCCATCTCTTCCAGGGGGGTGAGCTTCAGCTTTCCAGGCATGGGGCCAGCCCCAGAGGTGTGGCTGTGTTCCCACCGCTGGGTCAATTTCTTTTTGAGGTTAGTTTTGAAGTCGTGCCACCTGCAATCAAAGTGTACATATTAATACATGTCACTCCTCATGTTTGCTGTAGCACCCATTGCAATCTGAAACATAATACAACATGTGCCTCATGACACCAAACTTAGATTATATTACTTTTGAAAAACAACCCTTAGAAGATACACTCACACTCACCCTACAATAACTATAAATTCAATGACATGGCAAACATGTCTGTGGCTCCAAGCAACGTCACCGCCCATTGACCAACTCCATCTAATATCTAATGTAAACATTACTGGACTTGTACTGCTCAAATGTAACACACATGAACTTGCCTCTTCTTAACGTGCTCCGTCTCACGAACTTGTGGAGCCACCGCATTAATCTCCGCCGTTATGTCCTCCCAGATCTTCCATCTCCTTGTGTGTGTCAACTTGTCCTGTGGACACTCGATCCAATCCCGTGCCTGGGGCACCAGGATGGCAAGCTCCTGCGCTTCGAATGCCATGTTTCTGGTGGTTGGTTCCTCTGTTGGCCGATTTCGGCCATGGCCACGACCACTGGCACGGCCACTGCCACTGGCACGGCCACGGCCACTGGCACGGCCACGGCCACCGGTCGCTGTACTTGAAGTGCTGGCCAGGCTACTCTGTTGGGAAGCCACCTGCTGTGTTCCCAATGATTCTGCTGAGGCTGAAGATGGGCCAGCTGCCGATTGGCCTGATGTCGATGGCCCATCTGGCTGCTCTTCCCCCAATGGCTGTTCTGGGTTGATGGGGACATAGGTGGTGCTGGAGTCCATCTGAGCAAATAGGTCCTGCAACTCCTGCTCTTCCTCAGATAGAGATGCAGACATGTGTGCAACAACATTGCATTTGGCAAACACACCTTTATATACTAGTTCTGTAATTGGCGTACATCAGCGACACCCTGCGTTCCGTACGGCCGCATTCCGTACGGCCGCGTCAACCGTGCGGCGCATAGGCCACGCCCCTTGCTGCGGAAAAATATTTCAAAAATACATGGCAAACTGAGTAAGTCTGATTTAGTAGGTAAATGCAGATTTGTACACCAATCACCAAATAAAACTGAGGTCAGACATGAAATGTATATGTGAATGTACATCTGTACTGTGCACTTGTTTGGTATGTAGTACAAATGACAATACCCATTCCATATGTAAATCCAGTCCACCACTTAGGCACAAGTAATCAGTGCTAGCATCCAAATCACATGTGAAAGCTCTCCAAATTCTGCCTTGATGCTAGCTTCTTTTCATTCCACCTCTCTAGTATGGGCCTGTAGAAGGTAAGTGTACACAAGGCAGCATGGCCTAATATTGGTAAAAGGTCTGGCACTATTTGCTATGTTTCTGCTGCATAGCTTTCATTATAAAATAGCTGTTTAGTACCGTGTTGAGTTAGGTGTAAGTGGCTAGTGATGCAGACTATTTCACCTGTTGCTTATACCCATGTTTGGTGAATGGTATAGATTATATATAATGGGTTCCCATCTTATTTTACACTGTCTGTTTAGGATGGTCTGCAAAACTATGCAAAGGTACAGCAAGTGTGGGTTTGCGATGCAATGGGTTAGCCGTCTGTTCGGGCGCATACACGCTGTTAGTGTAAAAATGAACAATAAAGTTAATACCAAATATCACTCTGATCAACCAATGACAGCACATGATTGCTTGATTTGTGCCATTGCTAAGATGGCGTCCTATGGCAGAGCAGCACCCTTTTCAGCTGCGGAGCTGAGGACACTGGTCTCCGTTATGGAGACCAGGCTGGGGCGGGCGGGCCCATTCATCACAAACCGCCAGAACCGGAATGCGTATGCAGGTGCGGCGGACCATCGCTCAGCTGGAGCGGCGGTGGTCTGACCTGAGGCGTCGGTAGCCGGATTTGCTCCAGCAAATCAGGGGCAGTATTGCTAGATGTGAGTGTTTATACATTAAATGTCCATTTGTACCTGATTGCTTACATGACATTATTTAAGACAATAAGGTCATCAGCCTGATCATGAGTTAAACATGGCATACAGTATATGTGTGCTACTTCCTGTTTGACACCCTGTAATGGTCATAAAATATGTTATTGGGGAGGATTAATGTTTGTGATGCTTGCAATGGGCCAAATGTCACAGCATACCTGCCATGTTACAGGCTGTGTTTTGTAAAGGCCACTAAGGAGCTGTTTGCCTGTACAATTATCTGTACTTATAACCTTTGCATTTATAGCTTGATAAGGCTTAATACAAATGACCACTAATTGGCACTTTTTTGTTTTTTCCCAAACACAGCACGTGATCGAGCAAGACAGGCCCGGGAGGAGGCAGAGGTGGGCCAGGAGGAGCTTGCCCAACCAAGGGCCGAGGAGGTGCTTCCTGGGGAAGGGATGGCGGAGGAGGTGCCAGAGGAAGTGGAGGAGGAGGAGGGGTGGGCTGTGGAGGCGCTGCCACCAGAGGAGGAGGTCCAACCAGAGGAGGAGGTGCCACCAGTGGAGGCCCCTGAGGAAGAGGAGGAGGTTGAGGCCTGTGAGGTTGTCCAGGCGGCCGAAATTGGTATGTATACATAAGGATTCATTTATCCTTTTGTCATCTACTATTTTCTATGTAGCACTGGTGATTCAATTGTGTTTTTCAATACTATAAAGTGATAAAACAAACTGGGTAGCAACAGACACACTTAGGGGTTAGATAGGGTGGGCAAACCATCCCTTTCATCCAGGACACATATTAATGACACAGGTTGTGGGGATGGCTTTCAGGTCGATTTTAAGTGTCAATGAACCAGTGTAGTTAATCTGTATCCTGGAAGAAAGGGATGACGTGCTCATGTAAGGGTTACATGTCCCTGCTGCAAGCGTACAATCTGCAGCCTCATATAGGTGAGTAGAGTTTACAGGTGCTTAATTTGACCAAACTAGATTCAGTATGGCATAAATGGAGTATGGACAGGCGTGGCTTAGACTGGAGTAACAAGTGGTCAGTGCCCCTGGGCCCTCCTGTAGCTAACCACCCCCTGCGGTCTGCATGTATGTTTGGCACCATAATTGTTTGTTGATTTTGTGTTTGTAATGATTTTGTGCATGGGAGTGGGTTAATGCTGCAGCTTCACCTAACTGGCATTATGACAATGATTTCTGGAGCAGACCATCAGCAGGCAAGCCATGCTTGATTGCACAAATGTACTGAGCATTCCTGAGAGTTGACTAAGTCCCCTGCCATGCTCCATCATATAACAGACACTGAACTTTGTTTGCAGAATTGGGATTGGTGCAGCGCGTGACATGCTTCTCAGAGCTTAGTCATGGGTGGGTTTGGATTGAGAAGGAGCACTATGACTGTGAGGTGTTCTACAGAGTAAAGGGTAGAGGGGAAAAAACAGGCTTTCCATGTAGTATGTATGCATGTATGTATAGATGTATGTGTCATATATATAGTTATATATGTGTCTATATATAGTATGGGAATAATGGGCGTCACTCCGGGACTTGGTGAAGAAAAGGTGAAAATTTATTTCTCTGTGCGGTCTACGCCGTTTCGGGACAAACCCTTTGTCAGGACCAGAAATATGGAACAAGTGCAAACAACAATGTGATACAGAAAAAAGAACTTACATATAGGGGACCCGCCGTGTAGCGTCCTCCTCCGTCTGGGACTCCTGATGACGACTTCCGGGTACTCCCGGAAGTGACCCGTCCGTCCTGGCAGCGGAGGAGGCCACACTGTGGGAAAAGTGTACAGTGCCAATAGTTATAAGTTGCATAATAAAGTGCTTGTGCTTTGCTGTAAACATTATTTCAATATAAAGTGCTGATGAATGTGCATTAAGAACACAAAACAACATTTAATATCTCTCATACAGTTTAAAAACGCTGCACTTTCCCTGGACTTGTTTTTTTGCGGCCAGTAGATGGCACTGTGGCCCAACATAATCCTGTGACATGTACAAAAACGTATAGCTGCTTATCCCATACAAAGTGTTAAAGCTATACTCTCAGCATTAATAAGTACGCTGTATTAAGGGGAACACTTGCATATTAGAAAGATTGCCAGTGTACCCTCCGTTTTATATGCAGAGAGCTCTATGCTCCTAACTGGAATCTGTCACGAACAATTATATAAAAGAATGTTATTCTACACAATGATATGTCTTATTTATAAGAAACTACCCAGATTCATAGTTTCGTTGAGACCCCCCGGTTTGAGGGTCCCTAAGGTGTGGATCCACCTACTCTCTATTTGTAAGAGGTGTTTGCCTCTATCTCCCCCTCTTGCAGATTCCGGGGCCTGATCTATCAATTGAAATCTCAGATTAGCCACCCCATGCTTGTCCAAAAAATGTCTGGCCACGGTTTGTTCACTGTGGCCCTTCTCAATTGCCGCACGGATGGCAGCCCTGTGATTAGCCATCCG
Source organism: Crinia signifera (assembly GCF_055691185.1). NCBI lineage: Eukaryota > Metazoa > Chordata > Amphibia > Anura > Myobatrachidae > Crinia > Crinia signifera. The sequence continues at coordinate 86,861,186 of NC_139222.1, forward strand.
TTCTTTGATGGTGCCCGTTGTCTTGCCAACGTAGTTCAACCCACACGGGAACGTCAAAAGATAAACCACGAATTTAGATGAACATAATAGAACTGGTTTAATGTTATAACTCCTACCCGTGTGGGGATGGCGAAACGTGGCTCCTGGACTCATATAACTACAGGTGACACAACCGGTACACCTGTAACAGCCCCCTTTCCGGGACAAAAAATGTTTGGCCTCTGTTTTTAATTTTGAAATATCTGTTTTAACAACTCTGTCCCCTATGCTTCTCCCCCTGATGAAACCTGTTTGAAGTCTGGTATTTCTTAGACTAGGTATGTGGGGATCAGTGGCTACTATCGGCCACATCGATTTGGCTCGTTTAACTAACCCTGGGCTCTTATCAGAGTAATGTTTAACCCAGGTGAAAGTTTCGTTGGCCTGACTCTTTTTCTTGGGGTTACTTTTCAAGAGTTCTGATCTGGAGACGCTAATGGCTTTTTTCTGAGCTTCTTTCAAAAGTTGGTAGGGGTACCCTCTTTCCAGGAACCTATTAAACATGCTTTCTAGTTGGACATTTCTGATATTTTCGTCACTATTAACCCTGCACACTCTTATGAACTGCGAGTATGGCAAACTCGCTGTGGTGGCTTTAGGGTGAAAGCTCTGGAATTGCAGCATCATATTGCGGTCGGTGGGCTTCGTGAAAAGTCGGGTACTTAATTTGTTTTCCTCTTTGATGATGCGTACATCTAGGAAGTCAAGCTGGGTAGGGCTTATTGTATATGTCAATTTGACCGGACTATTTGATTGGTTGTGTTGTTCTATCAAATCGACCAGGGTCTCTTGTGGACCTGTCCACAATAATATCAGGTCATCTATATATCTATAGTAAAACCTTGCAAATTGTGTGAACACTGGATTCTGCAAAAAAACAATATTCTCGACATGATGCATTTAGGCATTCGCATACACTGGAGCGGAAGGAGAACCCATGGCACACCCTGACAGTTGGTTATAGTACTTTTTGTCATGCATAAATACATTGTGGGTCAAAGTAAACTTCAGCAGTTGTAAAATGAAGTTTGGATCTGGACCTGTGTAATTGGGGTTGTGTGCCATGAGCTCTCCCACCGCTTGCAGTCCCTGCTCGTGGGGGATGCAGGTATAAAGGCTGGTGATGTCGATCCCCACCAAAAGTGTATTGGTGGGGATGTCACCCAGCTCCTGCAATTTGATTAATAATGAGGTGGTATCCTTGAGATATGTGCTGGTGTTCTGCACACAATTCTGCAGGAACGCATCCACATATCTCGCCACCGGTTCGCACAGAGACCCCCTGGCTGAGATGATAGGTCTACCAGGAGGCCTCTGTGCGTTCTTGTGTAGCTTCGGTATGATGTAAAATACCGGGGTTATCGGGTGCAGACGCAACAGGCTTTTTTTCACATCAGGTGGCGTTAAGTGTTCTCGAATGGCCTTGTCCAAGATGGTTTCTAGTTCTTGTCGATGAGTCGGTGTAGGATTCGCATGAAGTCTTTCATATGTCAAACCATCTGACAATAGGCGGTCACACTCCTCTTTGTAATAGGACAAATCCATTACCACCACTGCCCCTCCTTTGTCCGCCGAACGAACAACAATGTCCGTTCTGTCCCCCAAGCTCTTCAACGCCAGATACTCCTCTTTCGTAAGATTGTGGGATTTAATGCTGGGCACTGTGTTGCTGCTGTTCTATATATATACACACACACCTGTCACGGTGCATGTTTAAAATTTAGGTATGACTATGTTAAATGTATGCATGAATATCATTATTAATTTTTCAATTTTGATTTGGTCCACAGATGAGCCAGCCCAAGCACAAGAGGGTCTCCGTGGGGCCCTGTTACGGATAAGAGGCCACTTGCGGCAGGTGCTGGTGGAATTAGACCAGCTAGTTGATGGGGAGTTTTAATTTTTATTTATTTTTCAGTTCGAAGTTGTCTGTGTGTTTATTTAAAATGGGAAAGTATATGTGTAACTTGTTTAAAATCTTTGAAATAAGCAAAATGTAAATAGTGTATATAGATGTATGTTAGGGTCACATGCTGTAAGGGTTAATGTGTGTAATGAATGTACTAGGAATGTGGTTCAGTATATATTAGGATTTAATTGATTCAAATAGATAACAATCCCTTTTTAATGAGGTTGCCTAATTGCCTAAGTGGGTCATGTGATCGCTGTGTGTACTCAGTAAAAAAGTGTTGTATTGAGCGTAAATACTCCGCATCGGTGCGTACGGCCAGCTTTCCGTCCGTTCTAACGCGGTAAGACCGTGCTTACGTGGTAAGACCGTGCAGAATCTGTGCGTGTCCACCGCACACGCAAGGTTTGTATGTCGTCCGTACACACGCCCTGTTATTAAAGAGTGAGCCCGTCCGAATGCGGAGGACCCGTGGGCGTTTCTACGGACGATGTCCGCACAGCGTTGCGTGCGGACAGCACCGTAGGAATTCGGGAAAGTACGCACCGACCAGAATAACCTCCTTAGTAGCACCTGTTTGTTATGTCTCCTGTTAATGCGATCAATGTCCAACACAGACAGCATACAGTGTATACATACCGTACATTCAAGATGTGGTCAATACGTTGGCCATAACTAGCTCCAAAGTCAATAGGTCGACCACTATTGGTCAAAAGGTCGGCATGGTTGAAAAGTCGACACAAGCAATAGGTTGACATGAAAAAGTTTTCAGTTTTTGTTTTTTTTAAAGGTGGTTTCTCATATTTTGCTATCCAAGTGGGCATAGAGTGCAATTATAATAGTGTGCCGGGCGTAACAAAGCACCGTGCCCGAAGCATGGCAAGCAAATTGTTACACTATACGGCGTCCATGTCGACATAGACACACAAGAACCTCAGGGTTGCCGACCCTCCCGGAATTTGCGGGAGTCTCCCGAAAATCGGGTCCTTCCTCCCGGCCCCCGGAAGGGTGGGCAACCCTCCCGGAATCAGGGGGACCCCCACTGAGCCCCCCGATCGCGGCATTTATATGCCGCAATCCGCGGGTCTCAGGGGAGGGGGCGGAGCTAAAACGGCACAATCGTGTCGTTTTAGCCCCGCCCCCTCCATGGATATCAGTTATTTTGCCCATTTGTCATAATGGGGGCGGGGCTTAATGACGTCACCATTAAGCCCCGCCCCCCAAACGCGTAATGCAAGATTCCGGGCTTCTCCCGGAGAGGATTTTTTGAAAGTCGGCAACCCTGAAGAACCTCCCATAAAAACCCATGCTAAATTTTTTCATGTTGACCTTTTCCACGTCGATCCTGTTACTTGTGTCGACATTTTGACAATGTCGACCTAATTTATGTAGACCTTTTTCATGTGTCAACCTTTTCACTGTAGATAGTGGTCGACTGATTGCCCTAATTACTGTCGATCCTATGACCCATATCCGTACATTCAGGGTGAAAGTGAAAATGAAACTCCTAGGCTGTGTTGACATATTTATGACATAATGGAAGCCACCCTTTTTTTTCACCGTTTAAGAAAAAAATCCTTTCTTAGAATCTCCCATAGTCTCCTGGTACTGTAAGTCAGACCTTTGGCGCTACATGGCTATTATTTATAGCGCAAGGGCTTTTTACTACCACATGTAGCTACATTCCCAGATCAGTTCCTGTAAATGCTGTAACACTCTGCTGCTGATTTGACAGTTGAGTGTATGTGATTTGGAGAAGTGGGCAAACTGGAGCAGAAGCTGTAGCTCTCTATAAGAGCTCATTTTGCCATATTTAACGGATTAACAGAAGACTCTCCATTCTTGGTTTGGACATAAACGCAGAGATCAGACACGCTCAATAGGTAAGGTATTTCCACGTGTACATGACAAGATTTGTATTTACTGAACATTTGTTTGAAATACCAAGATCTTAATTCCGTTATGGTATACACAATAATCTTTAGCTGCTGGCTTTTATAATGTTTCATGTTATGTTTTGCTTTTTTGTTGCATGTCATTCTCATTAAAGTAGACAAATAGAATTTACTAAGTTTCTCCTGTAGTAGACTTACATCAGGGGTGGGGAACTTCAGGCTCGGTCTCAGTGGCCCTCCCACCTGCCTGACGGCTTTGCCGGGAGTAAAGTACAGGGGAATTCTCATGAGAGGTCGGTAGTTCTCGCGAGATTCCTCTTAATCAGCAGCAGCCACAGTGGCGTATCTAGCGTAAGGCAGCCCCCGCCACTGCTTGGGGGAGCGAGCAGCAGCGGGGGCTGTGTGGGCGCCGGGACACTGACAATTATTATCTAACATGGTGTGCCGCCTGCCGCCAGGAACGTAACAAGGGGGCAGCTAGGGGATCACTCTAAAGGAGGGCATACGGAATCAGCCTCTACCAGCCCACTGTGGCCACGCCGCACGATTCACGCTTCGTGCTGGAGCCAAAGATGACCCTGGCTGTTGTGAGGACCCAGGAGGGTGAAGGAGAGGACCCCTAATGGCCGTGGAATGCCCCAGAGGGAGCCTGTCTGGAGAAAACAGCCAGAAGACCGGAGCCCAAGGAGGAACAACCCGAGCGTGACAAGGAGTAGCATTCTTCCTCCTTCCGTTTCTTCATGCCTCAGAAGAAACAGAATGGTGCGCAGACACCGCGAAGGATACTGCAGAGTTCTATGAAGGACCCTGGCGTCCCTCTCCAGCGGAAGCGCCTGCATAGGAAGTCACAAGGAAGGACCTGGGCTGCAGCTGGTTCTTCGCCGACCCGGAGCCCTGGACAAAGTGCGCAGCCTGGAGCGGTGCTCTGCATCCCGGGCAGCGCTGAAGATTACAGCAGCCGGAGATCGAAGGGGCAGATGCGCCACAACAGAGGGTGAGTCTCCACAAGGCCCTTCTGCTGCACCACTCTGCAATACAGGGCATATTATGGGGGCTGTGCTCCCCTCTTGAAAAAGAATGTAAATTCACCACTGTGTCAGCATCAGATGTGAGCACACCAAGGTGGGCTTGATAGAAATTATGGTGCATGGGACTGAGAAAATAGGCAGCCCTTCTCCCCGTTTAATAAAATAACTGGGCATACATAGGGGGTAAGCTACCCTTCACAAACTCCTTTTCTCACATCAGGCAGTTTAGAGATCTCCTAATGTTTCACTGTGGGTTCCATTTTAAAGTTTCTTTGTGGGGTCCCGGTTCCCAGATATGTCCCACTTTCAGTGATACCCCACAAGTCTGTAAAAGGAGTATCTACTATGGGGGTATTACACATGGCAACGAGCATGAAACCCCTGGCATCGAGCATGTACCTCCTGGCAACGCACATGTAGGTAAGCCGCACTTATGGGGCACAATATGTAATAGGCATTATGGCGTGTAGCATACTATGGAATGCATACGGGGGAGGGGGGGGGGGGGGCGCCAGAAACATTTTTGGCTTGGGGGAACAAAATTTATAGTTACGCCACTGAGCAGCCAGAGACTGTCAGTCTTATTCAGCGGCAGCCGCCGGAGTGTGGGACGGCTGCAGCAGGACAATTTGTAAGAGAGATTTTTACATATTGCCCCCGAAGGATATTTTCCCCATACAAACGGCCCTTGGCACAAAAAAGGTTCCCCACCCTGACTTACATGATGTGTTCCTAAGTGCATATCAGCATATTACGATACTGTTGATACGTGTGTAAAAATAAAGACTGTATGTTGTAATACCATAATTTCCCATGATGCTGCTAAAAGGCTTTGGTATTAATGAATCTCCCACTTAGTTCAAAGTTTGTGCTTACATTATAAAATGAAATAACTTTATATGTACGCATTTGTCTTTTTACATGCATTACAGTAAGATAGAAATGTTTTTGGTAAATTCACTTTCCTGTTTTTTTCCAGATATTAGACAGAGGGAGCAGTCACTTATGGCAGACACTGGAGACAAAACTGTATATGTTTTTAAACAGTATGGGCAGTAAAACCATCTTGTGATTGGCTGATCTCTGGCTGTGTTTTCACATATGATAACGTGTCAGGCATAGGGGACTGATCTTCCATCTTCCCTAATAATTTTACAATTACTTATTTTAGGTGGTTGGTACCCTTTAAAGCAGTGGTGTCAAACTCATGGCCCTCCAGCTGTTGTGGAACTACACATCCCAGCATGCCCTGCCACAGATGTTATATAATGGATTGCTAAAACTGTTGCAGGACATGATGGGACATTTAGTTCCACAACAGCTGGAGGGCCATTAGTTTGACACAACTGCTGTAAAGTTTAGATTACGCTAACAAATCTGTATCGTTATCACTTGCTCCTGGTTTGCTAATTTGTAGCCATTTCTTTTAAAAAGTCGCAATCACTGGTGAAAGCATGGGTGATATAAAACTAAACACTTAGGGCCTTATTCTGGTTAGGTCGGTGAAACGTACGTACTGTACGTTTCACCGCACGTTTCCCGTACACGGACGGTGAGCAAAAGTCCGCCCACAGAACAGCCGCACACGGACGGTCACAAACACCGACAATGGGGAGTGGCGTACACTTGAGCGTACGCCACCGTGCACGGACGGATCTCCCTCTTAGCCACCGATATCTGGCGTACATCAGAGCGTACGCCACCGTGCAAGTAGAAATTGAGTCCAAAAACATCATTGTTGCTCTTAGAAGTGGTTTATGTGTCTTTTTCCATATAAAAAACTGGTAGGTTTGTGCTACAGTGAAAAAATTGACACATGTCGACTTCTGTGAATTGAGTGTCCTGCTTTTTAAAGTATACAAAAACACTTTCTGAATGGTTGTAGATGGTTATAAAATAACTACCTTGACATATATAAGCAGGTCTTTGAATGAATCTTACCTAAAATTAAACCAACCTTGCAGTTGTAGCACCGTACATTTTTGGTGCACACCCCCGTGTACGCCCAGTTTTCCTCATTATTCCGGCTGCTCCCCTAAAAACGCCCCCATGCCGCCCACAATGACCGTGCTCTTGCGGACAGGTTTTTTCGCACGGAGAGACCCGTCCGTGAGCGGTGTGAGGTCGCCGCACATGCGCATAGCGAAAGCTACGCATGCGCAGTTGAAGAAAAACCCTGAACCGACCGCGTACGGTCCCACCGTACCAAGCAGAATAAGGCCCTTAGTAACTTTTCCAGAATCTAAAGCAAATCTGCTGGAACGGATGAGGTACATTAAATATTATAACTGGACTTATTATTATGGTACTGTTTACCTAGCACGGCGCCCATCGCATTGATCGCATGTACATCGCATGCCATTATAGTGGCATGCGATGCCTGCGATACGATGGGTGCGATTGTAGCGATTTTACATAGGGAACAATGTTAAATTACCTTCCAATCAACCAGATCAACCCAATGGCCCTGATTTTACATAGGGAACATTGTTCCCTATGTAAAATCGTGTCCATTGGGTTGATCTGGTTGATTGGAAGGGAATTTAACATTACAAACACATAAGATGCATGCGATGCCTGCGATTTGCGGCAAGATACCCACGATATAGATCGTGGGCGCCGTTCTAGGTAAACAGTACCATTATTATTATTATTAACCGTTTCTTATATAACGCACACATATTCCGCAGTGCTTTACAGAGAATACTTAATCATTCACATCAGTCCCTGCTCCAGTGGAGCTTACAATCTATATTGCCAAACAAATGTACACGCACACAGACATTCTAGGGTTAATTTTGTTGGGAGCCAATTAGCCTACCAGTATATTTTTGGATTGTGGGAGGAAACCGGAGTACCCGAAGGAAACCCATGCAAGCCAGAGCCATGGTGGGTATTGAACCCATACCCTCAGTGCTGTGAGGCAGTAATGCTAACCATTACACCATCCGTACTGCCCATGAGTTGGGCCTTTAATTTACTGTACAGTACTCAGAACCTTGTCAAATATTAAACTTTACTTCCTACTGTAACTGTAAGCCTACCTTTTGAAAAGAGATTAAAGGGTCTAATTACAAAGCATTGGAGATTGGCGTCACAAGGGTGGTGCAGGCCACACCCGGTTGTCACGTGACGAGGGTATATGGTTACTAGGTCGACAAGGGGAAGGTCGATAGACATGCATGAAGGTCGACATGACTGAAGAGCCACAGGGTCATTATGTCGACACAAGCATTAGATCTACATGAACAAGGTCGACAGTCAAAAGGTTGACATGGGGATTTTCACTTTTTTTTTTTTGAGCCAACATGTGCCTGACAGGTGGTATTTTATGCCCTACCATCCACTAGGGCATGGTGGGAGAATAAAATAGTGTGGCGAGCGTAGCGAGGCACCGTGGCTAGCACAGCCATGCGAGGGGATGCAGTGCACTTTTTTTAGTATCCATGTCGGCCTTTTGACTGTTGGCCTTTTGACTGTTGACCTAATGCTTGTGTTGACCTAATGTCCCTGTCGACCTAACCCCATGTTGGCCTTCAGTGGTCAACCTAATGACTGTCGACCTTGTTCTTGCCGACCCTATGAGCCATACCTTTAGTAAAAATACGGTACTTGTTTCCTAGCACGGCACCCGTTGGGGTTGATCGCATGCCTTAAGTTAAGGTACTTAAGGCATGCGATCGACGCGATGGACGCGATTTTCTGTCAATTACCAACTTTTAATTGCCGGTAAAGAGATTCCCATAGAGAACAATGTTAAATGACTTTTAAAGTTATAATCGAGTTGGTCGCATGCCATTATAATGGCATGCGATGCGTTTGACGCGATCAATGCGATTTTACATAGGGAACAATGGGGAAAGGGCCAATATGGCCAATTTCTCATTGTGTATGCCCCCTCATGGGTATTAAGTATGATTAATGCCCCCCCATTGTTAACGCCACCCCACTATTGACGCCAACCCAAAGCGTGGCGAGATGATTTTATAAAGTGTGGTGAGTGCAGCGAGTCGAGCGGACGCATATACCTGTGAAGTTATGCGCGTCCCCTCGCGGGGCTCGCTGCGCTTGCCACGCTTCGGGCTCGGTGGCTCGCTGCGCTCGTCACACTTTATAAAATCAACTTCACGCCGACGTGGATAGTGGGGGTATGAAAAGGTCGTAGGACGCGTACCACCGCCCCTCGCGGGCTCACCACGCTTCGGGTTGGTGTCAATAGTGGGGTGGCGTTAACAATAGAGGGCCATTTCACCCCCAAAAAATCGTGTTGATCGCATTGCATGCGATTTGGTTGGAATGCGATGCGATTTTGCGGCCGCGATCAATACACTCAAAATCGCGGCGCCGTGCTAGGAAACAAGTACCAAAAATACTCCTTAATTCCACTTTGTCTAAACCTGTGGTCCATTCTATGAGGTATGAAGACTTGTTATAGGGGCGTGGGTCTGGTCTGATAGACTGAGCATTATTTTTTAAGTTATTCTGTATTTTTATTTTATCTGAGTAACAGTAGTCAATTAATAGGGTAATGATCTATTTATAATAGGAGATATCACTAGTTTGCAATGAACAATTCTGGAAGCCGAGATAAAAGAAATGGAGGAGAATCACAAAAAGACTTCAATGAAAATGACACTTCAGCAAATAAACATGACGACTGTGAAATGAAAGAACCAAAGAATGAGCAAGGAGAACATTCCGACAAGGATCTGAAAGAAAACCAAGGCACATGCAGTGGGCATGCTGACCATTCGTGTAGTGATGCTGGTGCAGCATCAAAAAATACTACAAGGTAGATATTCCAAAACATAGCTCTTGTCGGAATCCCAGGCTGTTTTTTGTTTCTCTCAACTGCAACTCGACAGTTGGAATTCAATGTTCCAACTGTCGAGTGTTGGAAAGCCCAAGTTTTGGCAAAAATGGCCACGAATTGTCGAAAAATGACTCTGCGTCCATTTCCCACAAAATAGATCCGGCCTGTTTTTTATCTAAAGTCGGATCTGTTTTGTCGGAAACTGCCTTCAATGCTTTCGGAAACGTCAGAATTGAATAGGTGGGGCCGCTATCTCTGCCAGTGGAAATAGCGTGCGGGATAGAATACCCCCTATATCTGGTGTGAAGTAATTCTGCACATGCCAGGATAATGCACGCACACTTTCACTTATGTATACGTGTGTATTTCTGAGACCACCTGCACCTGGAGTCAGGGCCGGATTAAACCTTTGGTGTCTTTACTGACCGCAAACTGCACGGGAGAATATTACACTGTAAAAACACAGTGTAAAGACAGTATAAACGTGGTCAATGGGTAACTGCAGGGGGGGATTAACCCCTTCCCTGGTTTGCTCCAGTGTGCAGACTGGGTAACCCGGAACATTCTCGGTAGTGCCACTGCCTGTTCTCCCCCTTGCCGTGCAGCACCGCTGAGCTGAGCGCTTAGATCAGCACCGCACTCAGCTTCGGTGGCTGCCTGGCTCCTGCAGCCCGGCCCTGCCTATCCTCCCCCTGCTGTGTGCGGCGTGATCTTGTAACGCCACGCTGCACATAGCCGGGCTGCCGGGGGCAGGGCAGGGCTGGGCAGCGGCTATTACAAAGATCAGTGGTGCCGTCCGGACCTGGGAACACAGTGGTGTTTCTTTTTTTAGGGAGCACGCCCCAGAAAAAACTCGTCCAGTGGGGAGTGCTCCCTAAAAAAAAAAACACCACTGAAGGGGTTAATATAAATATATATATATATACACATATATACATACGTCCATTAACCGGCACTCTCCGCATACCACTGGATAATAAGACCCGGTGCATATCCTCCAAGCTGTTACAGCCCGACACATACAATTCCAATGCGACTGCACGCTAGGGTAATCTTTGCAAAAAAATCAGCTGATGTCCACACAAGGTGTAAAAAGCGACGTTTCAATGCTTTACTGCATTTTTATCAAGCTCGATAAAAATGCAGTAAAGCATTGAAACGTCGCTATTTACACCTTGTGTGGACATCAGCTGATTTTTTTGCAAAGATTACCCTAGCGTGCAGTCGCATTGGAATTGTATATGTGTATATGTATATGTATATATATATATATATATATATATATATATATATATTACCACATGAATAGCCTGTGTTTGTCCTTTTTGTACCTTACTTTGTAGGAGCCCTAACAGGCTCAGTGCTGGCTGTAATTAAAAACCCTCCCATGATGAAGCCACTGCTGCTGTCCTCCATGAGCCTGAGAAGCATATGATGAGCTCCACCAAGCAGAGCTCAGCACAAGCCTCTCAGCCTCTGACCTCTTGTGCAAAGTTTCATGGGACTTAGTCAACTCCCAGTAATGCACTGGACACTTGCGCGGTCAGAGTGCCTTGGCTCCCGATGTTCTGCACCATTAATCATTGTCACACTGACAGATAGGGAAAGCTGCAGCACTACCCCACTCACATGCACAAAATTTTGGAGTGTATTGGGGAGGTACAGTTAAACACAGGCCAGGTAAAGCTGGGAACATTCACTTGATTACAAATAGATTCAGAAAGACAGCCAGATGTATTTTCATCTTGAGAAACCTGTGCTATGTGCCTTGTGTTTAGAGCATGTGCAATGCTCTGATGATCATGATTCTCATGACGGCCACCATCAATAATGAGCCACTAAAGATAATTGATTAATGGGTTTATTCAGACCTGATCACTGCTGTGCGAATTTGTAAAGTGATCGACTATTGAATGACTGCACATGCTTACGGATCGTAGTGCGCATGCCTGAGCCTGAGCCCAAATGGCGCCAAAATTCAGCATTTACTCTATTCACAAGACCCTCGCAAGTTAATTCACAGGAAGCTGCAGTTGTGTGTGGTACCCGGCCATTTTCTGGGTGTGTTCAGAAAAACACAAACGTTCCCATGCGTTTTCAGGGAGGGTCTGTGATGTCAGCTCTGGGCTCCAACCAGCTGATTCTGTTGCACAATTGTGCAAGGGTCAGAGTTACAGTAGTCACACTTGTACAGACTGGAAAATTATCCGATGGTAAGTGAGTTGCGTATTGATTTGCAGCTAGCCGCCAATCAGCAGTGCAGTGCATAGTGCAGCACTATGCAAAACCATCCTCAAAGCAGCCGCTCATCTGCTTGTAATACCAGCAGATGAGTGGCTTTAGCGGCGATGATGTGGGAGTACACAGCAGTGATCATCGCCGGGGCATACACACTGGGCAGCTTTCAGCTAAAAGCCTCTCAAACTTGCTTTTTTTAGCGGCTTTCAGCTCTAAGTCGCCCATGGGGAATGGGTCTTTAGAGATGACAGAAATATATTGACTATAGCTTAAAATAAAAACTTAGAATATTGACCCTCATTCTGGTTGACACACAAAGCTGCAGAATTTGCAGCTTTTCATGTCCTTTAAACCCCGCCCACCTGAACACCCGCCTGCCGCACGCACCACAAATGTCTCCGCATTTGATTTCTACAGTGCACGCAGATCTAAGACTCTCTCTGGTGTCCTAAATCTGCGGGCTCCCTGTATGGGAAGAGGGCGGTCAGCTGACATCTACTACGGGAACGCCCAGCATTTTCATGGGAACACCCATGAAATGCTGAGCATTCCCATGGGCGCAACGATGGCCAGCCGCCCCACGTTCACCCACCCACAGTGCTGTGTGCGAGCAGCCGGCGAATAATCAATTCGCGTGGCAGCTCGCACCAAGTGGCTTACTTTTGTAGCAAGAATAGCAAAGAACAAATTGTACATGTTTAATATCTAAGTAGTGTACAATGCATCTACTCTATATAGAAAACAACATACAGTACCTATTGCCGGAAGTGTCGTGGGTGGGGGAGAGGGGTCGGGCTTGCTGCATCACCCGCTCAGAGGCCCTGCTCATCTGCCCGTGCCACACATGCGGGAGATGTGCTGGAAGTTCTGAGCGACTGCACTGAAATTATCTGACCCGTCAGTTCTGAATCTTGGGCAAATTCCTGACAGTGGGGCTGCTAAATGACTGTGTGGTCTACACGCACAGCGATTTTCATGCATTTTCTGAGTGATTTAGTATATGTCTGAATGTCACCCTGTGTGTGGGGCCCATAATGGACGCTCCCCCCTACACGAACCCGGTCTGCACATGCTCATAGGAGACAATTTGCACGTATAAACCCCAGCAGCGAATGCCTTTGGTGAGATTTTCACTCGCCAGGGCATTAGCTGCCTGATTGACAGGCAGAGGGCGTTTTGGGGTGGGCACCCGATGTTTCATGGGCACACCCACAAAAACGGCTTCCATAGAAATCCTGGGCGTCTCCCAGCAAACATAGAAACATAGAATTTGACAGCAGATAAGAACCACTTGGCCCATCTAGTCTGCCCCTCTTTTAAACATTTTACTTCAAACCAGGGCTATTTTTCAACAGACTCCAGCAGGAACTGAGGCCCTTACTCTAGTTCACTCTTTCTGACAAAATCTTTCTTAGATGGATAAAACCATGTGCACTGCAGGTGAGGCAGGTGTTACTTGTGCAGAGATAATTAGATTTGGGTGGGGTTTTACATGTACTGAAACTAGAGGGAGGAAGATTCAGGGGAAATTTGAGGAAGAATTACTTCACAGAAAGAGTAGTAGATAAGTGGAATACCCTCCCATCAGAGGCGGTAGAGACAAATACAGTAGTACAATTCAAACATGCTTGGGATAGGCATATTGATATCCTTACAAAAAAATAAGGATCAAATATAGTTTAAAGCAGGGCTATTTTTCAGCAGGCTTCAGCAGGAACTGAGGCCCTTTTTCTAGTTCACTCTTTCTGACAAAATCTTTCTTAGATGGACAAAACGATGTGCACTGCATGGGGGCAGATTTAAAATGTGCAGAGATAATTAGATTTGGGTGAGTCATTTTGTTTCTGTGCAGGGTAAATACTGGCTGCTTTATTTTTACACTGCAATATAGATCTCACTTTGAAGTAAAACCCCACCCAAATCTAATTATCTCTGCACAAGGAGCACCTGCCTCACCTGCAGTGCACATGGTTTTGTCCATCTAAGAAAGATTTTGTCAGAAAGAGTGAACTAGAATAAGGTTTAGAGTGTTTTAAGAGTGTTTCCATCTATTTCCCTACTACTGATGTAAGGCTCACTGGTCGATAGTTGCTTACCTCTTCCTTGCTTCCCCTTTTGTGCAGTGGGACTACATTTACTGTTTTCCAGTCCTCTGGGATTACTCCAGTAGCTAGTGACTGGTTGAATAATTCTGTTATTGGTTTTACCAGCTCCCCTTTAAGCTCTTTTAGTATCCTTGGATGTATCCCATCTGGCCCCATTGATTTATCCACTTTCAGTTTTGAGAGTTCTGTGAGGACTTTCTCCTCTGCAAATGTACTTGTTTCTCCCTCAGTTTTCTGATTATACTTGCAACTTAACTGTGGCCATAGGCGTGCGCAGCCCATTTTATTAGGGGGTGCACCATTGGAGGGGCGTGTCTATCACCGCCTACTGGGCGTGTCTATCACCGCCTACTAGGCATCAACACAAACTAAACAGATGGTGACTTATTTATGTATATGGGCTTCATAATCCCCCCCCCCATATAAACACAGTAGAAACAGGGACAAAAATGTACATCATAATGCCCATTACACATTAGGTCACAATCCATAATGCCTATGAAACTTTATGCCACACTCCGTAATGCCTATTACACATTATACCGTAACACCGTAATGCCCATTACATAGTATGCCAAATGCTGTAATGCCCATTACATCATATGCCACACACCATAAATCCAGTTGCACATTATACCACTCACTGTAATGCCAATTCCACATTAGAAAACATGCCTTATTATGCCACATAAGTGCCCGGCGGGGACAGTGGACGGGCAGAGAGTGGTGGGCTACAACGCCCCTTAAAGAAGCAAAAGAGAGAACGAGGGGAGTGAGTGAGAGGAATAGAGTGGGTGTCATGGAAAGAGAGATGGGGTGGTAGAAAAATGAGAGGGACAGTGTCAGGGAGAGAGACAGACAGACAGAGTGAGGGGAAAGACAGTGTCAGTAAAAGAGAGGTAGAGACAGTGTCAGGGAGGGGAAGAAAATAAGGTAAGGAGAGAATGTGTCAGAGAGAAGGATAAAAGCATAAGGAACGGGAGAGAGGAAGAGAAAGTGTCAAAGAGAAAGGAGGGCAGACACAGTGTCACAAAGCAAAAATATGTGTACATAAAATGTTTGATTAAAGGTGAAATAGTAACAAAATGCCTGTGTATATTTACTCCAAATAATAGCACCCTCCCACCCCACCTTTCTCCATTCAGACAGAGAGCGACCACTACCAATTGGACACCCTGCTCTCCCTCCCCCTCTTTCTTCCCTGTCCCATCCTGAATCAGCTCACCTGAGCTAATGGGCAGCACCGAATCCTATTTTCATGGCTCCTCTCTCATGGCTAATGGGCAGCAATGGCATGTCAATTGCAGCACACTGTGACAGTGTATGGGGGGCACGGGGAGAGATCCATGCAGCTCTGCAACATGTAATAATAGAGCATTTATGCTGCATAGCAACTGTAATGGACACCATGAGCCCGGCACCGCCAACAGGGTTATTTAATAAAGGCTATTATAGGCTCTATTGAATAATCCTGTCAGCGGTTCCGGGCTCATGGTGTCCACTACACTTGCTCTTGTGCAAATATGCTTCTGCATAAGTGCTATCAGTGGAGGAATGAAAGGGGATCCGCTCCGCGGCAATTGGAAGCAGACTACTGAGGTGCTAGGTACCAGCGTCACTGCTTACCAGTCCGTTCCCCGCTACATGCTCATGCTGGGCTCCAGAGCCCCGATCACCGTAAGTTCTGCTGCTGCACCCGAACTTCCGGTTTCTAGCTGTGCGCAAAGCACAGGGAGCGCCTGTCTGCAAGTTTCACCTGCCCCGCTTCCTGAATGTCACCATGGGCATGAGGAGAGCCGCCGTTGCCGCTGGTACTGTGTGTGTGCAAGCGTGAGGGGGGACATTAGGAGGTGCCTGTGCACCCCCGGCACCCCCCGTGCGCACGCCTATGACTGTGGCCCTTTCCCCTCTCTTTCAGCAGTGAATACTGAGCAGAAATAATTATTAATATTATCTGCTATTACATTGTCCCCCCTCAAGAAAACTTCCACTCTCTGTCTTTAGTCTTATTATTCCACTTTTTGTTTTTCTCCTTTCCAAACGCAGGAATGTCCCTACCCGCTCAGGGCGGATGGATGACCCCAGTGCCCACTCCCAATACAGACAAGACGGTTCAACTGAAAAGTAAGTCCTGGCTTACTTTTTACAGCGAATAGAGGAAATATCAATCGATGGTAAGTAACCATCAAATGGTTTTTCATCTGTGTGGGCGTATGCAAACAGATGTGAAGCATGTGCACATCCACTTGCAGCTTAGCAAGGGGATCCAACTGGCGGGGTGGGTGTGTATTCACCGGGGCAGTGGCGCAAACAAACTCCACACAGTTAGAGCCATGGTGGGTATTGAACCCATGCCCTCAGTGCTGTGAGGCAGTAATGCTAACCATTACACCATCCGTACTGCCCATGAGTTGGGCCTTTAATTTACTGTACAGTACTCAGAACCTAGTCAAATATTAAACTTTACTTCCTACTGTAACTGTAAGCCTACCTTTTGAAAAGAGATTAAAGAGTCTAATTACAAAGCATTGGAGATTGGCGTCACAAGGGTGGTGCAGGCCACACCCGGTTGTCACGTGAGGAGGGTATATGGTCACTAGGTCAACAAGGGGGAGGTCGACAGTCATAAGGTCGACCACTGGAGATAGACATGCATGAAGGTCGACATGACTGAAGAGCCACAGGGTCATTATGTCGACACAAGCATTAGATCTACATGAACAAGGTCGACAGTCAAAAGGTTGACATGGGGATTTTTTTTTGAGCCGACAGGTGGTATTTTATGCCCTACCATCCACTAGGGCATGGTGGGAGAATAAAATAGTGTGGCGAGCGTAGCGAGGCACCGTGGCTAGCATAGCCATGCGAGGGGATGCAGTGCACTTTTTTTTAGTATCCATGTCGGCCTTTTGACTGTTGGCCTTTTGACTGTTGACCTAATGCTTGTGTTGACCTAATGTCCCTGTCGACCTAACCCCAAGTTGGCCTTCAGTGGTCAACCTAATGACTGTCGACCTTGTTCTTGCCGACCCTATGACCCATACCTTTAATAAAAATACGGTACTTGTTTCCTAGCACGGCACCCGTTGGGGTTGATCGCATGCCTTAAGTTAAGGTACTTAAGGCATGCCATCGACGCGATGGACGCGATTTTCTGTCAATTACCAGCTTTTAATTGCCGGTAAAGAGAAAATCGCGTTGATCGCGTTCAACGCGATTTTCCCATAGAGAACAATGTTAAATGACTTTTGAAGTTATAATCGCGTTGATCGCGTTGGTCGCATGCCATTATAATGGCATGCGATGCATTCAACGCGATCAATGCGATTTTACATAGGGAACAATGGGAAAAGGGCCAATATGGTATTGTATATGTATATGCCCCCTCATGGGTATTAAGTATGATTAATGCCCCCCCATTGTTAACGCCACCCCACTATTGACGCCAACCCAAAGCGTGGCGAGCGCAGTGAGCCCGCAAGGGGCGGCGGTACGCATCCTCCGACCTTTTCATACCTCCACTATCCACGTCAGCGTGGAGTTGATTTTATAAAGTGTGGCGAGTGCAGCGTGGCGAGCGGACGCATATACCTGTGAAATTATGCGCGTCCCCTCGCGGGGCTCGGTGCGCTTGCCACGCTTCGGGCTCGGTGGCTCGCTGCGCTCGCCACACTTTATAAAATCAACTCCACGCCGACGTGGATAGTGGGGGTATGAAAAGGTCGTAGGACGCGTACCACCGCCCCTCGCAGGCTCGCCACGCTTCGGGTTGGCGTCAATAGTGAGGTGGCGTTAACAATGGAGGGCCGTTTCACCCAAAAAAAATTGCGTAGATCGCATGCGATTTGGTTGGAATGCGATGCGATCGACGCGATTTTTGCAGCCGCGATCCATACACTCAAAATCGCGGCACCGTGCTAGGAAACAAGTACCAAAAATACTCCTTAATTCTACTTTGTCTAAACCTGTGGTCCATTCTATGAGGGATGAAGACTTGTTATAGGGTCGTGGGTCTGGTCTGATAGACTGAGCATTATTTTTGAAGTTATTCTGTATTTTTATTTTATCTGAGTAACAGTAGTCAATTAATAAGGGTAATGATCTATTTATAATAGGAGATATCACTAGTTTGAATGAAAGGTAGATATTCCAAAACATAGCTCTTGTCGGAATCCCAGGCTGCTTTTTGTTTCTCTCAACCGCAACTCGACAGTTGGAATTCAATGTTCCAACTGTCGAGTGTTGGAAAGCCCAAGTTTTGGCAAAAATGGCCACGAATTGTCGAAAAATGACTCTGCGCCCATTTCCCACAAAATAGATCCGGCCTGTTTTTTTTTCTAAAGTCGGATCTGTTTTGTCGGAAACTGCCTTCAATGCTTTCGGAAACGGCAGAATTGAATAGGTGGGGACGCTATCTCTGCCAGTGGAAATAGCGTGCGGGATAGAATACCTACTATATCTGGTGTGAAGTAATTCTGCACATGCCAGGATAATGCACGCACACTTTCACTTATGTAAACGTGTGTATTTGAGACCACCTGCACCTGGAGTCAGGGCCGGATTAAACCTTTGGTGTCTTTACTGACCGCAAACTGCACGGGAGAATATTACACTGTAAAAACACAGTGTAAAGACAGTATAAACGTGGTCAATGGGTAACTGCAGGGGGGGATTAACCCCTTCCCTGGTGTGCTCCAGTGTGCAGACTGGGTAACCCGGAACATTCTCTGTAGTGCCACTGCCTGTTCTCCCCCTTGCCGTGCAGCACCGCTGAGCTGAGCGCTGAGATCAGCACCGCACTCAGCTTCGGTGGCTGCCTGGCTCCTGCAGCCCGGCCCTGCCTATCCTCCCCCCTGCTGTGTGCGGCGTGATCTTGTAACGCCACGCTGCACATAGCCGGGCTGCCGGGGGGCAGGGCTGGGCAGCGGCTATTACAAAGATCAGTGGTGCCGTCTGGACCTGGGAACACAGTGGTGTTTCTTTTTTAAGGGAGCACGCCCCAGAAAAAACTCGTCCAGTGGGGAGCGCTCCCTAAAAAAAAAAACACCACTGGAGGGGTTAATATAAACATAAATATATATATATATATATTACCACATGAATAGCCTGTGTTTGTCCTTTTTGTACCTTACTTTGTAGGAGCCCTGACAGGCTCAGTGCTGGCTGTAATTAAAATCCCTCCCATGATGAAGCCACTGCTGCTGTCCTCCATGAGCCTAAGAAGCATATGATGAGCTCCACCAAGCAGAGCTCAGCACAAGCCTCTCAGCCTCTGACCTATTGTGCAAAGTTTCATGGGACTTAGTCAACTCCCAGTAATGCACTGGACACTTGCGCAGTCAGAGTGCCTTGGCTCCCGATGTTCTGCACCATTAATCATTGTCACACTGACAGATAGGGAAAGCTGCAGCACTACCCAACTCACATGCACAAAATTTTGGAGTGTATTGGGGAGGTACAGTTAAACACAGGCCAGGTAAAGCTGGGAACATTCACTTGATTACAAATAGATTCAGAAAGCATGTGCAATGCCCTGATGATCATGATTCTCATGACAGCCACCATCAATAATGAGCCACTAAAGATAATTGATTAATGGGTTTATTCAGATCTGATCACTGCTGTGCGAATTTGTAAAGTGATCGACTATTGAATGACTGCACATGCTTACGGATCGTAGTGCGCATGCCTGAGCCTGAGCCCAAATGGCGCCAAAATTCAGCATTTACTCTATTCACAAGACCCTCGCAAGTTAATTCACAGGAAGCTGCAGTTGTGTGTGGTACCCGGCCATTTTCTGGGTGTGTTCAGAAAAACACAAACGTTCCCATGCGTTTTCAGGGAGGGTCTGTGATGTCAGCTCTGGGCTCCAACCAGCTGATTCTGTTGCACAATTGTGCAAGGGTCAGAGTTACAGTAGTCACACTTGTACAGACTGGAAAATTATCTGATGGTAAGTGAGTTGCGTATTGATTTGCAGCTAGCCGCCAATCAGTAGTGCAGTGCATAGTGCAGCACTATGCAAAACCATCCTCAAAGCAGCCGCTCATCTGCTTGTAATACCAGCAGCTGAGTGGCTTTAGCGGCGATGATGTGGGAGTGCACAGCAGTGATCATCGCCGGGGCATACACACTGGGCAGCTTTCAGCTAAAAGCCTCTCAAACTTGCTTTTTTGAGCAGCTTTCAGCTCTAAGTCGCCCATGGGGAATGGGTCTTTAGAGATGACAGAAATATATTGACTATAGCTTAAAATAAAAACTTAGAATATTGACCCTCTTTCTGGTTGACACACAAAGCTGCAGAATTTGCATATCCTTTAAACCCCGCCCACATGAACACCCGCCTGCCGCACGCACCACAAATGTCCCCGCATTTGATTTCTACAGTGCACGTAGATCTAAGACTCTCTCTGGTGTCCTAAATCTGCGGGCTCCCTGTATGGGAAGAGGGCGGTCAGCTGACCTCTACTACGGGAACGCCCAGCATTTTCATGGGAACGCCCATGAAATGCTGAGCATTCCCATGGGCGCAACGATGGCCAGCCGCCCCACGTTCACCCACCCACAGTGCTGTGTGCGAGCAGCCGGCGAATAATCAATTCGCGTGGCAGCTCGCACCAAGTGGCTTACTTTTTGTAACAAGAATAGCAAAGAACAAATTGTACATCTTTATTATCTAAGTAGTGTACAATGCATCTACTCTATATAGAAAACAACATACAGTACCTATTGCCGGAAGTGTCGTGGGTGGGGGAGAGGGGTCGGGCTTGCTGCATCACCCGCTCAGAGGCCCTGCTCATCTGCCCGTGCCACACATGCGGGAGATGTGCTGGAAGTTCTGAGCGACTGCACTGAAATTATCTGACCCGTCAGTTCTGAATCTTGGGCAAATTCCTGACAGTGGGGCTGCTAAATCACTGTGTGGTCTACACGCACAGCGATTTTACATGCATTTTCATGCATTTTCTGAGTGATTTAGTATATGTCTGAATGTCAAACTGTGTGTGGGGCCCATAATGGACGCTCCCCCCTACACGAACCCGGTCTGCACGTATAAACCCCCGCAGCGAATGCCTTTGGTGAGATTTTCACTCGCCAGGGCATTAGCTGCCTGATTGACAGGCAGTTTTGGGGTGGGCACTCGATGTTTCATGGGCACGCCCACAAAAACGGCTTCCATAGAAATCCTGGGCGTCTCCCAGCAAACATAGAAACATAGAATTTGACAGCAGATAAGAACCACTTGGCCCATCTAGTCTGCCTCTCTTTTAAACATGTTACTTCAAACCAGGGCTATTTTTCAGCAGGCTCCAGCAGGAACTGAGGCCCTTACTCTAGTTCACTCTTTCTGACAAAATCTTTCTTAGATGGATAAAACCATGTGCACTGCAGGTGAGGCAGGTGTTACTTGTGCAGAGATAATTAGATTTGGGTGGGGTTTTACATGTACTGAAACTAGAGGGAGGAAGATTCAGGGGAAATTTGAGGAAGAATTACTTCACAGAAAGAGTAGTAGATAAGTGGAATACCCTCCCATCAGAGGCGGTAGAGACAAATACAGTAGTACAATTCAAACATGCTTGGGATAGGCATATTGATATCCTTACAAAAAAATAAGGATCAAATATGGTTTGAAGCAGGGCTATTTTTCAGCAGGAACTGAGGCCTTTTTTCTAGTTCACTCTTTCTGACAAAATCTTTCTTAGATGGACAAAACGATGTGCACTGCAGGGGGGCAGATTTAAAACGTGCAGAGATAATTAGATTTGGGTGAGTCATTTTGTTTCTGTGCAGGGTAAATACTGGCTGCTTTATTTTTACACTGCAATATAGATCTCACTTTGTAAAGGAGAGAATGGTTGGCGCTACTTACTGTGTGGGCAGTACTGTAAACACTCGAGCCGCTGGTCCTCAGTAAAAAGGGGGGCTACCCTTTAGAAATAATAATGAAAACAGGGGGAGTGAGGGCCTGCGCTCAGGGTGTGTAATGAAAAGATGATGACAAAAATGTGTTGGAATAACTGAAAGTTTTATTCACTGACAGTGTAACCAATATTGCTGCACGTTGCTGGGGTAATGCAGGTGGGGGTCAAGGTGGGTGGGTTCAGTGGTGCTGATGGAATAAGCACACACTGGCAGTGGACAGCGGCAGTCAATGGGAGAGATAAAGTCACAAGCGTGCAGGAGTAAGTGGTGCGGGGGGCTGGCGTCCCGTCCCGCCCGCAGTGCACTTTTACCTGCTCTCACCGGCCGGGTGATGCTGGTCCTCGATCTTCTTTCCAAACGTCCGCTCTGCTGTACCGCAGCTGGATCGGCGCCTTGACCGCTCGATCCGCCGGTAACCACAGCCTCACACAGATGGGACCCCGGACGTTTGGAAAGAAGATCGAGGACCAGCATCACCCGGCCGGTGAGAGCAGGTAAAAGTGCACTGCGGGCGGGACGGGACGCCAGCCCCCCGCACCACTTACTCCTGCACGCTTGTGACTTTATCTCTCCCATTGACTGCCGCTGTCCACTGCCAGTGTGTGCTTATTCCATCAGCACCACTGAACCCACCCACCTTGACCCCCACCTGCATTACCCCAGCAACGTGCAGCAATATTGGTTACACTGTCAGTGAATAAAACTTTCAGTTATTCCAACACATTTTTGTCATCATCTTTTCATTACACACCCTGAGCGCAGGCCCTCACTCCCCCTGTTTTCATAGATCTCACTTTGAAGTAAAACCCCACCCAAATCTAATTATCTCTGCACAAGGAACACCTGCCTCACCTGCAGTGCACATGGTTTTGTCCATCTAATACCCCTTTTAGACCAAAACGCCGGGTCGCACCCGGCTTTTTGGACCCTGGTTGAAGCCGGGTGCGACCCGTCGTTTAGGGGCATTTACACTGGACGGGCTTAAACGCCCGCACCCCCCTCCCGCCCCTTCCCGGCGCTTGAAGATGACAGCGCGATGTCATCTTCAAGCGCCGATCAACGCTGCCGTACCCGGAACGCTGCTGGGGGCAGCCCAGCACTAAGGTAAGCTGCTAGGCTGCCCCCAGTCCCCGCTCGCACCCCCCGCCATTGGACAGGAGGTGAATGGATGCCGCACACAGGCATCCATTCACCTCCCTCCCCCGCCGCCGCTGCTGTCTGCAGAGTATAGCAGACAGCAGAGCCGGCTGTCAGTGTCAGACTGACAATCCGTCCAGAAAAAGGAGTGGTTGACTGCGCTAAATGATATAAACAGGATAAATATTCTATTGAATCAATCAGAAAAAATGGTCAGGTGTGTGGTGAAAAAAGATGGAACAATTTATTATAACTCAATTAGCATGAATAAAAGACACAATAAAACAACAATAAAATTAGTTAAAAAATGACACTGATCTTATAGTCACCCTCAGATGAATATGAACAGTCCAGTCCAAATGGTCGGTCTTGGATTTATAATCCTATTGGTAGGATTGGATGGGTGGATCCACACCTGGAGATATTGGATTCTCCTGTAGAATTGTAGCAAAGTGAGGGGCCAGTTCACTTTGTAATAGATGATTGGTATGGTACCAATAGATGGTGATGAGGTACTTGGGGGAACACTGGACCTCTATGATCCCAGCCGGGCTTGTTTAAGGGGGTGGCGTGCCTCCAGATGAACCGAAGCCTCGGATGGAAGTATGGGTATCCCAAGTGTTGCACCCACTGGAAGTGTGGAGATGGTGGATATAATTCACTGGAGGTGAAATTTTCCTGATGGAAAAGGTGCAGGATCCAATTGGAAATGACAAAGACCGTGGGTGTCAGATCTGAGGGGTGATCAGGTCATCTGGATTTTTCACCACACACCTGACCATTTTTTCTGATTGATTCAATAGAATATTTATCCTGTTATATCATTTAGCGCAGTCAACCACTCCTTTTTCTGTTCACCACTGTATTGGGGTTGACTCCCCCTTTTTTTCAGACTGCTGCTTCATTAGCCAAACCCACTCATACACCAGCGCCTTTTCTGTGGATATTCGTATCCCTTCTCTTCTTGCTGACAATCCGTCCAACCTGCGGACGCTGCGGTCCGCAGGTTGGACGTTCCCCATTCATGTAAATGGGAGCCGGGTCATCCGACCCGGCGTTCCCATTTACACCGCCCTCTACCCAGGTCCTAGCCGTGTTCTACCTAGGTCAGGACCTGGGTAGAAGTCCTGTGTAAAGGGACACGGCGTTAGGGATTTACACCGCCGAAGATCCGGGTCTGACCCGCCGCTGACCCAGATTTTTCGGCGGTGTAAAAGGGGTATAAGAAAGAGAACAGTGTAAGCGGCGCTTTGGAGACCACAATTCAAATATCAAAATGTAATTTATTTTTATGTATAAAAAACAATAAATACAATATACAATATCACCGGCCGGCAGAAAATATAATGAATGAAGCCGCTGACGTATTGAAGGCGGGGAAACGCGTCATCCATCTCACCGTCACTTCCGGGTACTGCTATCACACGAGCTGGGGAAACCAACGCCGGAGCTGAGAGTCCTTGAAAAGGCTGCACGAATACGGGAAGACCAGCAGCCGGGGACCCGCTCCAGGTGAGCCGCACCTTACCCCCACCATTCGAGGAATACTAACACCAGAGCTGGGAGTCCCTGAGAGGGCTGCGAGAATTGGAAAGACCAGCAGCCGGGGACCCGCTCTAGGTGAACCGCATCTTGCCCCCAGTGGAGTACAATTTCAACTTACCTGCCTGGGTTCAACTGAGCATAAGTATAGAAGTTATTCTTTACTAATTTGCTGAATGAATGAGCACTAAAAACGCTTGTTTTTGCTTGGTCTAAAGGGACTAATTAAAATGCTAAAGTACGACTGACTAACCTGCTTACCATTATTTGCTTGATGCTGGATAAAAGTATTACTAACTCTCGCTGAAGTAAACAGGACATTGCTGTTTTTTCCTTGCAAAAAATTTCATCTAAGGCTAAAAAAGAGCCCTTAAAGAAGGAAAAACAACCCAGCTGGGTTAATTAGCTGGAATACTTTAATTGTGGAGGAGCTAATTGATTATGCAGTAACAATGTATTTTTAATAATATTTGTCTATATATGTTGGGATAATTATATTTTCTGCCGGCCGGTGATATTGTATATTGTATTTATTGTTTTTTATACATAAAAATAAATTACATTTTGATATTTGAATTGTGGTCTCCAAAGCGCCGCTTACACTGTTCTTTTTCGACTATTGTTCTCCTTAAGGGTTGAGTATCCCTTATAAGCGGCAGCCTGGGACTACAATTAGTGCCCTGCGCTTGGTTATAATATTTGTCTATTTTGGGTATAAGAAAGATTTTGTCAGAAAGAGTGAAATTAGAATAAGGTTTAGAGTGTTTTAAGAGTGTTTCCATCTATTTCCCTACTACTGATGCAAGGCTCACTGGTCGATAGTTGCTTACCTCTTCCTTGCTTCCCCTTTTGTGCAGTGGGACTACATTCGCTGTTTTCCAGTCCTCTGGGATTACTCCAGTAGCTAGTGACTGGTTGAATAATTCTGTTATTGGTTTTACCAGCTCCCCTTTAAGCTCTTTTAGTATCCTTGGATGTATCCCATCTGGCCCCATTGATTTATCTACTTTCAGTTTTGAGAGTTCTGTGAGGACTTTCTCCTCTGCAAATGTACTTGATTCTCCCTCAGTTTTCTGATTATACTTGCAACTTAACTGTGGCCCTTTCCCCTCTCTTTCAGCAGTGAATACTGAGCAGAAATTATTATTAATATTATCTGCTATTACATTGTCCCCCTCAAGAAAACTTCCACTCTCTGGGCAGTATTCAATGTGAAATTTTCTCCGTGCATGGCGAGAGATTTTTTCTCTCGCCATGCACTCTCCGTGTTCCGGAGCCTCCTGCTCCCCCTATTCAACGTGTTAAAGACTCGCCGCCACTCGCGGCGAGTCTTAACCCCTGCAGCGGACGAGCGTCCGCGGCAGGGAGCTGTCAGGGAGCCGGGGGACGTAGCAGCCAAGAGAGATTAAAGTCTCTCTTGGCTGCTGCAGGGGATATGGGGAGGGGAGCAGGGCTCCCCTGGACCCAGGCAGCACAGGCTGCCCCCCCTATAGCCAGCGGGGGACCCAGTATTCACTGTACCCGAACGTGCATCGGGTGCAGTGAATATATGAATATCTAATGAGCGGCTCGAGCGCTCCGGCCCCCTGCTGGCTGCACTGTGTAAAAAAAAAAAAATGTAAAAAAATATTTTTTTTTAAAATTAAATATATATTCATGTGCTATAGGCACATGAATAAAAATAACATGGCCCTTCACAGAAAAAAAAACCTGATTTTTTGACACCAAAATTAAAAAAAACACCCTTTTAGTTTAAAAGTTCACATTCCTGCTCTCCATCAAAAGATGGAGAATTGCTACACGGAGAGACACGGAGAAAGTTACTTAGAAAGACGGAGAATATTTCACATTGAATAGGGTGGCTCGCCTTTGGAGAAAAAAAACCTCTCTCCACCGCGTGAAAAGCACAAACTCTCCAGAAATCACAGCGAATTTTTCTCATTGAATACTGCCCTCTGTCTTTAGTCTTATTATTCCACTTTTTGTTTTTCTCCTTTCCAAACGCAGGTATGTCCCTACCTGCTCAGGGAGGATGGATGACCTCAGTGCCCGCCCCCAATACAGACAAGAATGTTCAACTGAAAAGTAAGTCCTGGCTTACTTTTTACAGCGAATAGAGGAAATATCAATCGATGGTAAGTAACCATCAAATGGTTTTTCATCTGTGTGGGCGTATGCAAGCAGATGTGAAGCATGTGCACATCCACTTGCAGCTTAGCAAGGGGATCCAACTGGCGGGGTGGGTGTGTATTCGCCGGGGCAGTGGCGCAATGTTAACCTGCACACTAGGCTGTCAATATACGCAGCATATACAAACTCCACACAGTTAGAGCCATGGTGGGTATTGAACCCATGCCCTCAGTGCTGTGAGGCAGTAATGCTAACCATTACACCATCCGTACTGCCCATGAGTTGGGCCTTTAATTTACTGTACAGTACTCAGAACCTAGTCAAATATTAAACTTTACTTCCTACTGTAACTGTAAGCCTACCTTTTGAAAAGAGATTAAAGGGTCTAATTACAAAGCATTGGAGATTGGCGTCACAAGGGTGGTGCAGGCCACACCCGGTTGTCACGTGACGAGGGTATATGGTTACTAGGTCGACAAGGGGAAGGTCGATAGACATGCATGAAGGTCGACATGACTGAAGAGCCACAGGGTCATTATGTCGACACAAGCATTAGATCTACATGAACAAGGTCGACAGTCAAAAGGTTGACATGGGGATTTTCACTTTTTTTTTGAGCCAACATGTGCCTGACAGGTGGTATTTTATGCCCTACCATCCACTAGGGCATGGTGGGAGAATAAAATAGTGTGGCGAGCGTAGCGAGGCACCGTGGCTAGCACAGCCATGCGAGGGGATGCAGTGCACTTTTTTTTAGTATCCATGTCGGCCTTTTGACTGTTGGCCTTTTGACTGCTGACCTAATGCTTGTGTTGACCTAATGTCCCTGTCGACCTAACCCCAAGTTGGCCTTCAGTGGTCAACCTAATGACTGTCGACCTTGTTCTTGCCGACCCTATGACCCATACCTTTAGTAAAAATACGGTACTTGTTTCCTAGCACGGCGCCCGTCGGGGTTGATCGCATGCCTTAAGTTAAGGTACTTAAGGCATGCGATCGACGCGATGGACGCGATTTTCTGTCAATTACCAGCTTTTAATTGCCGGTAAAGAGAAAATCGCGTTGATCGCGTTCAACGCGATTTTCCCATAGAGAACAATGTTAAATGACTTTTAAAGTTATAATCGCGTTGGTCGCATGCCATTATAATGGCATGCGATGCATTCAACGCGATCAATGCGATTTTACATAGGGAACAATGGGAAAAGGGCCAATATGGACAATTTCTCATTGTATATGCCCCCTCATGGGTATTAAGTATGATTAATGCCCCCCCATTGTTAACGCCACCCCACTATTGACGCCAACCCAAAGCATGGCGAGCGCAGTGAGCCCGTGAGGGGCGGCGGTATGCATCCTCCGACCTTTTCATACCCCCACTATCCACGTCGGCGTGGAGTTGAATTTATAAAGTGTGGCGAGTGCAGCGTGGCGAGCGGACGCATATAACTGTGAAGTTATGCGCGTCCCCTCGCGGGGCTCGGTGTGCTTGCCACGCTTCGGGCTCGGTGGCTCGCTGCGCTCGCCACACTTTATAAAATCAACTCCACGCCGACGTGGATAGTGGGGGTATGAAAAGGTCGTAGGACGCGTACCACCGCCCCTCGCGGGCTCGCCACGCTTCGGGTTGGCGTCAATAGTGAGGTGGCGTTAACAATGGAGGGCCATTTCACCCAAAAAAAATCGCGTCGATCGCATGCGATTTGGTTGGAATGCGATGCGATCAATACACTCAAAATCGCGGCGCCGTGCTAGGAAGCAAGTACCAAAAATACTCCTTAATTCCACTTTGTCTAAACCTGTGGTCCATTCTATGAGGGATGAAGACTTGTTATAGGGTCGTGGGTCTGGTCTGATAGACAGCATTATTTTTGAAGTTATTCTGTATTTTTATTTTATCTGAGTAACAGTAGTCAATTAATAAGGGTAATGATCTATTTATAATAGGAGATATCACTAGTTTGAATGAAAGGTAGATATTCCAAAACATAGCTCTTGTCGGAATCCCAGGCTGCTTTTTTTTTCTCTCAACTGCAACTCGACAGTTGGAATTCAGTGTTCCAACTGTCGAGTGTTGGAAAGCCCAAGTTTTGGAAAAAATGGCCACGAATTGTCGAAAAATGACTCTGCGTCCATTTCCCACAAAATAGATCCGTCCTGTTTTTTTTCTAAAGTCGGATCTGTTTTGTCGGAAACTGCCTTCAATGCTTTCGGAAACGGCAGAATTGAATAGGTGGGGCCGCTATCTCTGCCAGTGGAAATAGCGTGCGGGATAGAATACCCCCTATATCTGGTGTGAAGTAATTCTGCACATGCCAGGATAATGCACGCACACATTCACTTATGTAAACATGTGTATTTCTGAGACCACCTGCCCCTGGAGTCAGGGCCGGATTAAACCTTTGGTGTCTTTACTGACCGCAAACTGCACGGGAGAATATTACACTGTAAAAACACAGTGTAAAGACAGTATAAACGTGGTCAATGGGTAACTGCAGGGGGGGATTAACCCCTTCCCTGGTTTGCTCCAGTGTGCAGACTGGGTAACCCGGAACATTCTCGGTAGTGCCACTGCCTGTTCTCCCCCTTGCCGTGCAGCACCGCTGAGCTGAGCGCTGAGGGCTGTAAGTATGGCGGTACGGGGTGGTACGGCGTACCGGTAAAACATATTGTGCCGGTACCCCGTACCGCCATAACAAATGCCCTGCAAAGTGCTTATTGCGCATGCGCGCATATCTAAGTGGCGGGGGGCGTGGCCTCCGCCGCCCCCGCCACAGCTGATTCCTCGCCAGGGGAAGGGAGCCGAGGGGAGGGGAGCGCATCGTGCATCTCTCCTTCCCCTCCCTGTGTTACTGTGACTGTGCTCTCAGCCAATCATAGCTCGCGGGCCGGCAGCCAATCAGGAGCCAGCCCGCGAGGTATGATTGGCTGGCAGCCCGGACACAGTGAAGGGTCGGACGTGTCTGTGCCCTAGAAGAAGAGGAGAGTGAGACGCCGGCAGCAGGGGATGAGCGGCAGCGCGGGGGGAACGATTGGCGGGCAGGTGAGCAGTGCACTGAGGGAGGGAGGGAGGGGAGGGAGATGACCACATCATAATGTGCAGGGCAGACACACGCCGTCCGACTCCCGCAGTCCTGCTGCACACCCTCCCAGACAGCCGCCCCACCCCCCACTATGAGTTCGGGCACACTGAAAAATGGAGGCGGCTGAGGCTGGCAGCTAGCAGGGAAAAGCACAGAAAGTCCTCCGAGTCCAAAACAAACTGTGTATTCGCGGGTATGGCCGCAATAGGGGCGGAGCTTGATAAGAGCATGTTAAACGCCGGGGGCCAGCGAGTTACCAGTGAGATATTTAGCACTGCTCCTTCTCCGATGACCAGTACAGCAATGTCAGATCATTCCCCTCTCCCCCACCCCCGCATACTTTACTGAGAGCTGCGCGCTGTGAGAACTCCAGAAGGAGGATTGCCAGAGAGCAGCTTTGATCTGCTGGGGAAATTGACAGCCCGGGTGCCTGAGAGTTCTGAGGATGGAGCTGCAGGAGGAGTGGTTGTTCCCTAGGTTAGTGAATGTGTTTCTAACCTTGGCAGCTCCACGGGCTGTCACTGGTCTTAAACAGCTACTGTGTCCTGTGTGCTGTGTTTGTCTGGAGGGGGAGGGGGGCTGGCACTTACCCCTATGTGTGTAGGTTTGTTCGTAAGCTGATATTGACCCATAGGTGTGTGTAGGCTGGCACTCCTCCATGTTTGTGTGTGTAGGCTGGCACAGATTGTGTGTGTGAGGTGGCATTTACCCCTTTGTGCTCAAGCAGTGAGAGAGCTCATGCTGAAGAGAGTGAGTGTCACTGGGGGCATATCATCTGGCACTGGGGGCATATAGTTTTGTCATGTAGCCACTCCCCCTTGTGTCATATGACCACGCCCCTGACCATGCCCATTTTGCTCTGCGCGCCTTCGGCGCGCAGCACAGTACCACAAGGACATTTATTCTACTTGCACCACTGAGATCAGCACCACACTCAGCTTCGGTGGCTGCCTGGCTCCTGCAGCCCGGCCCTGCCTATCCTCCCCCTTGCTGTGTGCGGCGTGATCTTGTAACGCCACGCTGCACATAGCCGGGCTGCCGGGGGCAGGGCTGGGCAGCGGCTAATACAAAGATCAGTGGTGCCGTCCGGACCTTGTAACACAGTGGTGTTTCTTTTTTTAGGGAGCACGCCCCAGAAAAAACTCGTCCAGTGGGGAGCGCTCCCTAAAAAAAAAACACCACTGAAGGGGTTAATATAAACATAAATATAGATTAAAAAAGAAAGTGGGGTTTCAGAGGGCGCTAATATATCACAACAATTTTGATAAAAATGGTATTTATTACAACCTCAGTAAAAATTGTCATAAAAAGCACCTCTTAGGGTGTAATGTTTACACATAAACAATGAAAATAAAACTCTGGTGAGACATTATGAGTCGCAATTGGAACGATGACACTGGTGGTATAGTCAATTCAGAATGGAAGGCCCCATATATATATATATATATATATATATATATATATATATATATATTACCACATGAATAGCCTGTGATCATGATTCTCATGACAGCCACCATCAATAATGAGCCACTAAAGATAATTGATTAATGGGTTTATTCAGACCTGATCACTGCTGTGCGAATTTGTAAAGTGATCGACTATTGAATGACTGCACATGCTTACGGATCGTAGTGCGCATGCCTGAGCCCAAATGGCGCCAAAATTCAGCATTTACTCTATTCACAGGACCCTCGCAATTTAATTCACAGGAAGCCGCAGTTGTGTGTTGTAACCGGCCCTTTTCTGGGTGTGTTCAGAAAAACACAGACGATCCCATGCGTTTTCAGGGAGGGTCTGTGATGTCAGCTCTGGGCTCGAAGCCAGCTGATTCTGTTGCACAATTGTGCAAGGGTCAGAGTTACAGTAGTTACACTTGTACAGACTGGAAAATTATCCGATGGTAAGTGAGTTGCGTATTGATTTGCAGCTAGCCGCCAATCAGTAGTGCAGTGCATAGTGCAGCACTATGCAAAACCATCCTCAAAGCAGCCGCTCATCTGCTTGTAATACCAGCAGCTGAGTGGCTTTAGCGGCGATGATGTGGGAGTGCACAGCAGTGATCATCGCCGGGGCATACACACTGGGCAGCTTTCAGCTAAAAGCCTCTCAAACTTGCTTTTTTGAGCGGCTTTCAGCTCTAAGTCGCCCATGGGGAATGGGTCTTTAGAGATGACAGAAATATATTGACTATAGCTTAAAATAAAAACTTAGAATATTGACCCTCATTCTGGTTGACACACAAAGCTGCAGAATTTGCAGCTTTGCATGTCCTTTAAACCCCGTCCACATGAACACCCGCCTGCCGCACGCACCACAAATGTCCCCGCATTTGATTTCTACAGTGCACGCAGATCTAAGACTCTCTCTGGTGTCCTAAATCTGCGGGCTCCCCGTATGGGAAGAGGGCGGTCAGCTGACCTCTACTACGGGAACGCCCAGCATTCCCATGGGCGCAACGATGGCCAGCCGCCCCACGTTCACCCACCCACAGTGCTGTGTGCGAGCAGCCGGCGAATAATCAATTTGCGTGGCAGCTCACACCAAGTGGCTTACTTTTTGTAACAAGAATAGCAAAGAACAAATTGTACATCTTTCTTAGATGGATAAAACCATGTGCACTGCAGGTGAGGCAGGTGTTACTGGTGCAGAGATAATTAGATTTGGCTGCTCAGGGCGGATGGATGACCTCAGTGCCCGCCCCCAATACTGAGAAGAATCTTCAACTGAAAAGTAAGTCCTGGCTTACTTTTTACAGCGAATAGAGGAAATATCAATCGATGGTAAGTAACCATCAAATGGTTTTTCATCTGTGTGGGCGTATGCAAGCAGATGTGAAGCATGTGCACATCCACTTGCAGCATAGCAAGGGGATCCAACCGGCGGGGTGGGTGTGTATTCGCCGGGGCAGTGGCGCAATGTTAACCTGCACACTAGGCTGTCAATATACGCAGCCTAGCGAGCAGCTCTGAATCGGGCACATTGTTCCTCTCTCCCCTCTATACTGTTGTGCAGTTGTTTGTCCATATATCTGGCCAATATGAGCACTTGCAGACAACACCCTGATGACAGATACTTTGCCACAAATCTTACAGCATCTCAGAATTTATAATAATGGGGAGGTTATTGATACTGGGCCTTTTATCTGACCACTGTTTCTTTTATCTTATTGGTGGTATTTCTGTGTTTTAATTTAACTGTCTTGACGTGGTTATTATAACCCAATTCACTAACTCCAGTCTATCCCCGAAAGCAGCAAATACAGAGATCACCAAAGCCAATTGGCCAACCATTCTCTATCTGACCAGAAATGGCTTGGAACTCCACTGAAGGACATGAACAGAATGCCAACATGCAACATGGCAACTTCACCACTGATGCTTTCAGAAAGCCACACAGTCACTGTAGAGGTAAGATGTTGTGCCACCTGCATCAGTGTCTGGCAGGGAAAATGTCATAGTAATGATTATTTGTATTATATAACATGCCAGACTGGGGATAATAGCAGTAGAGTTTGCTCCCCTGCCCAAAAAGTTTCTGCCCCCCATATCCCATTGCATTTTGATAAAATAAACAGGTCTGTTTCTAGCTAATGTTGCTCACAGTGTGGACAGTTAAAATGTGCCCCCACCACCATAGACATTGTACAATTAAAGAATACAAGACAGCTGACCGAGTGAATCAGAATCAGCCACTGTGTGTGTGTAGAGTTGATGACCTTCAGTGTTGAGACCATGTGTTGTGGGTTTCTGAGGCAGGGACATACACAACAGTGGGCATAGGGGAGTTGTATTCAACTCTACTTGCGTCTTTGGGGATGTAACTGGGTGATGACGGGGCATTTCCAATCAGTGATGTTTAGAAAGGAAGCACGGACATAACTTAAGGCTGTGCAGAGCTGGGCGGTAGTGTAACTACACCTGTTTTTATATGAATTTGTTGCATTTTGTATAGTACTTGCGCTCACTGATAAAAACAGCTATGAAACCGGGCAAAAGTACAGGGGCAGCAGGTGGGTGAATACAGCTGTTGTCTCCAGTCCATTTACAGTACATATGCGAGAGCATTTATGGCAGATTTGCTTTCATCTCTGCATTGGCCACCTTATACTCCCCCCTAGACTCCAGTGTAAGTGCTTTATAAAAGGGAAACCATATAAATAAGTAATCACATCTATTTTCTTCTTCAGCCAATAACATCGTGCATAGATGAGGTGATATCAGATGACCTCAAATTGTGACTGGTACAATTAATTATATACACCTGCCTGTGAAAGCAGCCATCATGACTACTGCACCAGACTTACCTTAAGTGCAAGACAGCAGTCTGCCATTGCCATACCTGGATAAGCCACAATTCCCTCTACACACACACATGAAATTGTGCTAAGCGTGAACACCCCTAGGGTGTCCAGTTTAGCCACAAGTGGCACTGTATGTCTGAATTCCATGCTATTTTGAATAGCTGCACATAGATTTGTAAGTAAGATGCTGCCTTTTTGCTGGCAACACTGAATCAGGCCCTTCTATATTACAGTGGTTTAGAGCATACTTACCTACTTACTTTTTATCTCCGGGAAAAAGCCCAGAGAGGAGACTCTTAGCTGCATCTTGAGCGACAGGGATGGAGCCTGACATCACTAAGCCCCTACTACTGTAAATGTCGCTATTCACAGGTCTATGTATAGGGGGTGGGGCTAAAATAGTCCAATTTGCACCATTTTAGCCCCACCCCCTTCCCAAGAGCCACAAATGCCGGTATTTCCACAGCAGAGTAGGGTGATGGGGGGAGGGGGGCTTGTGCCAGGGGTATGTGGTAGACTTGCCCATCTTTTTTTTTTTTGGGGGGGGGGGGGGGCAGGAGGGGATCCTGTTTTCAATTATGCAAATATGGTTTAAAGATTGTGTTGCTTTGTACATATCAAAGTCAGACTTTTTTTTCTACTAATACGTTTGAAAATGTCTTAATGTAAACAGACTTGGTTAATGAAAGTTTTAAGATTAAATTTATATGTTTTAACATTCATTAGGTAGTATCAAATCTACCTTACCGATTTTGTGAAGAATGCTTAAACTTCTGGAAAGTATTATTACATATTATATACACAGACTATAACTAAAAGAGTAAAGCAATAAGGGGAAGTAGAGATGGTTAAAGGGGGAAAACAAGAGGAGGAGAAGATGGAGAGATCTTTAAGGGCACTTTAGATAAGGTAAATGTTAGTGGACAAGAGGCATAAAAAAGGAAAAAAAATACAATGGTGAGAAAATAATAAACATACAAATTTAGACGTTAAAAGATAAAAAGGAGAAGAGTTAAAGCCAAAACAACAGTACAATGGCAAACCAAAGTCACGAGTTGTCTGAGCAGGTACCAGTCAATATTTTCATATAATTTAAGCATATGAGCTTGTGTTGCCTCATCCAAAGAGTTAATAAAAGGTTAGCACATTCTTACCGATGTCAGGTATATATATTTTCTGTCAAAGTACAATAATTGAATCAGTTTTTGATTAACTTCTGATAAAGAAGCGGAGGACTTCCTCGTGTATAAGAATTATCTTCTTAGCAATAGTAAGAATATTTGATAGAAGGCAAATTTTAAGTTTTTTACCTGAACCTATGATTGACGAAATGAACCACTTTATGCCAACATTTTTTTTTCAATTTACAACAGTCCCAAGAACAATGAATAAATGTGGCATTTGTCATTTTACATTTTAAGCAATCTCCAGGTTCTGAAGAGTTAGACATATGTTTGGGTTGAGCTGGGGAGATATATGCTCTATGTACTGTATACTACATATATGTACTTCTTGTAAGTAGGAAAATTGTAGGTATTTAAGATAAGAATCATATTGGGATAATAAATCTGGTAACAGCCCAATTTCCATGATTTCAGTAGTCCATTTCGCCAATGTTGGCTCCCATGTTTTGGAGGACTCTAGGGAAGTACATATAACATACTAGTTTTATAAGAAATATTTGATATTAACTTAATAAAAGAAGGGAAATTAGCTATTAGCCCATCAAAATCAGCAACAGCAGGGAAAGATTGAATATAATGTCGGACCTGTAAGTACATATAGAGGTGTTGTTTTGGTAAATCTGTATGTGTTTTATAGTTCTTTAAAGGAAAAAGCATACCACCTGGATCAAAGACTTTTGTTATAGAATTTAAACCCTTCTCCTTCTATTGAGGAAAATTAATGTTAGATAAAGAAGGTGGGACAGCTGGGTTACCCCACAGTGAAATATATAAGGAATAAAGAAAGTTATTTTTAAATTCTGGATTGATTATTAACCCAAGCTCGGTATGTCTCATAAAATAACAGATTTTTTTTAATTGGAACGGAAATGTCAGATATCTTAGAATGTAACAACATTAGGCGAAAAAAGATGGAACATTGCAGTATGAATTACAGTAGTTTCAAGCAACCAATCACCGATGTATCTGAAAAAAAATGAATTATAATACGGATAGAAGTTGTGCAGGCCTAATACACATTTTTTGACGTGGAGCTTTCATTCTAGCTATAACAATTCTAGGTGTCTTGCCCTGTCATAGAAAATGCGAACATAGGCCCTTATCCAGATCTGATTGCAGTATAAATTTGTATGGAAAATGGGTAAAACCATGTGCACTGCAGGTGGGGCAGATGTAACAGGTGCACATAGAGTTAAATTTGGGTTGGATGTGTTGAAACTGAAATCTAAATTGCAGTGTAAAAATAATGCAGCAAGTATTTACCCGGCACAGAAAAAAAATAACTCACACAAATCTAACTCGCTCTGCACATGTTACATTTGCCCATTTTCCAAACAAATTTGTACTGAGATCAGATCTGAATAAAGGCCATAATGTGGTTGTGTTTAACATCTTTGCCTAAAGAACTAATTGGAAGCACCTGCATAATATAAAACATTTTGGGAAAACAATATTTTTTTTTCAAATAATTGCTAAACAACCTAACAATGAGATTTCCGAGTATCTAGAGAGTGCATGATTTTATCTATAATCTGAATAAAATTTTCCACATATAATCCAGAAAAGTTACCTGGAATGTTTACTCATAGACCGTTAATAGAAAAGTACGAGATATAAAAAGGTTGAAAACTGGTAAAGAGTCAAAATATGCAGGTGAGCCACAAATAGGAAGAATTTCTGAATTTGTCCAAAATTACTTTATATCTAGAGACTGAACCAAAAGATCTAATAATAGATTGTACTGCTGGAAGAGAAATGTATGGATTAGAAAAGAAAAGAATAATCATCTGCATAAAGTGAAACCTTTAATACAGGGGTGTCCAAACTTTTTGCGACGAGAGCCAGATTTGGTGAAGTGTAAATGTGTTGGGGCCGAGCATTCAGCCTGACATTCTTTGAATCATTAATCACATCATAATGGTCCCCCACTCTGCCCCCATTCACTCTATGTCCCCCAGCCTGCCCCTTCACTGTATTTCCCCCAGCCTACCCCTCCTTCTCTGTATGTCCCCCATTCACTGTATGTTCCCCACTCTGCACCCATTCACTCTGTCCCCCAGCCTGCCCCCCTTCTCTTAATGTCCATTAGTGCCTCAATTCATTGTATGTCCCCAAGCCTGACCCTCCTTCATTGTATGACTCCCATTCACTGTATGACCCCAGCCTGCCCCTGCTCCCCCTTCTCTGAATGGCCATCACTGCCTCCATTCACTGTATGTCCCCCAGCCTGGCCCTCCTTCACTGTATGTCTCCCACTCTGCCCCCTCCCTTCTCTGTATGTTTCCCAGACCCTTGTGTGAGCCAGAGGACAGAGAGGCAAAGCAGGCACTGCATGGACAGGAGATGCTTGGGCTCCCGCTGCTGCCCTCCTCCACTCTGCATGTTACGGGAGCAAGCTTCCCCCCCATCCCAAACACTGCTGTCACTGTGATTGTGGAGTTGGGTGATATACGATTGCCGTAGATAATAGGGATAGGGGAGAGGGAATTGAGGGTCGGCACACACTTTTCTCTTGTGTAATATATCCCTTGTGTATTATTGGGGAGACATTGGTTCAAACGCCATTATTTCGTGGGTATAGGCGATGGGTGCTATCCGGGCAACGAGGTCATAACAGTAGTTTTGGAGAGAGAGAGAAGAGTTGCACTGTGGATGCACACCAAAGGAAAATTATCCTAAAATATTAACATTTATACTTTTATTTGTATTTACTAAAAAGAAGAGAGAGCAATCCTGTGCAGATTTTTTAACATATAGAATCTCACAAGGTGATCTTCTTCTATGACTTGTGAAATTTATAAGAGGTTAAGACTTTTACATACATACATACAGAGGCGTAGGGAGGGCGGAGCCACCGGAGCACACGCTCCGGGCGCAGTTGGGGCGCAGGGCGCCGCCCCCCCTCCGCAAATGAGTCCTGCTGCCCTGCAATAATTAATTTGACATACGCAGGGCAGCCTATGGATTCAGCTTATGGATTCAGCCTCTGAGAAATATGTTTATTCTTTCGGTTTCAGTTAGTGTATTAACACTATTAAACTGGCGTTTCTTATTCTATTAGTTCCTGTTTTTTAAGCTTGTTCTGTTCTGGGGGTCTTATCTTATTGAGTTATGTGCTATACCTTTAGACCCCTATGGGGTTCGCAAGCCCCGGACTCTGTATTACCTGGCTGTATTATCATATATTTATTATGTCCGCCCCGGACTCTGCATGTTATAGAGAATTCAGCTTTTTAACCCTGTTTTTCATTATCTTTCTTTTATATATTATTCATATATGTTAGGTAGTTATCATCTTTATAGTGAGCTTCTATTGCTATCATTCCTTACGTTAGCAGAGTGATTGGAGGTTGTCCAATGTGTTATTTTAAACATATTATGAGATTTCAGGCCCCGGAATCTGAATATATATTTTCAAAAGATGCTGAGAGCAATGTATATTGCTTTATAAGGGACCTATTATGGGTTTTTCAAGGGTATTCTGTATACGAAACATTTCTGAGGATATATAGTGTTGGGGTAACCATGGTAATTTATCTGGCGATATGACATTTATTAGTGGATTGTAATGATCAGATATTAGAATATTTCTAATATATAGGTTTTGTGAGGTTATATTAGCCAAGAAAAGAATAAGTGGTGGTGTGAAAAGTAAATAAGGTGAGAAAATATAAAACAGTGCTGAGGAAGACAGGGGGGAAAAAAGGAGAGGAAAAGGACCAAGGGGGTTCGAGAGTGGGGGACAGGGTAGGAGGTAGAAGACTGGGAAAATTATACTGGGTGAGTGATTGTGATGAATTTGTGCTCTTTAAGATGGAGATTATGTCTCCAATGTTTAAGTGTTGGTGTGTCTTTTTTAAGACTTATTTTATTTCATAGTTGACGAGTAATGTTCATGTGTTGATATTTAATTATTTGTGATTTCTGTTCTTCTTTTTTAAATTTCAGTGTCTTTATTTTCTTCTTCCTCAGGTACAGGACCGGGCCTCCATCCAGAAGTGTCGTCACCCCCCTTCATATGTTCTCATGGTAAGTATTAGGTTTTATAGGAGCTTTTTGGCTTGTATTTTTTAATATATATTTTTATTTCAGAATATTGCTTGAAATGGGTTTGATATTTATTCGGGGATCCATTATTGTGTTTATTGTTTCAGTTTGAGTTCCATGTGTTTACTTTGAGGATCTGAGGTTAGGGGTTGTGACTAAAAGATCTCTGAGGGCCCCCTTCATTTTTGGATTTTAGATTTTCAAAGGTATGGCATGTAACTATTATTTTCATTTAAGCCTTTCGGAGTTAGGCAGTCCATGAAGTAGATCATTTTTGTTTCTGCTTTGAGGAGTTCTTTATCCAGGTCACCCCCTCTGATTCCTAGTTTTATGTGGATCATTCCAAATGCTTTAAGGTTTTTTGGGTCGCTGTTATGGACTTTAAGAAAGTGCTTGGCTACAGGGGTCAATGTTTTAAATTTCCTCTGATCTTTGATGGCATTTCGGATTGTGCTGACATGTTCCAGTATCCTCACTTTTAGGGTTCTACTGGTTTTCCCAATATATGATTTGCCACATGGGCATTGAAGATGTTAAATCACCCCTATGCTTGTGCATGTTATATGATCTGTTATGTTCCACTTTTTCCCAAATGTATCCGTGTAGCTCTTTGTTGTTTCCATGTACTGGCAGGCTTTGCATCTCCCACAGCAGTTTGAACCTTTCCTGAATACTTCCTCTTTGGGTTCTGAGAGGTGGCTGTGTACCAGGATGTCTCTGATGGTACGTGACTTCCGCCAACTCATTTGTACTTTTGTCGGGAGAATCTCTTTGAGGTCTTTGTCTGTTTCTAGGACTGACCAATGTTTTTGGAGAATGTTTCTCACTTGTCTCCAATTCTTATTAAAGGTTCCAATGAATCTAATTGGTTCCTTTTTTTACTTCCCGTTTTTTGGGGGTAAGTAATGATTCTCGCGGGGTTCTCTCAATGGACTTCGTTGATTTTTTGATTAATCTATTACTGTAACCTCTTTCTATGAAGCGGTTTTTAAGTTCTTCCTGTCTGTTTTGGAATATTTCTGGATCTGAACAATTTATTTTAATGCGTATCAGTTCGCCTTTAGGTATTGCCCTGATGGTACTGGGCAAATGGGCGCTTGATGCGTGTAAAATGCTGTTCGTGGATGTCTCTTTGCGATATACATCTGTCTGTATCTTCCCCTCCTCATCAATAGTGATTGTCAGGTCCAGAAAATTTATTTTCCTTTGGCTTGCTTCCATAGTAAGCTTGAGGTTCAGATCGTTATGATTTAATTTGGAAATGAAGTCACTGAGATGGTGTTTTTCTCCCTCCCAGAGTATTAAGATGTCATCTATGTATCGTAAAAATACTAAGATGTTTGCAGTGTATTTTTCGTACTGTTCATGGAAGACTATTTCTCGTTCCCACCACCCCAGGTAGAGGTTGGCATACGTGGGGGCACATGCTGTCCCCATAGCCGTCCCTCTCACCTGGAGGTAGTGGGCGCCATCAAATGAAATTCAAGGATTCGATCAGAAAGTCATTAAATTCCTGATTTTGATTCATTTGGAGAAAGTATTTTGTTGCCGCTATGCCTTTTTCATGACCAATACTGGTGTAGAGGCTCTCTACGTCGCATGTGACAAGCCACGTGCCCTCAGTGACCGACAGATTTTCCAGTTTTTTGAGTACATCCATGGTGTCTCTTAGGTATAAGGGCAGTGCTGTCACATGCTGGCGTAGGAATTGATCTACATAGATACTCAGTTTCTCTGTCAGGCTCCCCATGCCTGACAGGATTGGTCTTCCTGGTGGATATTTGTTATTTTTATGGATTTTGGGCAATAAGTATAGTGTCGGGGTTTGGGGTTTCTCCATTTTCAAAAATGTATGGTCATTTTTGCTGATGATCTTATTTGTAAGTGCCTGATCGATCATTTTTGTATATTCAGTGGTGAATTTACAACTGGGATTAAATGTCAGCTTTTTATAACAGTTGGCATCTGAGAGTTGGCGTTTAAGTTCCTGAATGTATTGTTCTCGAGGCCATAGAACTACATTTCCGCCTTTATCCGAAGGCTTGATAATTACATCTTCCCATTTCTCCATTTCTCTGAGCGCCTCCTTCTCTTCCTTTGTTATGTTTCCTCCTTCAGTGTCTCTTGTGTGTAATAAATTATCCAAATCCTTGGATACCAGGTTTTGAAAGATTTGTACCTGTGGACAGATGTTCAGGTCCGGCAGGAAACTTGATTTCTTCTTGATTTTGGTTTTATCATATGGTTCCAAAGGGGGACCTCTCTCATTTGAGTTTTCCATGGCAAGATCTTCTAGTATTAGGAGCGCTAATCTTTCTTCTTGTTCCATTGAGTCTGTGTTTAGGGGGATTGGTGGTGCAGGTATGGAGGTGTTGTTAACCTCTTGATCTAGGCCTACTGCTGCCATGAGTGCTCTTTCCTCATTTTTTTGTCGTGATTGATTTGCAAAGAATTTTTTTTTAAGTATTTTCCTCGTAAAGAGGTTGAGGTCTTTTTCCATTTCAAATCTTTGCATATTTTGTGTAGGACAAAACGATAAACCTCTTTTAAGGATTGATTGTTGTTCCTCTGTGAGGATCCTGTTTGTTAAGTTTATAATTTTTAGAGAGTCTGATGGTATATTAGGTGATGTTATTCTCTGAAGCGTCTTCTCTCTCTCGGTCCGTCTCTCCAGTCGAGCTGCTCTCTTTTCCTCCTGCCTCCTCTTGCCCCTCCTGATTTTTCGCCATACTCTTTGTGATCTTTGCGGCCTGCCCTAAAAAATGCCTCCTTTGATATTGATTGTTCCGTGTCTCCCCTTCCAATGACTCTGCTTCCAATGTAGAGTAGTTTGATACATTGCTATTGGTATTTGTTTGTCTCTGAGGTCTGGTGTTCCATTTAAAGATTTTATTAGTTGCAAAATCTGTCCTGTCGCGTTGAAATTTGCGTCTTTTTCTTTCTATTATTTCTTTTTCATACTCCTCGATTTCCTTTTTATATTTGTCATATCTCTGCTGGAACTGCTCTAAACTCTCAAAGTTTTTTAGTTTTTCTCCCAACCTGGAGATTTCTTGGGTTAATTCTGTTAGGATGATCTCATCATGTTTTATTAATATTTTTATTCAGGGTGGGTATTTGGGGTCTGTGGGCCATTTAACATTGTTCCCTATGTGAAATCGGGTCAATTGGGCCATTTAACATTGTTCCCTATGTAAAATCGCGGTAATCGCGTCGGTTGCATCGCATGCGAATTTTTGGCCGCATGCGATGCAACCGACGTGATTTTTTACCTTTCGATGCCTAAGATCAAAATCGTGGACGCCCTTCTAGGAAACAAGTACCATTGTTACAAATTTAAACTGTGTCCGAAATCATTCTTAATCAGCAGACCTATGTAAGAATTTATTCTCAGCAGCGCAGAGTATCTAAAATCCTTTTTTCCTTCTTCTGTTGTTCTGTGCGTTCAGGTAAACTCACAAGATACCTGGAGCAGCTGATTTAAGTAAAAATTATTTTTTTTAAGAATAAGCTCCAGGATCTTTGTGGTTTGGTGAGAGTTGGCAACGTTACCCAAATTACAACACCCTCTATCTTCAAACATCAGAAAAAAGGAAGAAATAATGAGAATATTCCCATTCGTATATTCGTCAGACATTGGTCTGAGGGGTAACATCAACTTAAGGGGAATCCTCGGGAATCAGCCCATTGAGTGAAAAGGACATTGCAGAGAACATTATAGTAGAATTAGGCCCATAAGGAGAACTTTGTCTTCAAGCAGGCTGGTCCTGTGTGAATAATGATGGAGAAGTTGCCCTGGTAGCCTCCCCCGACAGGTAAGCCTCGGCATCCAGCACAGTTGAGAAGTCCTTGAACGTAGACCCAGAGAAGAGGCAGAGATGGCCTGGATAGAGTAAACTTAATTTCCGGTTATTTTTTGCCAAGCGGGAACAAAGGGGGGCAAACTCCTTCCACGCACTAGCCACCTCCGCGGAATAGTCTTGAAAAATGAAAAGTCTCTAGTCATTCCAGGAAAGATCATGGTTTCACTGTGAAGCGGACCACAGCACTTCTTTATGAATATAGTTAAGACACCGAAAGAACACCGGTCGAGGACGGGCATCTGTGGAGGACCTCTGGGGGTCGATTCTGTGTGCTTGCTCCACAATCATTTAAGTGCACTCGTCTGAAACAGCCAAGAGTTCCGGTAGTGTGGACAGGATAAAGGTGAATAGGG
Source organism: Crinia signifera (assembly GCF_055691185.1). Classification (NCBI taxonomy): domain Eukaryota; kingdom Metazoa; phylum Chordata; class Amphibia; order Anura; family Myobatrachidae; genus Crinia; species Crinia signifera. The sequence goes on from NC_139222.1 coordinate 86,904,781, forward strand.
CAGGGCCCTTAAGCGTCTCAGGCAGGCCAACCACCTGAAGATTATTTCTTCATGAATGATTTTCGAGATCGTCTAACTTAGACTGCATCTAATCTTGGGGCAGATGTATGAAAGATCGTTATGGGGGAGAAGAGGTATCAGTGCACGCTATGTGCTCTGATACCCCTTCTCCCCCATGTATGAAGGAGTCGGGATGCGGTGAAGGACAGGGGCGCTATGCGCCCCTTTCCATATCGGCACTGCTATCTAAATGATAGCAGACCAAATGTATGAACGGTCAGTATCGCTGACCATTCCGCCCGATGCCGGTTTTGGCTTCGCCAGCAGCAGGCTGTCGAAGCCCTATCTAAACAGCAGGGACAGCGCTGCACATTCACGACTGTGCGATCAGGTCTGATTTGGCCTAATAGGGCAGGATGTAAAGTATTGTGAGTCCAGCGGCCGTGCAGGATGCTGACCGAACTCAGAGGCATTCCTTTACAGTGCATGGTTTTTGCCGGACTCGCATTACATCCCGCCCATTGTGCTTATAATAGTACTATAAAAGGGATACATAATAGCAAAAAAATAACCCATAAAACATTTCTAGAGGCACAACTTGCATTATAATGATTTTTTCTCTATGACTTCTACGATTAAAAAAAAAAATGTATTTTCCTTCATATTCTGTGATTCTCTTGCAGTATAACAGTATACAAGAGAATGAGGTGCCCAAACCTTACCCAAGTTCATTCATAGATCGATGGGACAGTAAATGTGTTAAAATGCCCTGTTCGAAATCCAACTTGTATACAGGCAATGGCCAGGTGAGATATTTCTACAGTCATTGTCACCTTAAAACTTAATAAGTACTGTCAATTCTGTCTGTATTTTTAAAACTGTGTGTTCAAATTCCATACAGAAAAGAGGAGAAGTGAAGTCTAGTCTTTGGAACCTTATTAGGTCCTCTCTCGGAAATATAAAAAACCAATACAATTTAACAGTGAGTATTCAATTAAATATGTACAATACCTCCTTATTGTTTCCAGGGATTGGATAACTATCTAATGTCAGTGAATGCAGGTGAAATGACATTAAATGGTAATTATAATGATAGGTGCTGGTATTATTTAATAATAACATAAGTATTTAATGCACACGAATTAAAAGACATAATAATAAAAATAATACCATTAAAAAAAACCATGTAAAATGTACGTTGTTGAGTTCTAGGAATCATATATCTCTCTTCTCCCAATAATAATTGAGAGTGAAACATTATATAAAATATATTTATTATATCTTGTATTGATATAATAACATATATATTTGACATCTGCAATTATATTCTAATAGACTTTACAATACAATATGCTATTATATTTATATACGCCTCCTTGCTTATATTACATAAAACTACATTAAACAATTGTCAGACTTAGACTGCTACAAAACGAACATAAATTATATGCTTACAAGTTACATGGGTATAGTGATCAGTGGATATTAATAGCTACCTGTGACCCATCTCACTCCTGCTCTACATCTTGGTTCTGTCCTGCGTCTCAGTGACTGGGGGTGTGTGTCTGTGAGTGTCCCTAGCTGATAGCTACAGTCTTTTATTCTAAACTTTCATATGGAAAATATTGGCTCCCAGGGGTCAAGGTGTCATAAGATCTGGCATTCCTTTGTTTATTTCCTTTGAAGTACACCTGGTCTATATCACCATACGCATTTGTATCCTGTCCTGCAGCATAGCTGGACAATAGCTCGTTTGCATTTGCTAAACATATACAGTCTGACACTCTAGCCATTTTAATTGTACCCTCCCTACTAGGAATGTATCCCTTAGGGCCTTAGATATGTTATTGCCTCATCTCCATTGCCCTATTGGGAAAGCCTGGGTATTGACTCCCTCACAGGCCTCTTTTCACAATCCTCTCTTCTATCAATCTCTGACCTTAGAGAAAACTTTCCCTTGGGCCCCTCAGCTTGGTTTTATTACTCCCAACTTAAACGTTGGGTAGAAAAGGTGGGTGGATCTCCAAAGTCTTTCCATGCCCCCCCCCCTGACCATATTTTAAAGAGATTAACTACAGCTTCATCACGGGGTGCCATATCCTTTTGGTATGACTTACTGTCCCCTCCAGATTCGCTAGTCAAGTCCCCTGCTCAACTGAATTGGGAGAATGACCTCCACCGCACCTTTACTCTGAAACAATGGGAAACAAAGGTCTTCTTTTTACCTCTCTAAATGTACCCATCATGCTGAAATGCATGTTACATTACTTCATAGATTGTACTTTACCCCAGCTAAATTACATAAAATGTGGCCTGCTACCTCTAAACTTTGCTGGCATCTCTGCAGCCACTTAGGTACCATTTTCCATGTTTTTTGGGATTGCCCTATTATAGTCTTTTTGGCTTAAAGTGTTTACCCTCATCTCTGAAGTCCTAGGTCTCACACTATCTCCGGACCCCTCTGTGGCTCTATTACATTGGTATCCTAACTCAGTACCACAGTCTGCCCGCTATGTTTTAGGCCATATTTTATTATCCGCCAGAGCCACTATTGCACAACACTGGAAATCCCCTTTCATACCCCATTTGACAAAACTCAGTTCAATTTTGAAATGGAGACCAAAGGTGTCTCTTACTCCACAGTACTCTCTTCTCCTCTTATGAAATGGCTCCCATGGCATGTCTATGTCACAGAGGGAAAGGGAGCACCATCAACACATACCATGTCACAGTCTCAGCCTTCTCCTTTTTCTCCTCCTCGTTTTTTTTATTTAAACGAGTCACCTTCAACGGCCTCTGATGTCTAACATATTCTATGTACTTTGCTTATCTTTTGTCCTTTGTGTTTTTCTTTGTTATTACTTTAAATCATCAATACCTCTGTATGCCCTGCTCCCTCAATTCCCACTCGCCTTTCCCTTTGTTATCCCCCTTTTTTTGTTTACCCCCTTGTTATTACTATAAAAATTTGAAATAAAGATTGAATGTTAAAAAAAAAACAAAAAAAAAATATACAGTCTGTGCTAAATAGTATATGTTTAAATACCCTGTGGGCTATTGTTCTATTGTTTTGCATACTGGGGTGTAAAGTACATTAATTTGTTTATACTTAGTTAATAAGGATATGTAACTGGAAAAACTACATCTACATCTACATGCCCTAGACATAATAGGGGAAATATACAAAAAAAAAAATTGTGGTAAAAAAAATCGTATTTTCATACGAAAATACAATTTTTTTTGGTGTATACGTATTTTTGGCATTTACTATGCCAAAAAAACATATTTTGGTATTCTTAATGATGGGACCTTCGTATTTGTATTTAATTTGCTAATTGCTAATTGGCGTGAAACAGCCACGAAAATACGGCAGGAAAATACACCTTATTTTCATGTCGTATTTGCTTTAAGCCTGCACGGATCAGTCAGATCCGTGCAGGCTGCAGTGTAAAAAAAATGGTAAAATAAATTTAAAAAAAACAGCGTGGGGTCCCCCCCACAGCTGTAACCAGCACCAGGCTGAAAGAGCAGGGCCGGCAATTAAAAATCAGGAAACCCGACAAATAGGGGGTTCCCCGATTTTTAACAACCAGCCCCAAGGGTTCTAAAGTTAATTTTTTGGGAGCCAATTAACCTACCAGTATATTTTTGGTTTGTGGGAGGAAACTGGAGTACCCCGAGGAAACCCACGCAAGTATGGGGAGAATATACAAACTCCACACAGTTTAAGAGTTTGGGTCCTGATGGGAATCGAACCGATGATCTCAGTGATGTGAGGTAGTAATGCTAACCATTACACCATCCTTGATTTAATTACCTTATCTGGTCAAAGGTTTTTTTTTGTAATAAACACATAAAGTGTATATAAGAGTTTTAAAACAGCCTCTATAAAGGTTTTTATGGGGTTTTATGTAAAAAAAAAAACCTGTCTGCTTTACATTTTCCAATTTTAATGTCCTGCAGATGGTGATATTGTTCTAGAGATTATGCTATATTGTTGTTGTGGGTTCTGAGTATTCCGTATTTTGTCATTTCTAGGATGCAATTCTGGCATATAATCAGTCCGTTTCCAAGAGATGGGATTTCACGGCTTGGTATAACTATTGTAAGGTAAATACATGTTCCATGTGTATTTTAAGCTTGTTTTGCCATATTAGGAACAATAATGTAATTGTTTTGCTCCTGAATGTCTGACATATTTAGCAAATATCAGAGAATAATTCTTTAAGTTAAGCAGTTACGATCCTCTTAGGCAGTGGTGCAAGTAGAAAAAATGTCTTAGTGGTACTGTGTCGTGCGCCCAAAAATGGGCGTGGTCAGGGGGTGTGGTCATATAACACGAGGGGGAGTGGCTACATGACAAAACTTTAAAACACAATTCAATTTCTGTTTGGGCTTGTGCACATATATGCCCTCACAGTGCCAGATATAATTTACCCCCACAGCGCCACACATATGCCCCCACAGTATGCCCCCAGTGCCAGATATAACCCCACAGTGCCACACATATGGCCCTACAGTGCTAGGTATGCCCACAGTGCCAAGTATGCCCCCAGTGCCAGATATGCCCCCCACAGTGCCACACATATGCCCCCACAATGCCAAGTATGCCCCCAGTGCCAGATATATCTCCACAGTGCCACACATATGCCCCCACAATGCCAAGTATGCCCCCAGTGCCAGATATATCCCCACAGTGCCACACATATGCCCCCACAGTGCTAAGTGTGCCCCCAGTGCCAGATATACCTTCACAGTGCCACACATATGGCCCTACAGTTCTTGGTATGCCCACAGTGCTAAGTATGCCCCCAGCGCCAGATATATGGCCCTACAGTTCTAGGTATGCCCACAGTGCCCCCACAGTGGCAAGTATGCCTCCAGCACTGGATATGCCCCCACAGTGCCAGACATATGCCCCTGCAGTGCTAAGTATGCCCCCAGTGCCAGATATGCCCCCACAGTGCCACACATGCCCCCACAGTGCCAAGTATGCCCCCAGTGCCAGATATGCCCCCACAGTGCCACACATATGCCACCACAGTGCTAAGTATGCCCCCAGTGCCAGACATACCTCCACAGTGCCACACATAAGCCCCCAAAATGACAAGTATGCCCCCAGCGCCAGATATGCCCCCACAGTGCCACGCATATGCCCCCACAGTGCCAAGTATGCTCCCAGCGCCAGATATGCCCCCACAGTGCCACATATATGCCCCCACAGTGCTAAGTATGCCCCCAGCACCAGATACGTGTGCAGCCACTCTCAGACAGTCTGCGGCAGAGCTGCTGCCTCCCTTCTCATGAGCCTGTGCAGTTCCCGGCACTCTCACCTGTCAGTCCTCACTAATGGTCACCTGTTGCCCCCACCCCACAGTCTGACGCTTCTGCATAATGGTGGAAGGAAGGCGGTGTGTTGATCTGGCTGTTCGGGAGCCACGCTGCTGGGGGGCGTGTCATGAACTCATGATGAGTCCAGGAGGTGAGAGGGGAAAGTGCGGTAGCCGGTGCTATCAGCCTTCACTACCCGGAAGTGGTGCTGTGCATCAGTACAGTAGTTAGCCGCTGCTGGGTTAGTCACTGTAGACCCGCTTTAGATCAGCTGTGGCGGGGTGGCGGAGACCACGCCCCCGCCACTTATATATGCGCGCATGCCATTAAATACTTCAGGGATATTTTTATGGCGGTACGGGGTACCGGCAATATATCTTTTAACGGTACGCCGTACCACCCCATACCGCCATACTTGCACCCCTGCTCTTGAAATATTTATTAACTTATTAAATCGGCTGGTGAGCATACATGTTTGATTTTCAATTCCATAAGATATTGACTCCTTTGGCAATTAACTATCTACTTATATTTTTATTATTTTAAAATCATTTTTTTAACTTATTATTTTAGTTATTTAAATAAACATAGAACAAACACAACTCCAAAACATTCAAGATACAGAAACTCTGGTCTCTAGAATAGTGACAAAAGTGACACATTAACAGGCAATAGCAAATAAAGAAGGGGGCATTTTAGAAGAACCAAATAAACATCTGTACCAGTTAGACTCAGAAGCATTTTCCCAAAATTATATTTCATGCAAATTGTGTGTAGAAAACAATTGCATTCTATTGACCTAGGTGTGACCGGATTTTATGTATCAAAATTACTGATATACCAGTGGCGTGTGGTGAGGTCAGTGGCTGGGGAGGCACCCTGCCAGGCCCACCCACCCCTCCCACACCAGGATTTTGGAGCCGACCCTGGTTTCCAAATATGAGGGACAAATTAGTAGGGTTCCTCTGTATTTCAGAAACCTGCACCAGGCTCTTGAGCCGGCCCTGGTTCCCAAAATACAAGGAACAATATCAGTGGGGGTCTCCCATAGTTTAGGGACCAGCTCTGGGTTCCACTAGAAGGGGGTGTAATGCCATAGCCAAGGGACATGCCTGACGGGGTCCCGTGGACAAAATATTACTAACCCTAACTAGTCAGCCCAGGCCTGGAGTTTTTGAGGAGGTGGGGTCACCCTAGGTCTGCAGCTATCCACCACACCCCTGGGAGGTGGGTGTGGGGTTGATAGCTGGTTTAAAAAAGTTATATTGTCCTTTACAGAAGGACTACAGGTCCCAGCAAGCCTGCCCCACATGCTGGTACTTGGGAGAAACACAGGTACCAACATGTGGGGCATTAATAGCCCCCTGTAAAGATATTAAAATAAAAACAAACACCGGTTTTAAAATATTTTATTAAACTGCATCTTATTTCTTCACCCTTTGATTCTGCGTTGTCTTCACCTGGGAGCGGTAGTCTTTTAAGCTATTTTGCATGGCCGACGCCTCCCAGGGCTTCAGCATTTTCATATGTGTTCTTCAACTGGGGGCAGTGGCCATTTAAGCTTTTTTGCATGGTCACCGCCTACCAGGGCATAGGCATCTCCATCTGTGTTCTTTTCCTGGGAGTGGCAGCCTTTAAAGCTCTTTTGCATAGCCGCTGCCTCCCAGGACTTTGGTGTATTTTCTTCTCCTCCTCTGCTGTCAGACTGTCTGCCCCCTGTCTCATGCTGGCTATTAAAGCCAGCTCAAGAGGGCGGAGTGATGATGCGGCAAGCCGTGATTGGCCATTTTGATATATTTTTTACGCTGTTTCAATTGAATGTACTATACCACAGATGCCTGCAATTGCACTGGGTATGGTATAAAATAAAAAAACAAATATGTAACAAAATTAATTGCACAAAATATGGTATAATCTATATAATAAAAATGTACATTACTGATTAAGTAATAAAAAGAGTGGGTCTGATACTTATTTGGTTTGAAGTCCCGTTTTGTAACCCTTGGGGTAAGAAGACGTTTGTAGGTATAGGATTATCATTGGGTCAGTCCATATAAAGCTGAAGGGAAGGTGGGTCCATGAACCTTGCCGGATTGTTTTCACGATGGAGGATGGAAGTGAGCCCCTGTTGGAATATGGGGAATCCTCAACGATGATGCGGAATTGTAATCCTCAGTATCCCGAATTGATGTTGCAGCTGTTAGCCCAAGTGGTGCAAAGTTGGAATATGTCTCCAAGGTTGGGTAGGGAGGGGGTTTGAGATCAGACCAAAATCACCCAGTAAAATCAGCAGGTGCTCCCTGACATGTTTCGCCGTCCAACTGACAGCTTTGAAACAGTCCGGCAAGGTTCATGGACCCACCTTCCCTTCAGCTTTATATGGACTGACCCAAGGATAATCCTATACCTACAAACGTCTCCTTACCCCAAGGCTTACAAAACGGGACTTCAGACCAAATAAGTATCAGACCCACTCTTTTTATTATTTAATCAGTAATGTACATTTTTATTATATAGATTATACCATATTTTGTGCAATTAAAACAAATTGACTGCACGTCCCTGTGATATACAGATGTGTCCAGTATAGCAGTGTCTTGTAGCGGCACAACTATGTGTATGCATCAAAGCATGCCAATCATCCCCAATGGCTGAATGCATATCGTGAGAATGTATATGCAAGCGACTTGCTATGCCATTAGCTATAAGAGGACATCGGCACTGTCACCTGTTTGCAGGTCTGAATAGAAAATGTATGGGCTCTTTAAGTCAAGGAAACAAGATCATGATCTTGTACTAGCAGACCTTTTAAGGCCAGTTCAAGAAATATAAATCTCAAAGAAGAACAATAGAGAAGTGTCGCATATTCTTTGGTTCACCTCTAAAATAAATTGTGTGTCCATTTGTGCTGCCCCAACTGCCCATATCTATTGAGACAAAATAGCAAAACTGTAGAAGGCCATGCTTGGATAGTTCAACAGCTGGCAAGCAGAAGGTTGTCCATCCCTGGCTTAGACCATGTAAAATAAAAAGCAAACATAGCTGTAAGAGCTGGTGAAAATAAAAGGTAGTATTTATTTCTCATCATTTCTATCACTATCAAGAATAGATTGAAAATATCGACATGGCACCATACAGAAGAAAATGCTGAACTCTGACAATTTGCACGCAGTCGGCATTTTTATGCGTGATTACGCCATTATTCACTACTTAACGATATACAGACGTCTTTAATACTGTATATTAAAAACATTCTTAACTATTTGAGCTATTACACCAAAAGCTTGTTTTGAAGGTTAAATGGAACAACACAGAAAGTAAAATTTTAAACGCACTTATGGTCCGATTCAGACCAGCTTGCTAGGCAGCAGGTAAACGCTACCCACTAAATGCACACTCCCCCTGCCGAGAGAATCTCCGCACTAGCATGTGAACGTATAGAGGAGAAATAATTTGATGGTCAATGGCGATCAAATTATTTCTCTAGCCTTCGCGCCGAGAAGTAAGTCTATACGCAATGTTTTAGATGCCCGCTATTTGCTGAATTGGGGGCGGGTGGATAGAATTTTTGTGATTACCGTTAAAAGCAGATATGTGCAGAAAGGGGGCGGGGCTAACATGAAATGAGTCGCATAATTTTGTGTCATTTTAGCCCCTCCCCCAAAAGGATTATTTGTTGCCAGTATGTTATGTCTTAATCTATGTCTGTCTTGTGCAGGCTGACCATAACCAGGATTTCAGGTCCATTCTTCCTAAAATGGTTAAATTGGCTCTCAGACTGCCTGATCTCTGCACACGGGTAAGAAGTTTGACTTACAGTATAAGCGTACATCACTGGTGTCAAACAAGGCATTAGAGGCTAAGATAACTAATGCCTAAGATCCAAGTGTCATGGCTAATCTGATGTTTTATGATAGAAGGCATGACTTTCCTTTAATTTCAGTACATCAGCGTTCATTAATAACATTTTCAAATGAACTGTACTGTAGTTTTCACAATACATCATTGAATTGGCTCTCTGTTTTTGGAGAGGAATCTTCCATATTTATGCTACAGAAAGTGATATAATCTGAGGCAGTGTTACCGATTTAGGGCTGCCCTCTCCAGGAGAGGATAGCCATCTCTAGGAGATAGGGGTTGGGGCTGGATGCCGTGCTGTAAAATGGGGCGGAGCCAGGGCTACCCAAAAAAGCATGCCATGGGGCAAGGATATCACGATTCCTCTATCCGGTTGCAATGCCGGCATTACAGGCATTGCACAGGGGGGGCGGGGTCACAATGACATAGTTCACTTAATGCACCAAAGTGTTTTATTATGAGATATTAGAGCATATGCTAAAATGCAAGAATTTATTTCTGTTATTGTATGTGTTAATTATGTATTAGCTATTTATTAAGCTGAACATAGTTTATGTGTTTTTCTGTTAATAATCTTTGCATATTTTGTACAGTCTAAAAGTCACTTGGCACACGGTGCCCCTTTGCACATGACATTTGAAAGCCTAAATGGAAAAATGTTTTCTGCTTTATTGATTCAATGCCCACTGCTATTGCTGGACTCCTGGGGCCGGATGTAATGATATCTGTGTTCGGCGGCCATGCGGGATGCCGGCTAAAACTTTTTTTTAAAAGGGCAAGCACTTACAGTATGCAAAGACATGCCTTGTATATTATTGCCTCTTTAAAAAAATGTCCAAATTGTGCTAGTATCCTGCATAACTGCCGAACCCGGACATCATTATATCCGACTCCTGGCATTTGTGACAGCATGCCAACATACATGATTGGCCCAGAAAAAAATATGTTCCGTAATAATGTCAATTGCAGTAATTGACAACAAATCTTTAAATACAAGATGATTGTATATGAAAAGATAATCATAGCTAAATTGGAAAAATGTACCTGGAAGAAAATAGACAAAAAATGTAAGGTTTTCATGATCATTCCCTAACTTAGTATTAGGGCACCAATACAAAATGTGTCCACGCAAGGCTGGGCTTTCCCTGACATGGTTGCATCTGATGCAACCACTGCTAAACGCCTACAAGATACACTCACAGCAAAAGCCAATCTCAGAGGGACCTCCTGACCACTTTGAACCTCTGGCTCCTCCCCCTGTGTGTGCCTGCTCACTCCTTCCTGCAGCTGCCTGGTGAGTGTTTCCTCTGGGGAAATCTCAACTGACAGCAAGCTGCCCCATGTATAGTCCCTCCAGCTGCAGAGAGGAGTAGCCATCAGGGAAATATGAAAAGCTTAATGGCCACATTATGTATCCTGTGGCTGCAGAGAGGAGCACAGCAGAGCCTCGGCCCACAAAGTATGTCTCAATCATCAAGGATTATCAGTTTGACATTATCAGTGATAGCAGTGGTCCAGGAGGCTCCAGAGCTGCTTGGAGATGTAGTTCTCCCAGTGGCCAGCATGAGGGGAGGAATAAATTACATGGGGGGGTCACATACTCATACATACTTACACTCATAGACACTCATACGCACTTGCAAAAGCTCACAAACACTTGCACACTCACTGCTGCAGCAGAATATGTTGGAAGGAGAGTAATCACTAACTAATTAAGCTAATTGGAAACTTCCAGTTCCTTAATTGGACCTCATGGGGGTGCCGCCAGGGTCCCAGAACAAGTACTATGTTTGGTCAGGTAGAAGTGCCAAGAAAATCTGCCCTGGGCTCCGCTTGCTTTTTGAACTGGCCCTACTACGAAAATGCTGTTGACCTTTCTCAGATTGACCTTTCTCATGTCAACCTTTTCACCCTTTCGACCTATTAAATGTCACCTTTTTGGGGACCACCTATTGACTGTCTGTCTAGACACTGTCTGTCCATCTAATAATCCACACCAAATCTGGGAAGGAGGTGGAACTTGAAAGGTGGTGGTAGTGTTAGTAAAGGTGTTAGTAAAATGTGTCTGTGGAATAGCCATGAACAAAACAGAATTTGAACCTGGCAAAGATATTTATGCGGTTATTAGTGTTAATCTTGGTACATATTAGACAATATGTCATCTGATCCTGTGAATCGAACTGTCATACCAGGCACATGGTCTAGAGCAGGCATGTCCAACGTTGGCCCTCCAGATGTTATGAAACTACACATCCCAGCATGCTTTGCCACAGTTTTGCTATTAGAGAATGCTAAAACTATTGCAAAGCATGCTGGGATGTGTAGTTTCAAAACATCTGGAGGGCCAACGTTGGACATGCCTGGTCTAGAGTGTACCCGCTGATGATGTACGCTCCCTTGCATTGTCAGCTAAATTCTCCATTGGCATACATATAGTGGTAGATGCTCATTTAGTTCAGTAATGCCACTCAGGTGCAGGAGGGAGGGGTTAATGCTATGAAAACACATCCCCTCGCATGTCCCTGCAGGAGAAATCATTCGATGGTCGGCACCACATCTGTGTGTGGGCACCTTTACTATTATTGGGTCAATTCAATCCTCTGTTCATATTTTCCAAATTGCTAAATATAATAATCACTGAATATTTTGTTTCTATATTGCAGCCCATCCCACTGCTGAAGAAGGGAATGACTCACTCCATCACTATGTCACAGGAGCAGATATCTTGTCTTCTGGCCAATGCTTTCTTCTGCACATTCCCACTGCAGAATTCCAGAGAACCATATTCTGAGTACTCTACATACCCCAGCATAAACTTTAACAGGTAGTTGTAACACAGAAGGTGCTGAAATGTAGGGGAAAGGTGCGTACACACTGGGCAATATTTTGAACAATACCGTTCATTTTGGCCCTGCTGAACAATATTGTTCAAAATATTGGCCAGTGTGTATGCGATTATCGATGTGCGGTCCCGTGGGTCATTTACTAGCGTTTCTGTTGTCTGTACATGCAGATCAAGTTCGGCTATGTTGTTCACAAAAATCTGCATGTTACTAAACTCTAGCTAGATCGTTCATCATCGTTTGTCCAGGACACATCTAGTGCCTGATTGTGGTTGACTCCATAAGCTGCGAAGATCAGAGCTTACCAAGTGCCAGAGAGCCCGCTCTGCCGAAAATCCGCCCCCCCCCAGCCGCCGTTTCCCTTTGCAACCATGCGAGGGGATGTGGACCAATGACACATCCCCTCACATGAAGCCGCTGAAGAAGAAATCATTTGATGGTCGAACCACCAGGCCGCCAATTCTTTCACTCCCATAGTAATTGCACAGAGTACATTCAATCAGTGTTAGCCCTGCGTTCCACCTTCATGACAGCTGGGACTGAGCACTACGGGGGACTGCAGAGAACTTGTGATGTCTGCGGCATGGAAAGGCACTCTTCAAATCCCTTAAAGATATAAAGACAAATAAATTACCATAAAAATATGGAAAAAGCTACTGACTAAAAAGTCAACCCCCCCATTATCCACACTAGGGCAAACATTAAATCACAGTATATCCTGGTGATATGGCAAGGAGCACCAAACCCACATCAAAAGAATACTAAGGGTATTAATAACAGGCTCTTCTGAATACTGTGGTTACATCGCCAAACTATTTTGGTTTCCCATTTACACTGAACCCAGGTCTGGCCTGAATGCACTCTTTAGTTGGGCCTCTGCTTACCCAGCCAATCATCATCTTTTAAGCATAACGCTGTGAACAGTACCTCCGTCCAGGAACCACTCTCCTCAATGGCTGCCCCAGCACCCCATCGGGGTAGCAGCTCCTCTATGGGGATCAGAAGGTGAAGCACATAAGCTGCAGACTCCTGATCCCGGGCATTGCAGTAGCATTCCAATGTACTTTAATGTATGTTTCCACAGACAGAAATCCTTAGGACAGACATGTCTGCATGTGGCCCCGGCTGCCTACTTTTGCGGCCCACAGGCTCATGGGCTTGAAGGGCAAAGCCTTTATCTGAATGCTGAAGCCAGGAGAGGCTTCGAAAGAAAATGTACAGTAATACTGCACATTTTCTTCTGAAGCCTCTCCTGGCTTCAGTGTGCATGTGTGACGTCACCGCGCAGTGCAGGACTGAGGCGCTTGGTGGCGGCAAGGCAGGGTAGCGGAGGTGAGCAGTTGCAGTGAGAGGGGCAGAGCGGCCTCCAGTTACCCCCTGCCAGAGGCAGCATCAGTGAGCAGAGCAGTGCTTCCCCGTCAGCAGAAGCAGCAGCTATTGTGCGGTAACACCCCAGCGCCCTGCAGTAACCCCCTGCCATAGGCAGCAACAGGGAGCAGTACTTCAGTAGAAGCTGTGCAGTAACCTCCCAGTGCTTTGCCAGGAGAAGGTGTCAGCAGCGGGGTGAAGTAACCCTCCACGTGCCTGCCAGCAGTAAGATGCCTTTTTATTGTAGTGCAGCGCTGTCCTGGAGTAGTAGCTACTTGGAATCACTCACTGGGGAAGTGATAGTTGTCACATTGTTCCTAGCCTGAGAAGGAGGGGGCATGTGTGTTATCTGGCACCATGAGGGCATATGTGTTATTTGGCACCGTGGGGGCATATGTGTTATCTGGCACTGTGGGAGCATGTGTGTTATCTGGCACCGGGGGGGCATGTGTGTTATCTGGCACCATGAGGGCCTATGTGTTATCTGGCACCGTGGGGGCATATGTGTTATCTGGCACCGTGGGGGCATATGTGTTATCTGGCACTGTGGGGGCATATGTGTTATCTTATGGGGGCAATCGGGCACTGTTGATGGTGATATATAAGGGGGAATCAGTGGCGTAACTATCGTCCCGCAGCCCCCGCGGTGGCGGGGAGGCGCTGAGCGGGTGTGGGCGCCTGGGGGGCTGCGGGACATTACTCGCTGCCTTCTGCCGCCAGTGCCTGTGCCAGGTCCCAGCTCTCCCGAGTCCCGGCTACTGCTGCTGCAGCGCTGCTAATACAAATAGTGACACTCGGAAAATGGCTGCCCCCATACTGCAGACAGTTTTTCGTCTGCTTTTTGTAGGCAGCCATTTTCCAAGTGTCACTTTTGATTAGCAGCAGTAGACGGGAGAGCGGGGACCAGGCGCAGATGCGACAGGAGGTAACGTCTCATCCACCCCTCACCCCGGCTCCCCTCCGCACACCCTGGCTCCCCTCCACCGCCCCCTGGCTCCCCTCCACTGGGTAAGGTAACGGCCGCATTGGGGGGGTGGGGGGGGGCGTTTGTTGTTAAACCTAGCGGGGGCGCCCCCCTGCATTTTCGGCAGGGGGGAGCAGAATTAGTTGTTACGCCACTGGGGGGAATAACAGCCCCTGGCACACACTGATATATGGTATTATTATATAGGGGAAAGGGGTCCACACCGTACACAAGGGTATAACACAGCTGATATGTGGTATTGTTTTTATTATATAGAGGAGAGTAAAATTGCATTTAAGACTCTTTCTTTTTCTTGCGGCCCACACAAGACTTAGACCTTGATTATTCGGCCCAGTTGGCATTTTGAGTTTGACGTGCCAGCCTTAGGACATAACCTGTTGGTTGCAATTCAAACAGTCTGGTTTAAATGTAATGAATTGCAATTTTTTTTTATTATTATTCAAAAATGTATTCTTATTGCAGAGCTTCTGTCAGTGTATTGGTTATCACCATTAGAGTCCAAACACAGACTGCTTTTATATATTGAGTAAACTTGATGGCTTCTAAACCTTTTGTTCTGTTGCGCTACAGTATTCTGTATGCCTAACTATCTATTAAAAGATCTCTGATTTGATTAGTGTTGATCCCCCTGAAAGATGGAACAAGGAGGATAAACAAGTCTCATCCTTGGCTGGCAGTTACCTGTCTCCTTGTTATATTGGAGCATGGGTACGTGGCAGCTGACAGAAGCTCTTACAAGACCAAGAAATAAATATGGATCTGACTCACTGAAGGAAAAATCTCTCCTGACAGTAATTTGTCAGTGACTCCATTTCAGAAAAGCCTGGTCTTCCTGCTCAATGTATTTATCAATGTCCCTTAATTGGAAATATGCAGAATATTTTAATTTCTTTATTCACAACTCCCGTTGTCCCAAGGGGGTTATAGTTCATAAACCCACTGAACAGGGGCGGATTGGCCCTGCCGGGAAACCAGGCCATTTCCCGGTGGGCCGGCACCTTTAATGGCAGAATCGGCTGCCCATCCTCCCTAACTGGGCTGCCGCGGCATCTCCGTGCTGGGCCGTGGCACTGTGCCCTAAATGAAGATGGCCGCGGCCAGCCTCAAGATTTCCCACAGTTAAAATGGCCACAGGAGGGCTGGTGCGCATTCGCGGGTCGGAGGCTAGGATGGCTGTGCTGGCGCTCCCCATGTGATCCACCCCAGCAGCAGCAGCGTGCAGAACTGTTTTGTGCCACTGGGCTGGATCCGATGGGTGGCGGCGGCGGCAGGAGCAGGCAGCCAGGCCAGCAAAAGCTGCACAACATAAACAGCAGGCGACGGTCAGGGCGGCCAGGAGGAGGGTAATTAAACATGGCAATGGGAGAAATAATAATGTGTGGCCTCAGCGAAGTAGTGTGTGTATATACAGTGGCGTAACTCCCGGAGGCAATGGAGACTTTTGCCGCCGGGCGTTAGCCATCAGGGGGGCGAGTGACAGGAGAACCCCCCGCTCCCACGCTCTGTACAGGTCTCCTGTCACTACGGCCCCAATGCTCTCCCCACACTGCACTCCCTCGGCATCCCGTCAGATGGTGGTGCCGCTGCTGCAGAGCTAGTGTGGACAGCTGAGCGACGGCTCAGCAGTCCAATGATAATTGATCCTGCAGCATGCGGCACCCTGATTGGCTGTCCGGAGGAGGAAGGACGTGGATACCTGTGTGCACAGAGCAAACTCAGCGACAGCACGCAGCGGCAGCGCTGAGTTTGCTCTGTGCACACACACAGGGATCCACGTCCTGCCTCCTCCGGGCAGTCAATCAGGGTGCCGCAGGTTCAATTATAATTGCTGTCCACACTAGCTCTGCAGCAGGGTGACAGCCACCTGGCGTGATGCCAAGTGAGTGCTCCTGCTCTATGTAACCCACAGCCAGTCAGTAAACATAAGACTGGCTGTATTGTATGCATTATATATATATATTAATGTGTGTGCGTGTGTAATATGTATGTATATGTTCGCATATATGGTAGCTACAAATACTGGGTTGGGGGGGGGGGCACCACTATCTATACTGCCTCCGGGCGCTTCATCTGAACTTACGCCACTGCATATATATATATATATATATATATATATATACATATACACACACATATATATTTATACATATACGCCACCCTGCTTCCCCCCTCCCTACCTGAATCCTCCACCACCCCACATCCTATGCCACTCTGTGTCTCCCCTCTGTCACCCTACATCCTACGCACCCCGATGCTAGCCGCATGTGTTAGTACATATGCGGTAGCATCGCAGCGGAGGGGCGGCGATGTATATTAATACATCCCGCGCTAAGTCTTTAATGTGCACACTCTGCTATACACATTTATATGGGGTCTGATATTATGGCTTTTGTTCTCACAGGAAGGATTTTCTTATGTAGCCGTGTTTAATGATCAGATCCTAAATATGTTAACAGAATAATGCTCATTGCGCAATTGCAACTTTCTTGCGGCACAAATAAAACTCAAAAACATTTTTCTTCAGATTGTTTGAAGGAAGAAATCCAAAGAAAACAGAAAAGCTGAAGACGTTATTCTGTTACTTCCAGAGAGTCACAGAGAAAGGTGAGTTTGGATTTAGAACCATACAGAAGTATCGCCAAGCATTTAATCTCATATTTATATTTAATATTGTTTTCTGTATCAGCACCTACAGGTATGGTGACATTCACAAGGCAAAGCCTAAATCACTTTCCTGGCTGGGAGACGTAAGTGGTTTCCTTTCATATTTCTGTGTGTTCATATAGGCCTCCATCCCTAGTTTTAATGTCTGAAGGACTGTCGTCAATGCAACCATCATCTGTAGAATACTATTAACCACTCGACTAACACTCCCCCCCCCCCCCCCCCCAAATTGTAATGTTATTTACTTAGATTTAGATTTTGTTTTTAAAATATTTTATAATTTAAAAATATATATGCTGATGGGGTGTTTTGCTCACTCTTCTCTGTACATAGGCCACCATTGTAAAATCACCTCCCACCCTTAGTATATATATTGTTTTTGTTTTAACTTTCTTTTATTGGAGCGTAATATCAAAGAAAATCAGTACATTTCATTTTTTTTTGTATATATTGCACAGTTTCAAATACAAAGTAGTTCAATACACAAAATCGTCTTCCTAACATTAGGGTACTCTCTCTCTAATACAGAAAACAATAAAAAAAAATGACATTCACTTAATTTCTGCATGGTTTGGTCGGGTCCGGTTCCTTTTCCCCATCTGTGTTCCCTCTTTATAGGTCGTTATTTTAAAAATCTAGACTTTTGTCTATCGGCTATGTTATTACCCTAAAGATAGATCGGTGGGTCTTGTGCATTCACTCTCTCCTCATACCATAGTGTATTTCGGAAACAGTTCCAAATCTGAATCTTTATGTCATTTGTTTGCGTTTCAATGTAGCTTTCCCATGTATTAAAAAACTTTTCATTACATATATCTTTTCTCAGGGATGTTTCCAGCCATTTTAAAGATATGGTTTAATTTACTAAGGAAAAGGGAGAATGGCGGGGCTGTAGTGTGCAACTAGCTTTGTAGTATACACTTTTTCGTAGTCGCTGCTATTATAATCAGAAGTTTTCATGTTCCCTGGTTAATACGTGTGCCCTCCGGCATGATTCCAAAGATTGCCCATTTGGGGGTTAACAACATAGCCGAGACTAGATACTGTGTAGTGTAGTTCCATACCTGAACCCAGAATCTCTGTATTATTGGGCATTTCCACAAGCAGTGGAATAGTTCCGCCCCCTGAGTACCACATCGCAGGCATCGATGGTCAGGGATTAGTCCCATCAAGTATCTACGATGTGGCAACAAATAGGTTCTATGTAACACATTGAGGAATAATTCTACATATGACGCAGCTGGTACCAGTTTAGAAGAAACTTCTAGAGCTTTCAATTTTTTTTTTATAGTTAACATATCTTTGAGGAAAATAGATCTGAAAAGTTTTGTATGATCTTATTAGTGCATCTATAAGAACCTTGTATTTTCTAAAGAATAGGGTTATTAGAAGTATATTAGCAAACACCATGAGCATATGCAAATATTTAATGAATGCTGTCTCTCTGGGCTGAGCCTGTGTTCGTATATATTTCTTACTGCTGTAGAAATATTTCCAGCAAAGAAACACGATACACACAACAATATATCCTTGTATTATTTGTTGATGCAAGAACACATCCACAGTGAGCAGAGCGTCAGCCTGATAATATTCCTTCTGTGGGTGTAATTATTGCTATGCTATTTTTTCCGATCAAAATAAAGGTGGTAATTCAGTACCATTCGCTACGCAGCAGTCAGTCGCTGATTAGAGAGCGGCTTAACAACCAGTTCAACGTTCTATTGCACCTTCTGCACTTTTACCATGCATCCCAACTGTCCCGATTGCAGCAGGACAATCCCACTAATAGGACACTGTGCCGATGCCCCACCCACAGGTCCCATGTCCCATGGGCAGGTTGGGAGAGCCAGTGATCAACGCTGCTCTGCAAAAGCAGCCAGTGATCACTGAATAGATTCCGTTCAGGGAGGGGAGCCAGGGGCCACCCAGCTGCTCGGGGACCGCTGGGCAGGTCACCAAAATGTTAACAAATGGGGGAAGGGGGGGGGGGGGGGCTGTTATTTTAATGTAAGAGTAATATATTAAGCCTAGTTCTCTAATGATGCATTTACATACATTGTATTATTGTGTGTTTATTCAGATCACACAAAAAGCTGAGAAAGCTCCACATTACGTGTGAAGGATCCATTGAAGGTAATGGACATGGAATGTTGCAGGTGAGTACTTGGGAGTTCCTTGACTGTGATCTATATACCTGTAATGCATACAAGGAAATACTGTGTATATGGGGCACTTCAGCATGAGTTGTAGAATTGCTGACTTCGATATCTGGCTCAGTACATATGCATGAGGGCTAAAACGGTGGTCACATTCTGGAAAATGACAGTGATGGTGACGGTGTGGGCGGCGATGTGGTGTTGGGTGGACATGGACATTTCTTTGATTGCTAAAATTTTGTAATGGTATCGCAGGGAGGGACTCAGCATGCTGGGTAACCATGCCCTGTGCCGGGCAGCCCCCAGCATGTTAGAGACAGTGGTTGCAGTTTTGCATTTATTTGCATAACTGTAACTGAATCGGACTTGTGGCATTGCCATGGGTTACAATGACTCCCCAAAGTCATGTGTTCATTACTGTATGCATTCTGTGTGTCCTAGGTAAACTGTGATGGTCTTATGGAAATTATTGTAAGTGCACATTTTATGAATATCTGTTTTGCTCATTTCTAAGCTACGTTTGCATTATGCGCTTCTATCACAGTGTGGGAAGCCCTTGTTCTGCCCAGAGATCCAAGCAGGCTATCAGAGTGCCTTCTCGCTAAAAACCTATTTGGAAAGAAGGGGTTCAAATATTCTCCCAAAAGATATTTTACTAGGGCACACCTCCCAACAGACCCCCCCTGGCAAGGAATACACAGAGACAGAGGGGCTTTGAAAGCTGATGGCCATGCACCCAACAGTGACAAAAATGGGGGTATGGTTTCATAATCATGGAATCCACATGAAGCCATGCCCACTTTATGGAAGGTCATGCCCAGGGGAGGCTACATATGGGTGCGCTGCACAGTTCAAAATTCAAATAAGGGTGGCACAGCAACTGCCATTTCAAACGGTATGCGGTTGATAGGTCAACAGTAATTAGGTCGACAGTTGATAGGTTAACTACTATTGGTCACAAGGCAAAATGTTGACACATGAAAAAGGTCAACATGATCAAAAGGTCAACACTAGCAATGGGTCGACATGGTAATACCACAGACGAGCGGCGGCCGCCGGCGGTGATGAGGAAGCGTGCCTCAGCACTTACTGCTCATCACTGGCCCATACACACTGGGCGGCTTTTTAGCTGAAAGCAGCTCAAACAAGAAAACTGAGTGGCTTTCAGCTCAAAATTGGGTACTCTTTACCTAGCACGGCGCCCATCACGGGCATCGCGGCCATCGCATGCACTAAAAAACGGGTGCGACGCGATGGCCAAGATTTCCCATAGGGAACAATGTTAAAAGTGTCAATGGACGCGATTTTAGTGTTCAATGCCTCAATGCCCGCGATTTTTCCATAGGAAACAGTGTTAAATGGGCCACAGAGCCCAAATAGTCCCCCTGAAGTCTGAAAAGGCCCCCACAATTGTTAACGCCACCCCACGATCAACGTGAACCAGAAGCGTGGCGAGCGCAGCGGTACGCGTCCTCCGACCTTTTCATACCCCCACTATCCACGTCGGCGTGGAGTTGAGAATAGAATAGTGTGGCGAGCGCAGCGAGCCGCCGAGCCCGAAGCGTGGCGAGCGCAGCCGGATACCTTCACGGGTAAACGCGTCCCTTCATGGGCTTCACAGGTGTCCGCGTCCCCTCGCTGCGCTCGCCACGCTTCGGGCTCGCCACACTATTCTATTCTCAACTCCACGCCGACGTGGATAGTGGGGGTATGAAAAGGTCGTAGGACGCGTACCGCCGCCCCTCGCGGGCTCGCTGCGCTCGCCACGCTTCGGGTTCACGTTGATCGTGGGGTGGCGATAACAATTGTGGGGGCCATTTCAGACTTCAGGGGGACTATTAGGGCTCTGTGGCCCATTTAACATTGTTTCCTATGGACAAATCGCGGGCATTGAGGCATTGAACACAAAAATCGCGTCCATTGACACTTTTAACATTGATCCCTATGGGAAATCGCGGGCATCGCGTCACACCCGTTTTTTAGCCCGCGATTTTTTACCCCCGATGACCGCGATGCCAATCGCGGGCGCCGTGCTAGGTAAAGAGTACCCAAAATTGCCCAGTGTGTATGGGCCTTAACCTTCCCTGAAAGTCTATGAGACTGTGTTCTGCCATACTGCTGTATCTATCCCACCACCTTGGTGAAGTGACATCCATGACAAGTTGTGTCATCATGGTCTTTGCCATCTCCTGGCAGGCACAGATTCAGAGGGGGGCGAATGGGGCGGTCACCCCCCCCCCCCCCCAGTGTCCTTGCGTCTCACGCTGGCCGCCATCCCTGATAGCCATCATCAGCAGCGAGGTGTGCAGCAGCTCTACTCCATGCTGCGTGCTGTCTGTTCTACTGCAGGCAGTGGGGATGACCAGGGAACCAGGAAGTGGCTGCTGTGTGTGCATGCTGTCTGCTGCACTGTGCTCCTGCTCTGCCTCTGAGCTGTGTGTCACCGAGTACTGCTGATTACAGGTCCCTGCACCCGCCCATACATGGGGCTCATCCCTCCCGTGGTCACTGGCTGGCTGCGGGTGTGCAGTGGACCCGGGGTGCTACATGCGGCGCAGCGCTGGGTGTGTGTGTTGCCCGATCCAGGTGATGGTGCCCGGGCTATACATTGTGTGTACAGCAGGGTAACAGGGCACTGTGCACTGCACACACTATGTCACCATAATTGGGGGACTGCTCACCTGGTGCCTCTCTCTCCCTGGCTGCAGCAAGATCAGTCTCTGCTGGGAAAGGACTGAGCAATGGATGGAGAATACCAGGAATGTGCTCACACCCAGCCAGTCCCTGGTAAATTTCTGCCTATACATTTTGTATACTTTATAGCCAGTACATATATGCAGGTAGTTAAATCCAGTATACATACACTGACTTATTACTGTGCAGCCACATATTTATTTGTGTGATGGAGGAGTCAGGACTGGGAAGGGGAGGAGTCAGTGAATGGGAGGAGTCAGGACTGGAGAGGGGAGGGTCAATAACCCCCCCCCCCCCAGAAGAAGAGTCTAGATCCGCCCCTGCTGGTGCACAAAGATGAGAATATCAACGTCGCAAAGTGGGCGCAGGGCATGATAATGTGAATAGGACAGTGACTAGGGGCGGGATTCTCTAAAATCCGCAGCCCAGTATCGCCGGCATTCGCATTTCTAATGACCGCATATTCTCTAAAATATGCGGTCATTAACGCAAGGGACAGCTCTTGTCGTTGCTGGACTTCCGGGTCTATGACCCGGGAGTCCGTCTGCGCATGCGCAGACCGACGCTCCGGCCGCGGGGCATGCTGGGAGGGATCCGTGACGGATCCCTCACACAGCGCTGCGGTAAGAAGCCCATAGGCTTCTGCAGGGGATCGCCAGCTTTTTCTGGCGATTCCCTCCGCATCGCTGACACTGCGACGGGGGGTTAGAGAATACAGAAATGCGGTAAAAACCCTGATAACGGGGTTTTTACCGCATTTCTGTGATAGAGAATCTCGCCCTAGGACAGTGGGTAGGATTTGTATGCATAGCCCTACACTTGCTACATACGGTAGACCTCCCGTTCTGGATCTACCAGAGGCAATGTAAAAAGTATTCCATAAAAGCAAATTTGACTTTCACATTACTAAATAACAAAGCTTTGCCTACCACCTAAAATATATGTACCATCAAGAGAACTGGGTACCACCCTCTTAAATCTCTTGTATATGGAGCTAATTTAATGAATTTAGTTGACAAGACAGATCCGTATCTAGAGATTGTGGTGCCCTGTGGCACCCTCTCCATATTTTAAATAGGAATTGGAAGGGGGCACGGCAACACAATAGTTCCTTTTTTCAAATTACACAGCACAATAGTGAACCTTACATTTAGTGGCATAACTAAAAATGTTGCACCTTCCTGACAAAAAAGTTTCTGCCCAATACATTAATTATATATTTTTTTAAACAACATGCTCATTGCCAGGGGTTTATTGCCCGTTGCCATGAGCTTCTTGCTCATTCCCAGGGATTTTCTTGCCCGTTGCCAGGGGTTTATTGCTTGTTGCCAGGGATTAAATGCTTGCAGGTGCACAAGCATTCCCGGAATCTAGCACTTCTGGTATTAGTAGGCCCCATAGCAAAAGTTTGTAAGGACCCCCTATTTAGTCACTGATGGTGATAAATGTATGTAAAACATATTACTTAGGCAGTAAAGATGGGCCCCCTTCAGCTCTGGGCCCCATAGCAGCTGTACCCCTTGCACCTATGGTAGTTACGCCCTTGACGCTATGCACGCTGCACTCCCCTGACCAGTGGCAAACACAGGATTTTAGGGGGGGGGGGGGGGGGGGTTCTAAATGTAATCCAAATTCTCCCACTCTGCAGCACATTGAAGTAAGTATGGGAGTCTCGGGGAGTGGTAACAGTCCTGAAAATTAGACTTTTTATACACGGGATACAGTATTAATATTTAACAGTACAGATGGTCTACAGCAGTGAAGGCAACCCTTGACACTCAAGCTGTTGTTGATACTACACATCCCGGCATGTCCTGCATCAGTTTTAGCATGGCCAAATAGTAAAACTGTAGCAGGGCATGCTGGGACGTTTAGTTCAGCAACAGCTGGAGTGTCAATGTTAGCCATCACTGGTACTACTCTCTGGTCTATTGCGATGTTTGAGGGCTCAGATCCACACACACACAGCAAACTTGGTAGAAGAAGCTGCTCTCACAGGACACCTCTGCTTTGTCCCTTGCACTGATCTGGTGGCAGCTCTATTGATCATATTATACACCGGTGCTATTGTTGTCATAATTTAAGGTACTTGCCAAGAGGTGGGGGGCTTCTGGGCAACAAGAACCCCCCCCATGCATTTGCCTACGCTGACAGATGCTAGAGGTCCAGCATGACCTCTAGCATCAGTCTCTTTCAAGGTAGGGGCTTATTTTACAGGGCAATTTTTTAGCAGATGCCATGTGGACAGCCTACAATCTGCAGTGACCCTGTGCTCCCACGATGACAACTCCCCAAGCCACCACTTGGACTGCATAGTAATATATCTTATTCCCTTTACACCAACAGTAGTGTCCCTTATTCGCATTACACCACAAAGTGGTACAAAGTAGGTCAATGGTGGGCACAGTGGCAGGGGAGCCGGTCACTGCAGTGTGATGGTGCCCAGGTAGGAGAATCAGTGACCTGACAGCCACCCCTCCACTAGGTGATATTCAACATCTGACATGAGAAGCTAAAAATATTGCTATTGGGGAGCAGCCGGTCTGTCAGGTTACACTGCGGAGAAGCTGCTCACCTGTGGCTGACAGACTGTGGAATTCTGGGAAAGTGAGTCTTCTCGTAATTGAGCTCCCAGTATCTCATTGTGAAAGACAGTGCTGGCGGGATGACATCTACCAGCATGCAGGTTGATTCTGTTCAGCATCAGCCAGAGGGGCTGCGATGTACAGTAGTAAGCACTTCACAGGGCCTTGTGCTGATGGGGTGATTGGCTTATACAGATCAGCCGTCACACATGTAGGTGGTGGTGGGGTTGTGGCCAGTTCTGCCCACAAGCCAACTGCACTGTGTTTGGCACACAGTAAGCACCAGCGATGTTATGGCTGTTCCACAAATTATTATCCCCTTCAACTCATAGGTGCAAACTCGTTATGAGACACACACGAGTGTACTGTTGTGGGGAGGATCATTATGTGAGGCTATACATTTTTTAATAAAATTCTAAAACATTGTATTGTACAAAATTGTGAATGTGAAAAAGGGACATATATTAGATCAGGGGTCCTCAAACTATTTTGCCCTGGGACCCCATCAGACAATAAAAATAACTACATGACCCCAGCAAGTTACTGCAGAAGGTCATCATATCACAAGTGTATTCAGCAGACAGCACATACATGGCAGCATTGTGGAGTCACTAAATGATGGAAGGAGTCTGCAGTAACAGACCATTCAACAGATTTATCAGACTCCTTAAATCACTGACTGAGATTAGAAAAGTTATCATGGTCAGCAACATTGAGCCCATGCTGAGAAGGTTGGGACCCACTTTGGGGTCAGGACCCACAGTTAGAGAACCGTTGTGTTAGAGTGATGATAGAATCTGTTTTTTTCTCCGGACAGGTGGATTTTGCCAACCGCTATGTAGGTGGTGGTGTGCTTGACTCAGGACTAGTCCAGGAAGAGATCCGCTTCATCATCAATCCGGAACTGATAGTATCACGCCTCTTTACAGAAGAGTTAGACCCCAATGAGTGTCTTATAATAACAGGTCAGTCTGCACCATGGATGCCAAAGAAAATTCATTAGCGTAACAATCACTGTTGCTGAAGAGTTAATATGTGATTGTATACTGTAGCTCAGTGGTTCCCAAACTTTTTTGAATCATGGCACCCTAGAGCATCAAAATGTTTTCAAGGCACCCCTAGGCCAAATGCTTCTTATTGAGAAATTCTGAGAAAGAAAAAGTGAATTGTGTTTATATGTCACATTTATCTGGTGAGGGACAGGATTTGCTTCTGTTTGTCCATATACTTATGATTGGCAGCCA
Source organism: Crinia signifera (assembly GCF_055691185.1). Classification (NCBI taxonomy): domain Eukaryota; kingdom Metazoa; phylum Chordata; class Amphibia; order Anura; family Myobatrachidae; genus Crinia; species Crinia signifera. The sequence continues at coordinate 86,930,509 of NC_139222.1, forward strand.
CAAGCACTAGTTTTGCCTGGTACATTGACCATAAATAATATGAATTGATCCTGGTCCACCAACCCAAGGCTCCCCTTCAAGTGTACTGAGGCACCCCAGGGTGCCTAGGCACACAGTTTGGGAACCACTGCTGTAGCTTCATCTCAGTAGCAGCACTAGAATTACGAAGTTACTAGATTTAACATAGCATGAATGAACCCATTCTTTTATGTGTGTGTATTTTAATATATTTTGTGGTGGATTTCCACATAGCAGTTAACCCCTTCCTGACAGAGCCAGTTTTTGCCTTCCTGACAGAGCCCTTTTTTTCAAATCTGACATGTATCACTTAAGTGGGGATAACTTTTTTTTGCTTTTACTTATCCCAGTGATTTTGAGAATGTTTTTTCGTGACACATTGTACTTCAAATTAGTGGTAAATTTTGGTCGATACAGTCTGTGTTTTTTTGTGAAAAATACCAAAATGTCGTAAAAAAATGGAAAATTTAGCAATTTGCAAAATGTTAAATTTTCTGCTTGTGATACAAATAATCATACCACTCAAAATAGTTAATAACTAACATAGACCATATGTCTACTTTATGTTTCCATCATTATTTCAACTTCCTTTTAATTTTTTTGGACACTAGGAGGCTTACAATATGAATAGCAAATTCTCAAATTTTCAAGAAAATTTCAAACACTGATTTTTTTAGGGACCAGTTCAGTTCTGATGTGACTTTGAGGGACTTGTACTGTATGTGAGACACCCCCATAAATGATGCCATTTCAAAAACTGCACCCCTCACAGTATTCAAAACAGCATTTTGGAAGTTTGTTAACCCTTTAGGTGTTTCACAGGAATTAAAACAAAGTGTAGGTGAAATTTCAAAATTTCATTTTTTTTTGCAGATTTGCAATTTTAATACATTTTTCTAAGGAACACAGTAGATTTTACTAGAGAAATGTGACTAAAAATTGATTCCCCCAATTCTTTTGTTTTCATAAATATCCTATATGTGGCCCTAGTGTGCACGTTGACCAAACCACAGGCTTCATAATAGAAGGAGCACCTACTTGATTTTGGAGCCTCCTTTTTATGAGATTATTTTTTAGGCACCATGTAGGTTTCTAGGCACTATAAGATGCTAAAATTTAGGAACCCCCCCACAAGTGACCCCAGTTTGCAAACTACACCCCTCAGGGAATTCATCTAGGGGTATAGTGTACATTTCAAACCCCCAGGGGTTTCACCAATTGTGGTACAACTGGGCAGTGAAAATGAAAAATTAAATTTTTTACACAAAAATGCAGTTCTGGCTCAAAATTTTTCATTTTCACAAGGAATGAAGGAGACAAAGCACCCCAAAATCTGTGCCCCAATTTCTCCCGAGTACGGCAATGCCTCACATGTGACCAAAAAATACCATTTGGGTGCATGGCAGGACTCAGAAGGGAAGGAGTGATTTTTGGATTTTGCAGCTCAGATTCTGGTGGAATGTTGGTGGGTGCTATGTCGCATTAGCAAGACCCCCCAAGCACCAATACAGTGGAACCCCCCAACAAGTGACCCCATTTTGCAAACTACACCCCTCAGGGAATTCATCTAGGGGTATAGTGTACATTTCAAACCCCCAGGGGTTTCACCAATTTTGATACAACTGGGCTTTTGCAAATGAAAAATTACATTTTTTACACAAAAATGCAGTTCTGGCTCAAAATTTTTCATTTTCACAAGGAATGAAGGAGAAAAAGCACCCCAAAATCTGTGCCCCAATTTCTCCCGAGTACGGCAATGTCTCACATGTGACCAAAAAATACCATTTGGGTGCATGGCAGGACTCAGAAGGGAAGGAGTGATTTTTGGATTTTGCAGCTCAGATTCTGGTGGAATGTTGGTGGGTGCTATGTCGCATTAGCAAGACCCCCCAAGCACCAATACAGTGGAACCCCCCCACAAGTGACCCCATTTTGCAAACTACACCCCTCAGGGAATTCATCTAGGGGTATAGTGTACATTTCAAACCCCCAGGGGTTTCACCAATTTTTATACAACTGGGCTGTGCAAATGAAAAATTACATTTTTTTACACAAAAATGCAGTTCTGGCTCAAAATTTTTCATTTTCACAAGGAATGAAGGAGAAAAAGCACCCCAAAATCTGTGCCCCAATTTCTCCCGAGTACGGCAATGTCTCACATGTGACCAAAAAATACCATTTGGGTGCATGGCAGGACTCAGAAGGGAAGGAGTGATTTTTGGATTTTGCAGCTCAGATTCTGGTGGAATGTTGGTGGGTGCTATGTCGCATTAGCAAGACCCCCCAAGCACCAATACAGTGGAACCCCCCCACAAGTGACCCCATTTTGCAAACTACACCCCTCAGGGAATTCATCTAGGGGTATAGTGTACATTTCAAACCCCCAGGGGTTTCACCAATTTTGATACAACTGGGCTGTGCAAATGAAAAATTACATTTTTTACACAAAAATGCAGTTCTGGCTCAAAATTTTTCATTTTCACAAGGAATGAAGGAGAAAAAGCACCCCAAAATCTGTGCCCCAATTTCTCCTGAGTACGGCAATGTCTCACATGTGACCAAAAAATACCATTTGGGTGCATGGCAGGACTCAGAAGGGAAGGAGTGATTTTTGGATTTTGCAGCTCAGATTCTGGTGGAATGTTGGTGGGTGCTATGTCGCATTAGCAAGACCCCCAAAGCACCAATACAGTGGAAGCCCCCCACAAGTGACCCCATTTTGCAAACTACACCCCTCAGGGAATTCATCTAGGGGTATAGTGTACATTTCAAACCCCCAGGGGTTTCACCAATTTTGATACAACTGGGCTGTGCAAATGAAAAATTACATTTTTTACACAAAAATGCAGTTCTGGCTCAAAATTTTTCATTTTCACAAGGAATGAAGGAGAAAAAGCACCCCAAAATCTGTGCCCCAATTTCTCCTGAGTACGGCAATGTCTCACATGTGACCAAAAAATACCATTTGGGTGCATGGCAGGACTCAGAAGGGAAGGAGTGATTTTTGGATTTTGCAGCTCAGATTCTGGTGGAATGTTGGTGGGTGCTATGTCGCATTAGCAAGACCCCCAAAGCACCAATACAGTGGAAGCCCCCCACAAGTGACCCCATTTTGCAAACTACACCCCTCAGGAAATTCATCTAGGGGTATAGTGTACATTTCAAACCCCCAGGGGTTTCACCAATTTTGATACAACTGGGCAGTGAAAATGAAAAATTACATTTTATTACACAAAAATGCAGTTCTGGCTCAAAATTTTTCATTTTCAGAAGGTATGAAGGAGAAAAAGCACCCCAAAATCTGTGCCCCAATTTCTCCCGAGTACGGCAATGCCTCATGTGTGACCAAAAAGTGCCAGGACTCAGAAGGGAAGGAGTGATATTTGGATTTTGCAGCACAGATTCTGGTGGAATGTTGGTGGGTGCTATGTCGCATTAGCAAGACCCCCAAAGCACCAATACAGTGGAAGCCCCCACAAGTGACCCCATTTTGCAAACTACACCCCTCAGGGAATTCATCTAGGGGTATAGTGTACATTTCAAACCCCCAGGGGTTTCACCAATTTTGATACAACTGGGCTGTGCAAATGAAAAATTACATTTTTTACACAAAAATGCAGTTCTGGCTCAAAATTTTTCATTTTCACAAGGAATGAAGGAGAAAAAGCACCCCAAAATCTGTGCCCCAATTTCTCCCGAGTACGGCAATGTCTCACATGTGACCAAAAAATACCATTTGGGTGCATGGCAGGACTCCGAAGGGAAGGAGTGATTTTTGGATTTTGCAGCTCAGATTCTGGTGGAATGTTGGTGGGTGCTATGTCGCATTAGCAAGACCCCCAAAGCACCAATACAGTGGAAGCCCCCCACAAGTGACCCCATTTTGCAAACTACACCCCTCAGGGAATTCATCTAGGGGTATAGTGTACATTTCAAACCCCCAGGGGTTTCACCAATTTTGATACAACTGGGCTGTGCAAATGAAAAATTACATTTTTTACACAAAAATGCAGTTCTGGCTCAAAATTTTTCATTTTCACAAGGAATGAAGGAGAAAAAGCACCCCAAAATCTGTGCCCCAATTTCTCCTGAGTACGGCAATGTCTCACATGTGACCAAAAAATACCATTTGGGTGCATGGCAGGACTCAGAAGGGAAGGAGTGATTTTTGGATTTTGCAGCTCAGATTCTGGTGGAATGTTGGTGGGTGCTATGTCGCATTAGCAAGACCCCCAAAGCACCAATACAGTGGAAGCCCCCCACAAGTGACCCCATTTTGCAAACTACACCCCTCAGGGAATTCATCTAGGGGTATAGTGTACATTTCAAACCCCCAGGGGTTTCACCAATTTTGATACAACTGGGCAGTGAAAATGAAAAATTACATTTTATTACACAAAAATGCAGTTCTGGCTCAAAATTTTTCATTTTCAGAAGGTATGAAGGAGAAAAAGCACCCCAAAATCTGTGCCCCAATTTCTCCCGAGTACGGCAATGCCTCATGTGTGACCAAAAAGTGCCAGGACTCAGAAGGGAAGGAGTGATATTTGGATTTTGCAGCACAGATTCTGGTGGAATGTTGGTGGGTGCTATGTCGCATTAGCAAGACCCCCAAAGCACCAATACAGTGGAAGCCCCCCACAAGTGACCCCATTTTGCAAACTACACCCCTCAGGGAATTCATCTAGGGGTATAGTGTACATTTCAAACCCCCAGGGGTTTCACCAATTTTGATACAACTGGGCAGTGAAAATGAAAAATTACATTTTTTTACACAAAAATGCAGTTCTGGCTCAGAATTTTTCATTTTCAGAAGGTATGAAGGAGAAAAAGCACCCCAAAATCTGTGCCCCAATTTCTCCCGAGTACGGCAATGCCTCATGTGTGACCAAAAAGTGCCAGGACTCAGAAGGGAAGGAGTGATATTTGGATTTTGCAGCACAGATTCTGGTGGAATGTTGGTGGGTGCTATGTCGCATTAGCAAGACCCCCAAAGCACCAATACAGTGGAAGCCCCCCACAAGTGACCCCATTTTGCAAACTACACCCCTCAGGGAATTCATCTAGGGGTATAGTGTACATTTCAAACCCCCAGGGGTTTCACCAATTTTGATACAACTGTGCAGTGAAAATGAAAAATTACATTTTTTTACACAAAAATGCAGTTCTGGCTCAAAATTTTTCATTTTCAGAAGGTATGAAGGAGAAAAAGCACCCCAAAATCTGTGCCCCAATTTCTCCCGAGTACGGCAATGCCTCATGTGTGACCAAAAAGTGCCAGGACTCAGAAGGGAAGGAGTGATATTTGGATTTTGCAGCACAGATTCTGGTGGAATGTTGGTGGGTGCTATGTCGCATTAGCAAGACCCCCAAAACACCAATACAGTGGAACCCCCCCACAAGTGACCCCATTTTGCAAACTACACCCCTCAGGGAATTCATCTAGGGGTATAGTGTACATTTCAAACCCCCAGGGGTTTCACCAATTTTGATACAACTTGGCAGTGAAAATGAAAAATTACATTTTTTTACACAAAAATGCAGTTCTGGCTCAAAATTTTTCATTTTCAGAAGGTATGAAGGAGAAAAAGCACCCCAAAATCTGTGCCCCAATTTCTCCCGAGTATGGCAATGCCTCATATGTGACCAAAAAATACCAGTTGGGTGCATGGCAGGACTCAGAAGGGAAGGAGTGATTTTTGGATTTTGCAGCTCAGATTCTGGTGGAATGAATGGTGGGTGCTATGTGGCATTAGCAAGACCCCCGAAGCACGGTGAAATGATGAACCTAATAATCCATAGATGTGTGGTATATTTTAAAACACTCCTTTATACATAGGCCGGGTTTGTCGGGGCAAGTTTCACAGTGGAAAATAGTTTCCTTTCTTATTCCCTTTTTATAGCAAACTTTGCACCTTTTTTGTGTCCTGCCCTTTCTTGCAGTGGAGGGGATTTCGTTAGGAAAATGCTGCCCTGGTACAATACGGGGGCCAGTACTAGAAGTACTGGGGCCCTCTGCCTGCTGGTTCCCAAATATTAGGCCCTTTATGACTTCCTCTTGAAAGTGCATAAATGTCCCCCTCTGGCTAGTAGAACGGAATAGCACGTAAGCGTTATACAGTGCCATCTGGATGATATACACGGCCAGCTTCTTGTACCAGATTTTTGTTTTCCGCAGGGCACTGTACGGCTTCAGTACCTGATCTGAAAGATCCACTCCGCCCATGTACCTATTGTAATCCAGGATACAATTAGGTTTTTTGAGGTGTGGGTACTGGTACCTCGTACAGGGACGGAGGTGGTACTGTCTCCATGAATTGTTGTCAGTATAAGGACATCCCTCTTGTCCTTATATTTGACCAACAACATATTTTCGGTGCATATTCCCCTGCTTTCACCCCTTCTCATTACTTGGGCAATGTGCGTTTTTGGGAGGCCTCTTTGGTTCTTACGCACAGTACCGCAAGCTGCTGTACCTCTTGAACCAAGGGCCTTAAACAGGTGGATGCTAGTGTAAAAGTTATCCACATAGAGGTGATAACCTTTATCCAGGAAGGGGTGCACTAAATCCCAGACAATTTTTCCACTAACACCTACGAGGGAGGGGGGGCATTCTGGCGGTTCAATTCTTAAATCCTTCCCTTCATATACCCTAAACCTGTGGGTGTACCCTGAGGTGCTTTCACACAGCTTATACATTTTTATGCCATACCTTGCCCTCTTACTGGGAAGGTACTGGCGGAATTTAACCCTTCCTTTAAAATGTATAAGGGACTCGTCGATACAAATACATTTTTCAGGGATGTACATCTCTTCAAATTTGGCACTGAAATGATCAATGACCGGCCTGACTTTGAATAGCCGGTCAAAGGTGGGATCATCTCTGGGTGGGCACTGTGCATTATCATTGTAATGCAAAAATTTAAGGATCATCTCAAAACGAGTCCGAGTCATGGCCATACGGTAAAATGGGGTGCTTTACAGAACATCTGTACTCCAATATTGCCTAATTTCTGGCTTTTTTACTATGCCCATATGAAACACCAGACCCCAAAACATCATCATCTCTACTGCATCTACAGGGGTCCACCTAGCAAATGATGACGTGGGGTTTTGAGCAATGAACTGCTGGGCATATAAATTAGTTTGGTCCACCATTAAATTTATAAAATCATCAGAGAAAAATAATTTGAAAAAGTCAATTTCTCTGAGACCTGTGGAATCAAATTGGATTCCTGGCATGGCCAAAAACTCAGGAACCTGGGGCTCAAAATTGTCTGGTGGTGGGGTCCATACGAGATCAATTATTGGGGGGGGGTCTCAGCTGCTCTACGGGGGCGTCTTTGAGGGGGTCCCTCATCACCAGAGGAGGAAGAGGAGCTTAAGACGAAGCCTTCAAATTCCCCGCTTGCATCACTGGCTGTGTCAGAGTCAGAGGCAAGCATGGCATATGCCTCCTCCGCTGAATACATTCTTCTGGATGACTGGGATGACATTTGGGATGCCATTTTTATTTTTGTGTTTCTGGTAGTGAAATGTTTCAACACGTGTATAGTGTAGGGGGGGGTACAAACTTTATTTCAACCCAGGGGGGTATGTAGTGTGTAGTGTGTAGTGTGTATGTAGTGCAGAAAAAAAAAAATACTTTATACAGGAATTTGATTCCAATAAAAAAAAAAAATTTGAAGGGGTTAAAAAAAATAAAAATTGAAGGGGTTAAAAAAAAAAAAAAAAAGGTCCTGCGCCAAAAATTGAGCACAGATGTTGGTCAGTAACGTCCGTCACTGAACAGCGCTCAAAGGCAACAGGAATTTGATCAAAAAAAAAAATAAAAATAGATCAACCCTGTGCCGAAAAAGCTGATCAGTGATGTACGTCACTAATCAGCGCACAGTGGCCACAGGACACCCACAAAATCACAGTGTGTGTAAAAAAAAAAATTTAAAAAAGACCCCACAGCACCCTCAAAAAAAAAAAAAGGTGATCACTGATGCGACACTGATTACCAGTGAGGGGCAGCAGGTGCACAACCTTTGGTGCAACTGACAGTGCAACTGGCAGCAACTGACAGGTATATATAAAAAAAAAAAACCTCTGCACCCCCAAAAAGTTCCTGATCACCTCAGATATAGTGATCAGCACAAAAGGCGGGGGCAGCAGACACAAAATATAGCACTCTCTATCACTCTCTGTCACTATCTCTCTCTATCTCTCTCTATCTCTCTATCTCTCACTATCTATCACTCTATGACACTGCAGCAGCAGCACTGACAGTAATATATATAAAAAATAACCCCTGCACCCCCAAAAAGTTGCTGGGGGTGCACAAAAGGGGGACAGCAGACACAAAATATAGCACTCTCTGTCACTATCTCTCTCTATCTCTCTCTATCTCTCTATCTCTCACTATCTATCACTCTATGACACTGCAGCAGCAGCACTGACAGTAATATATATAAAAAATAACCCCTGCACCCCCAAAAAGTTGCTGGGGGTGCACAAAAGGGGGACAGCAGACACAAAATATAGCACTCTCTGTCACTATCTCTCTCTATCTCTCTCTATCTCTCTATCTCTCACTATCTATCACTCTATGACACTGCAGCAGCAGCACTGACAGGTATTTATATAAAAATAAAACCCTGCGCCCCCAAAAAGTTGCTGATCAGTTAATTTATACTGATCAGCACAAAAGGGGGGGCAGCAGTCAGTTATATAAAAAATATATAGCACAATCTGTCACTATCTCTCTATCTCTCTCTATCTCTCTATCTATAACTTTATCACACTGCAGCAGCACAAAATATAGCACTCTCTGTCACTAGCCCTCTCTATCTCTCTCTCTCTCTCTCTCTCTATCTCTCTATCTATACTCGATGACACTGCAGCAGCACAACACAGCACAGGAAGTCACAGCAAGAAGCAAGAAGTAGCAAGATCCAGGCAGTGATCAGGTAAGTATTTTGTAAGGTTCAGGTCAGTATACTGCGGCAGCTAGGCACGGTGACCGCACTGCACGCAATTCCAGACCGGAATGGCGTCTGCAGTGCAGTCACCGTTAGTTTAAAACCCCCTCCATGGCTGTGATTGGTTCGTCGGTCCGACGAACCAATCACGGCCTTTGGGGGCGGGCGGGGTGAGGTGGGGTGACACCAGTGTCACCCTTACACCCCGCGGTGATTGGTGCTGTACTTTACAGCACCAATCACCTCCGATCCCTGTGTCACCGGCGAACGTTATTCGCCAGTGACACAGAAAACGCTGTAATTGGCTGTTCACACTGAACAGCCAATCACAGCGATCGCCGACGGGGGGGCGGCATCGCAGCCCCCCCTGGGCATGCAGGGACATGTCTGCTGTCAGGGACAGCAGACATCGTCCCTCTGTCACTGCGTCTCTAGATGCAGTGACAGTTTGAAGCCATGACGTATATATACGTCATGTGTCGGGAAGTACATCCCGGCCATGACGTATATATACGTCAAATGTCGGGAAGGGGTTAAATGCATAAGTTTTGTGAATGTCCCCAATGTATACTGTTCATGGTGGACAGGCTGAGCTGCACCACTTCCCAGCTCTATGCTCTGCCACCAGGCATAGGGCCAGATTCTCTAAGCTTCAAAAGTAATAAAATGGAGAGTGATAAACAGCCAGCCAATCAGCTCCTGTCTGACATTTTTCAAACACAGTCTGTGACATGGCAGGTAGGAGCTGATTGGCTGGCTGTTTATCACTCTCCATTTTATCACTTTTGAAGCTTAGAGAATCTGGCCATAGAGTGATAGGGGTGTGCTGCAAAATTAAAATTTCAGTGGGATGTGTTTAAACTGCAATCTAAATTGCAGTGTAAGAGTAAAGCTTTCTAACATGTGTGGGCTACATGCAAAAGCAGCCAATATTTTCCCTGCATAGAAAAAACCCACCCAAATTGAAATCTCTGTGCATGTTACATCTGCCCCACCTGCGCATTGTTTTGCCCAGTTGCTTGCTTTTTTGCTTTACTTACAAACATCTGCTCCAGCTGTTATATACCTGTAGATGATGAGAGGGTAGTAGAGGACGCTGTGCATACCACCCATCATCAGACCTGTGCATATTAAAGCAGGATGGTTGGGAGAGGACAACGAGTTGTCTATATACATTGCCTTTAGCTACTGTAACATGTACTATTTGCCTGATTAGTAGCAGTTTTGAAGAAATAAATAGGTTCTACTCACCCCCCACCCCCAAATATTGATGTTTCTTTAAGCCTAAAATTGGATACATTAAAAAAATGTTGGTGACATTGTTGCTTCTGCAGTAATACAAAGTCGTTTATTCAAGTGTTTTGTTAATTAACTAAAAGTGTTCTGTCCCATTAATGGAAACAGCAATTTCATCACCCTTATTATGGGTCTGGCTGGCTTCCATCTCCCTCATTGGGCCAATCCTCTCCTTCTGCCACACTCGCTCTTCCCGATAAATTACATTCCTTACGACAGAGGCTTCGTGACTCAAGCCTAATGGATGGAACAATGCATCTTTAATCTGCACAAGAGCTTGAGATATTAGATGGAAATTACATTTGCTGTGATTTTGCTGCATCTGCTTAGCATCAGCTGGGTAATGGTTATTACAGGAGTCAGTCCTCATTTCACAGCTAGAAGAAATGTCTTGTGCCTAGGAAAGGTTTAGGTACTAACCATGGTGTCATAAGCCACAGTGCTGGCTATTCTGTAGTGACAGTAACTGGGTGCTGCAGTGAGATTTTCCTGCAGCACTTGGCTCTTGTCACAGAGGAAGAGCTGGCACTGCACAGCCCAGTGTGACAAGGCCCCTGTAACTAACCGGTGTGAGATGGTACCTGGACTTGGATCAGGTGACTGCAGCAACTTCCGCATTCTTCACGGCCCTTTGCTGGAGAACCTATGGCAGGGAATGGTACACCCCAGGGAAGACCCACAAAAGAACAACTACCACTGTTAGCAGTGACAAGAATTTATTTAGTCCCACATGAACTGACCGCTGCAGTACTTCAATAAATATGTGCAAATGACATGAATAATACTCAACACAAACAGTCGCAGCAAAGCATTACTTATATATAATAACCACTCTAATGTTCTCAATTGGTCAGAATTTAGCGGCCATGAGTAGTACTGTGAGAATAATACAAGAAGAATGAACATTTGCAGAAAATGACAATCTGATACTTTGGATGCTATAACAGTGAATTTAAGACAACTGTACACTTGAACTGTCCGCAAGGTGGCCCTACTCCCACTGTATTTATTAAACATCAATCATGGGCTCTGCAGCCCGTCTGAACTTACTATATATAGTGCAAATAAGTAATGAATCAACATACACTGTCCCAGATAAATAGTCACTGGCTCTAAGAAATGGTCCCACGAAGAAGGGTCCTCAAATTGACACAAGTTAAATTCCTATAATCAGGGCCAGATTAACAATGGGCCTGATGGAGCTGTAGCTCCAGGCCTACTCTACATTTTGTAGCTGAGGACCAGGGCTTTCCACTGAGCCCGGCCTCATGTTGCTAGCTCCCCAGGAACCAGAGATACCGCCGGGAAAAGCTGGAACGTTTTCCCCATAGGATAACATGGGACCCGCTAATTCCACCCCCCACCCAGTTCCAACAGCTGCCAGTTGCCGCTCTGGCAATACAGAAGCTCGATGTTGATCTCAATTAAACCCAAATCGCTGGACCTTCAATCTGGTACCAGGCTGATCCATATGGGTTAATTGGTTCCATAGATATTATGGGCAAACCGATTTGTTAATTTCTGAAATGTAATTTCGTGTTGTTTGAGGGCAGATTTCTCTGGAACCAAACGGCCCAGTTTCACGGGACCAAAATCATTCAAAGCCCACTCAAAAGTTCTTCAATATGATACTGGTCACATGTACATGTAAATTGGTCAGTTGATTCCAAAGCTGGTTGGTTAAAAGGGGGGGAGGGGGGAGGGGGTGGTTTTCTCTCCCCCTCACACTGGAAGATGCAGGGACTAGGCTGGTGTAAAAGGGGCCAGCCCGGGAATAACCTCCTTATACTGTACATGCCTCTTACACATTATGCCACATGGAATGAGCCAAAATTCACACTATGGCACACGGATTGCGACAAAATTCACTTTATGCCACACAGATTAAGGCAAATTCAGATTTTGCCACCTGGATTGAGAAAAAATACACACTATACCAAACGGATTGAACAAAAATTCACAATATGCTTCATAAACAGGAACATTACGCGCCAAAGGCACGCATTAAAAATGTACACCATAATGGCCATTACATGTTAAGCCATGTCTTCTTGACAAGAAAAGTGAGACAAATCCTTCAATCAGCGCTTGTAATATAGGAATTAATTACTTCCCTTAGCAAGATCTCCAAAAGGTTTCTGATTCCTTAGTAGGATTACAGATTCTCTGATATTTTTCCTCAATATTGAATCAGCCAAACATGCAAAATAAGCAAATAAAATATCATTGCATAAAGCAGGTTAAAACAATCATGTAGTAAAAACATCACAGTGATAACAAATGGCACAAGATAAAGTGACAATGTGCAGCAGCTCAAGAAGGGAAATTACCGGATGGTAATGAACTGTCAGGAAAATACAGTTCAAACAGGCATGAATATTGCATATATGGATCCCTCAATATGCTCGGCGGGGGGGGGGGGGGCAACTCCTGCTCCTGACTTACTCCTTTGGCCCTGCCAAAGCACACTGCTATTTTTTTTACCTGTGGTTCTCAGTAGAGGCAGATTCTAGCAAATCCGGGGGATTGGTCAACAGTGTCTAGGTTGGCACCATATGGTCAACATGCACATGGTTGACATAGGCAACTGGTTGACACAAGCAAAAGGTCAAAATGAGTTTTTCACTTTTTTAGCTTTTTCATTCTTCACCATCCACCAGTACTATGATTGGGAGTGGTAAAGTGGCGAGATGCATGGCTACTCTTCAAGTTGGATTTGTTGCATCCATTCTATTAGACCATCAACAAGTCTGCAGTCCTATGTGAGTGCGTAAAGCTTGTCCTTCAAGATATTACTTAATTATGGCATCAAGAAACCCTTTTTTTCACACTTTTTACCCACCGTAATACCAATTACACAATGGACCTTATTCTGGTTGACTCGCAAAGCTGTGAATTTTGCAGCTTTGCGAGTCCACCAAACGCCGGCCGCACCCCCCCTCTCGCGCCGAGTTTCCCCCGCTTGCATACGAATGGATGTATTGCATAAACATCAACCGACCCCTCGCGGCCACCCCGCACCCTCTGAACGCACTGCTAAGTGCGAACAGTACAGAGAACAAGCAGTTCGCCATGCCCGCTCGCACCAAGTGTCTGCACATGCGCAGTCGCTCGCCATTGCTACTCCGCGCGGATACGCAGGGGAGAGAGGCAATTAGAATAACCCCTTATATGCCATACACCATAATACTCATTACAAAATATGCCATACAGTTATGCCTCTGACACTATTTTATGCCAATACACACAATAATAATGCCCTTTACAGATTATGCTCATTGTAAGGGGTTTCATGCTCTGGATTCCATGCACATTGCCAGGAGATGTAATCTGGGGTTTCATGGCAGAGAATGCAGCTTTCTGCATCTTCTCCCAGTAGCACCAGCATTCCCGGTACTTTTGCCTAATGCTATACACGTGGTGTAACTATAAATTTTGCTCTCCCGTCTCCATCATATTTTAGTGGCACTTACACATAATGTCCCCAGTAGTGCCACTTAAACATGATGCCCCAGTAGTGCCACTTACACTTTATGGCCCCTCTAGCCGCTTAAATTGAATGCCCCAGTAGTACTCAACGACCCCGCTGCTGCTGCAGCTACCACCAACCATTTCTTAGGGGAGAGGGGAGAGCACACCTTTGCCAATAAAAAAGGTGGCTCTTTCAAATATTGCGCCGGCTCGTGAACTAAACCAATCAATAACCGTGGCTGCCAATAAACAAGCTATTGAGCGGCCCGCACTGCCAAACCACCATATTGTCCGCAGAGGTTATTGATATGCTTCTGCATGTATCAACTCAATATTTTTAATCATGCAAGTAGGAAAAGGTTTTGTTTTCAAACAGTTAAAGTTCACTATAATACTTTTTTATTGGAACAGTTTATTTGGCTTTGCTTTGTTCCAAAGTTGTGACATTCTGTTTTCTGGTTATCTGTTTGTAGGTGCAGAGCAATATAGTGACTATAAAGGCTATGCTGATCGCTACAGATGGGTTGGTCCTCACAATGATGAGTCCGCACGGTACATATAGCTCTTCTCTTTTTATGCGTTAGAGAAACATGTCATTGAGATTCATAGAGCTAAAGCAAAAGTACTCCTTTGTATCAGATAAAAAGGTATGCATTGGCAATTCCATGCAAGCAGCCTAGCACATTGATGATATGCAGCACCCAAAGGGTCTCTGTAATTGTCTAATTGGTTATTCATTGTGCAGACTCATGTTGCTACATACTATCTACTTCATAGGCTTATCTGGGAAAACTATATATATATATATATATATATATATATATATATATATATATATATATATATAAAACATTGTAGGGGCTCTGCACACTAAATTAACTGATAATAAATAGTGGAGATTTGGTTCATGAATTGATCAATGCATTTAAGCCTGCAGCCCCCTTCACGGGACCCCACTTTCTGCAGGTCCTAACACTATCGCTCAAAATGGCTACAATACACATAGCTATCACATCAATGCTTGATTCCAGTGCATAGCTTATGTTAACCAGTTCCCTAGATGATTAGTGACAGGTGTGTTGGTAACTGCTCACCTATAAAAGCATAGTGTGCTGTGAGCTTTAGACCAGATAGTATGCCTTGAATCAAACATTGATGTGATAGCTATGTGTATTGTAGCCATTTTGAGCGATAGTGTTAGGACCTGCAGAAAAGTGGGGTCCCGTGAAGGGGGCTGCAGGCTTAAATGCATTGATCAATTCATGAACCAAATCTCCACTATTTATTATCAGTTAATTTAGTGTGTGCAGGGTCCCTACAATGTCTGTTTAAACAATGTGGTCACAAGCCATAGGGCACCCCAAAACTAGGAATCTATCTTATATATTTGGCTACCTCCTATAACGCTGGGTGGAGTCATAGGCTAATAGCCTATCAGAGCCTCTGACTCCACCCACACACACTCACGTAGTGACAGAGAACCAGGCCACAGTGCCAGACACCCTCTGCCTCCCCATGCTGCCAGGCAAAGACACTGGTACGCCACAGCCACCAGATGAGCAGCAGGTCTAGCCCACCCCCCCCCCCTCTGCCAGCACCTCACCCCGGACCCCCGTAACCCCCTCTACCACGATTCACGGGCCTCCTGCGACCCCCTCCCGTGATTCGCGGCACCCCTGCGACCCCCCTCCCGCGATTTGCGCCCCCTCCTGCGATTCGTGGGCCCCCCTGTGACCCCCTCCCACAATTCGCGGGCACCCCCCCTCCCGCGATTCGCGGGACCCCCGCACCACCCCACCCTGCGATTCACGGCCCCACCCGCGATTCGGGGTGACCCCCTCCCACGATTCGCGATTCCCCCTCCCGCGTGCCCCCCAACCCGCGATTTGCGGACACCCCCTCCCTCCCGCAATTCGTGGCACCCCCGTGAACCCCCCTCCTGCGATTTGTGGACCCCTCCTTCTGCTATTCGCAGACCCCCCCTTCCACGATTCACGGGCCCCCCCTCCCGCGATTCACTGTCCCCCCTGCGCCCCCCCCCTCCCGCGATTTACGGACCCCCCATGCCCCACCCCCACCCGCGAATCATGCCCCCCTCCCATGATTCATGGCACCCCCCATGCCCCACCCTCCTCCAATTCGCGACCCCCCTCCCGCAATTCATGCCACCCCCCCAGCCCCCTCCCGCAATTTACGGACCCCCTTCCGCAATTCGCAAACCCCTGTGCCCCACCCTCCTGCGATTCCAGCCCCCCCACCTGAGCCCCTCCCTCCCTTGATTCACGGCACTCCCCGCGCCCCTCCCGTGATTCACGGCACCCTCGCGCCCCCTCCCGCAATTCATGGACCCCCGCAACCAATGTTGCCTCTAATTTTACGAAGGCTGTGTGCGGCAAAAGATGTTGGCTGTGCAACTTTGGAAGTAAATTTAAATTTTTGTGCGTCACTTCTAGATAACTGGAAAATGACATTCAGCATTTGTGTTAACTTTGCTTCAAAATGATATTAAACATTCAAAACACAGCAAACAATTTAGTTAATGGGTGAAACACACATTAATTGAGTCCACAACTGCAAAAAGGGACCACCGCTGCTTTGTGCGCTCTGTTGTAATGTCTGTGCGCACACTCGTCGAGTTGTGTGCGCGCGCACGTGCGCACAGCTTAGAGGGAACACTGCCCGCAACCCCCCCTCCCGCAATTCACTGACCCCTGTGAGAATAGGGGATCCTGTACCACCACAAGCAGGTGCCGCCCCTAGGTGGGAAATCCGGCCCTGGCTGCCCCGCTGCAGGTTCCCCCACTGCCAGAAGTGTCCCCATGGTCCTCTGCACCAGCGCCACAACTTTTATCAATGTCTTGCCCACATACCACTATTATACAGCCTCCTGCTCTCATGCACCCCCTTACTCCCTCCCAGTGGGAGGAGACGCTCACCCACTGCCGGGAGCTGCATACTGTCCCCCACCCTCCTTCAGTTCTAGGGATGCCCATCGACCATCGATGGTTTATTGCCGATGTTGAAAACTTTTGCTATCGATGTGGGAGGACCAGATGGTTTCCCTACATCAATGGCAAAGGAGAACCGATCAAGTTTCAAATTTTTTTATGGTGCCGGGACACGGAGCATAGCTCTGCCCCCCCACACCTGACAGTCCCGCCACCAAGTTCTGATTGTCCCATGGCCTATTCAGTCAGATATAATGGATGACCATCGATAGCTACAACAATCGATGGTTATCCAAGTAATATTTTACTACTATCGATGGCAGGGTGCAAAATCGCCATCAATGCCAACCATCGATGGCGTCTGCACCAATGCCCATCCCTACTCTGCAACAGGCAAAAACCTTTACTCCCCCTCATGCCCACACACCTCTATCACTTTCCTGCCTCCTGTTCTCCTGCCCCGTAACTTCCGCCAGTGGGGACCCGCTCACCCTGTGTTGCCCACATTACCCTATCATGCTTTACAACCCAGCCTCCTGCTCTCATGCACCTTAACTCCCACCCACTAAGAGGAGACACTGACTCAGGGGCACCGTCCTGTACTTCTGTGCTGCCACGCTGGACCCTCACCCACTGGCAGAAGCTGCACAGTGTCCCCCACCCTCCTCTTTAGTCCCCCGTATGCCCACACACCCCTATCACTACCCAGCTTCCTGCTCTCCTGAACCGTAAATTCCACCACTGGGGAGTCGCCTCATAGCCCAGCCTCCTGCTCTCATGCACCCTAACTCTCACCCAGTAGGAGGAGACACTGACTCAGGCCCACCGTCCTGTACTCCTGTGCTGCCACACTGGACCCTCACCCACTGGCAGAAGCTGCACAGTGTCCCGACCCCCACCCTCCTCTTTAGTCCCCCTTATGCCCACACATCCCTATCACTATCCAGCCTCCTGTTTTCCTGTGTCGTGACCTCCGCCAGTGGGGAGCCGCTGACTCAAAAACACCCTACTATACTATTGCACACCCCCTCCCCCCCACACACACAAACCCACAAATGTCACTGTACCATCCACACTATCAAAGTACATCTTACTCTGTAACCACATTTTAATTAAACAAAACAATACACACCCCCTTCCAAATCATATGCTCTCTATTTAACACATTTCACCTATAACTCAAGTTGCAATAAAGGCCATCTTTCATACAATTCTAACCATATTTCTCACAATACAAACATTCACAAATTAAGGGGGTGCAACCCCTTACGATGGTGTGAAGAGCACCCGTTGGGGGCGCGATGAATCACCTAGTATATATATATTTATAGTGTTTTTCTATTATACTTCCGTAGATGTTACTGTTTGTTACTTGCAGAACTTTTGTGTAAACTGTGACCTAGCCAATTTGTATCTTTTCTCTTACACAGAAATGAATGGGAGAGACGAGTTACAGAAATTGTTGCAATTGACGCTGTACATGTCCAACAATATACTGACCAATTTACCCGACACTTCATCGAAAGGGAGCTGAACAAGGCATGGTGTTTTGTATTTTATAGATTTTTTTTTATAGTGTATAGTTCATCTAAACCATGGAGAATTTTTTAATAGAAATTTAAACACACAATGGGGGGGAATAAAATTGTGCCACAAGCAATTTAATTGTTGCTCTGGTGAGAGCAATGTTAGTATCAATACTTACAAAACTTCCCAAAATATATTGTTACTAATGTTATATATATATATATATATATATATATATATATATATATATATACATTATGTATATCGCTGAACAACAAGCATTTGAGCATAGACACGCTCGTATATGGAGCTCGGCACACCCTTTAAGCAGAGTTTGATACGCCCCATTGACGGAGCACATCCTACTGTAATCTCCCTCATTCTACTTTTCAAAAGTATGCAAGTAGGCCCATGGCTCTAGGTTGTGTTCTTCTGGGCAGAGGCAGCCTGAAGGTGATGTAAGGGCAGATTGGGGGGTGTCAGCTGTAGGGCTGGTACAGGGAAGGTGGGCGAGGTCATTAACCCTACTCTCCCTATCCAGTAGTAGTAGTGTCTGCATGCAGGAGACTCGCTGCCTTGCCCTGACAAGAAGAAGCTTTCACATGTCTCTCCTCAGGCAGTATTGCATGGATATTACTAACCGGCAGGCCTGAGTATGGTACACCAGTCTCAAAAGTCCCCTTCCCCCTGATTGTGGCCCTGCCAATCACTACTATCCCTGTGTGCTTACACCAGCCCTGTCCTGCCTAAAAACAGACATAATAACAGTATAGCCCACATCTATCAGCATGCCCTCACTGCTCTTCTGCAATGCCCTATTACTGCAAATGTGCAGAGCAAGATACCGTCTATTCCTACTCGGCGATGGATGGCTTCCACCATTTCCCATCTTGTGGACCCCTTGCTTAAAACATCACCGAGTTTGTTTGAATACGGATACAAAAACTAGCTGGACTCTGCCCCCCTAGCTGGGTATTAGACCAGACCTTCCTCTAATTCTAATAATTCTTGTGGAGGTGCAGTATACCAACAGCTAATCATTTACAAACTAAAGGACCATTTTATTAAACATGCATGCCATTAAATTTGAAATGTTATTGTTTATTAATAAATTCTTGTTATACCTAGCCGTGTTATTGTTTTATACATCAGTATAGCACCAGCCCTGTTCTACTTTCTTTTTCAAGATACTTTTGCCAAATGGTCTTGTGTTTAACGCTATCATCCCCAAGTTAGTAGCATGTCTGCGCCCGATTTTTTCATTGCATCGCATCGCATTGCATTGCATGCCACTACTTAATGCATGCAATGCAATGTGATTTTTCATTGTAAAGCATGCAATGCAATGCAATTTTTCACTGTAAAGACCCAATTTTTAAAGTCACCCATGGGAGATTTCATACCCCCACTATCCAACAATGCATGGAGTTGATTTTATATAGTGTGGCGAGCCCGAAGCGTGGCGAGGGGCCACAGAATGCATGTAAAGTAATCCGCCGCCCCTCGCGGGGGTCGCTGCGCTCGCCACGCTTCGGGCTCGGTGGCTCGCTGCGCTCACCACACTATATAAAATCAACTCCATGCGTAGTTGGATAGTGGGGGTATGAAATCACCCATGGGTGACTATACAATTAAAAATTGGGTCTTTACAATGAAAAACCGCATTGCATTGCATGCCTTAAGTAGTGGCATGCAATGAAAAAATCGGTAGCCCAGATAATACACAAGTTCCGAATTCTTTTTTTTTTTTACTTCCATTAGGCCTACTGTGGATTTTTGCATAAAGGAATCGAACCAGAGAAGCTGTCAGCAGTTGCAACGGGCAACTGGGGTTGTGGTGCTTTCGGGGGAGATCCTAGGTTAAAAGGTGAGTAATAAACAAAATGGTAAAAAAAAATATATATATATATTTTACAATATTAAAGTAGTTCTTCCCACTGGTGGGAAATTCCTGAGGGTGACAGATTTTCCTGGGGTGGCTGCAGGCGATAGGTAAAATCCGGCACTGTTAATTACTCTCTAATTAAACTTCCGTAATCAACTGTATGACACTTGCAATAGCTTATGTATTTCTTGGGAGGGGAGTGTACCAGAGCAAGTCCTATTGGTTTTTGCTAAAATTATAAATCTTGTGAAAAATCGGATTTGCTCCTGAAGTGAGTCTCGTTTTCTCTCCTCTAATTGAATAGGAAAACCCAACGGTTTGGGGACAAACCTTTTGCTTTGCTTTTAGTTGAATTTCCCCCTTTAAAGTATAATTTAAAACTATAAATGTAGTCATTAATCTGTCAATTAAACAATAATTAAAGGAAACTAAAAAATTTATTCTGAAATGATCAGACAGAAACGTTCCAAATATTCCTGGAATTCTATGCACAAATGCTAACTATAGAACTAACAAGAAATATCTAAATGTAAACTGTTTGTACACATAAAAGATAAGTAAAATAAAGGTGCAGTTATTTTGATAGTCTTCTCCATTATATTCCTTTATTATAAATTAACAGGGGCGGATCCAGCATAAAATGACAGGGGGGGCACCATGATAAAAAAGGGTTTGGGTGGGGGAGGTGCGGTGTTAGTTGTGCCAGTGTACATGCTAAGAGAGCGGCAGGAGAGGGTGGGAATGGAATTAAAAATAGGCCCTAGCATTTAAAGTACGCAGGCCCACCATGGCGACAAGTGAAAGATGTAGTTGTGCGCGCGCCAAAGGCGCGCTCCGGAAAAGGGTGTGTGGCCACTCAACAGGGGGCGTGTCAACACCATATACAACTTCTACACATTATGCAACAAAATACTAGACCCCATTATACTTGCCCCTTACACATGATGCCAAATGGAATGAGCCAAAATTGACATAATGCCACATGGATTGAGCCAAAATTCACATAATGCCACATGGATTGAGCCAAAATTCAAATAATGTCACATGGATTGAGTCAAAATTCACATAATGCCACATGGATTGAGCCAAAATTCACATAATGCCACACGGATTGAGCCAAAATTCACATAATGCCACACGGATTGGGAAAAAATTCACATAATGCCACACGGATTGAGCCAAAATTCACATAATGCCACATGGATTGAGCCAAAATTCACATAATGCCACATGGATTGAGCCAGAATTCACATAATGCCACACAGATTAAGCCAAAATTCACAATACACTTCATAAACAGGGACATTGTCCACCAAAGGCTCGCATTAAACATTTACACCATAATGTCCATTACACGTTAAATTACACGCCATTATGTCCATTATGTATTATGCCAAACACCATAATGCCTATTAAAAATTATGCTACATAAGTGCTGCTTCTCTACATGCTCATTGCCAAGGGTTCCATGCTCATTGCCAGAGGTTCCATGCTCGTTGCCATGTGGGATTACATGCTCATTGCCAAGGGGGAATACATGCTCGTGGTAAATGGGGGACAGCCGCCGCCAGGCAGAAGTTATGGCCACTGACAGTGGCAGAGCCTGGCTGTATTCAGAGCACTGCAGGTCCCGGCTATTTGAAATAATACCCCTTTCACACCAGAAAATGCATTCCCAGGTTGGCCCCTTTTACACCAGCCTAGTCCCTGCATTTTCTGGTGTGAGGGGGAGAGAAAACCACCCCTATCCCCTTTAACCAGTTATCTTATTTAACCGGCTATATCTTCGGAACCAACTGACCCATTTACATGAGACAAGTATTATATTGAAGAACTTTTGAGTGGGCTTTGAATGATTTTGGTCCAGTGAAACTGGAACGTTTGGTTCCAGAGTAATCTGCCCTCAAAGAACATGAACAGCCATGAAATTACATTTCAAAAATAAAAAAATCAGTTTACACGCAATATCTCTGGAACCGATTGACTGATTTGGACCAGCCTGATATCATTTTGAAGGCGCAGCGATTTGGAATTGAATGAAATCAACCACAAGCTTCTGTGATGCCAGGGTGGGAACTGGCAGCCGTCGGAACCAGGTGGGGGTTGGAATTGACGGGTCCCATATTATCCTATGGGGAAAAAACGTTACAGGTTTGCCAGGTGATATCTCCGGTTCCCGGGGGGCTAGAGACACAGGGCTGGGCTCGTTGGAAAGCCCTGGTCCTCAGCTACAAAATAAACCCCTGAATCCGCCACTGTAAATTAACCCTTTAAGCCCACAGCCAACGTTGCTGTGAGAGATATGCAAAATATTGGCTAAAAATGTCAGGGCCATAGTTGAGAAATATAAATCACTTTAGTTATTGCTGGCAAATGATCTTATTTCAATTAACCTCTTCAGTGCTATGCCCGGAAATTTTTCAGGTGTGCGCCAGTGGTGCCTGCAACTGTGCACTACTGGCGCATCACCTTTCCGGGCACACCCCACAGTGGAACTCCAAAGTATGACTTGCCGGAGCCGAGATGAGGGGGTAAGTGACAGGAGGGGAAGAGCGACGGGGTGGGGGTGTCTACGTTCTGTGGTAGGTTTTGTCGTTTGTATAAAGTACTAATGTCAAGTCAGAGATGCTGACTGTGAGCTTGTACTGAGGATGGGGATAGAGATTAAACAGGTAATGGATGGGTTTGAGTGACGGCAGACAATAAAATAGATATAGTGTCTAAAACAGAATATATTTAATTGTGTGTGTTTTTGTAATGCAATTTACTTTCCAAGGGATGGAAATAAATTGTAAATGAAGATTTATTTATGAGTCAGTATGCTGAAAGCTGTACTATAGGTGCAAACCTTCAATAAGGTCATGGGACACAAACATAGAGAGGGTCATAATTCGTTGCCACAGGGATGATTACAGTCTCTAGAGGGGGATACGTTATTCTATTTCTAGATTGCTGGTGATAAAGCATTGTGGGACACAGGTGTCAATCTGGTAATGATCTTGTTGTTGGTATGTAGAAATATGAAATAGTGAGAATCTGATGTAATGCATTGTAGTTCTTATTTATAATATAGTTATCTGCCTGCAACTGATATCATACACATGTGCTGTATATTTTCTATTCTGCATGAATTTGACAACAGTGATACAGCTGCATGACACTGGCTTGTCCTCTGGCTCCACTGGGTACTAGGTTCTTCCTTCATAGTAGTAAATTGTCCAGCTCCTGAGATTGGATTATTTCTTTAAACAATTTAATATGACTCTGGAAAGGCTGACTTCTGGCCACAGAAGGGCATACTGCCCAGTCCAGGTTCTGGCTTGTGCCATCTGTTCTGCCTGTGTTGGTGGGGCAGACAGCAAGCTTGGGGTGCTCATTGACACTGGGATGGGGCTGGAGTGACACAGATGATGGATATCCAGCCAATACCTATCAGAAAGGGATGGCAGGGGCGCACCATGGGTCACTGGAGACAAAAACATGCAGTATTTGCAGCATGACCATGTCATTACCTTTATTCTTCCTCCAACTGGCCTGACTTCTGACATTTCCCATTCCTACTTCCCCTGCTCACAGAGTAAGGACAGAATGTAGGTAAGCATGTTTCCTGTCTATTTTGATCATGGTTTCATTTTGCGACTGTATAAGCATAAAAAATGTTGTGCTAAGTGTCTTCCAGCCAAACGTAACTTTATTTAGTAGGCACATACATTCACAGTTGCACACAAATATCATTGTATGTGACTTTAATCAGCAGAAGATGCTTGTGCATCTGATTAGCACATCGATGTGCATAAGATGCATTTAAATGGGAAAACATGAAGAAATGACATGTACAATACATGAGCTATTTTGACAGATCAAAGTATATTTTTAACCCCTTCCCGACATTTGACGTACATTTACGTCATGGTCGGGATGTACTTCCCGACACATGGCATAAATGTACGTCATGTTTTTAAACTGTCACCGCGTCTATAGACGCGGTGACAGAGGGACGATGTCTGCTGTCCCTGACAGCAGACATCTTCCCTCATTGCCCAGGGGGGGCAGCGATGCCCCCCGCCATCGGCGATCGCTGCAATTGGCTGTTCAAACGTGAACAGCCAAAAGCAGCGTTTACTGTGTTATGTGTAAAATTTTGACTCTGCTGCCCCCTAGTGTCCAAAAAAATTAAAGGAGGTTGAAATAATGATGTAATAATAAAGTATACATATGGTCTATGTTAGTTATTAACTATTTTGAGTGGTATGATTATTTGTCTCACAAGCAGAAAATTTAACATTTTGCAAATTGCAAAATGTTCAATTTTTTTACGACATTTTGGTATTTTTCACACAAAAAAAAACTGGGGGGGCGTGGCCTGGCCGGGACTGAGGGAAGCCGCAATTCTCAGCGCTCCCATAGAGTGACACTTCTGCCACCTCCTAAAAGCCTTAAAAGCCCACCAAATCGCCCCCACCCTGCTTACCTGCCACGCTGACCCCCTCCGGTGCCTGGTGGTTGCAGCTGCGGAGCCGGGGAACAGATAATTCCGTTCCTGCAGGTTGCGGCCTACCGCCGACGCCAAGCCGGGGCCTCAATTTCTCCTGGATCCCGGAAGTGGGGCGCTCGTTCCCGGACCGCCGGACAGCCTCCCTGACTGCCCCAGAAGTGCCAGCCATAGCGGCTAACGCTGCCCAGACCCCCAGGTGAGCTCACCCCTTGCTGGGGGACTTGCCCAAGGGGTTTTCCTCAGCCCATCCACGCTGCAATAGCCTGATGATACAGGCTGCGGCGGCCATCTTGGTAGAGGCACGCACACAGTAACAGATAGTGCTGCCCAAGAACTTATGCCCAGCCGTAATAACAATAACTGCAACTCTCACCCTGACCCCTGCTGCCTGGGGTAACCCTGGGAGGGTGATCTTCCTATAGCTGAGGTGTACACACAGTGAGTGTACTGTCCCTGCTCTTTTGCAGGTTCCACAGACATTCTTCAGTAGCATATCAGTCCTGCATCTCTGGCATCTAATCCTTCTGTGCACTTTCCCAGGATCAGTCCCTCAAACCCAAAGACTCTCTGATGTGCCCATCACAATACATCTCTATGGAATGCACCCCCGCTATTGGCACCACTATGTGATTATAATGCATCCCTAATGCCAGGCCCATGATATAGGGGAATGTGACCTCCACCTACCCACCTGCTAATGGTTCCGCCTTGCGAGATGACCTAGTCTGGAAACTTCACACACATCTAATGGGCAGAGGCAGGAAGAGTACGCAGGGTAAAGACTCCCGCTCGACACCTAACGCCTCGCAATCCAATCTTCGGTCTTATCTTTCCACCTCTCAGGTCGCAGATCGACTATCTACACTCCCCCCTGAAACCACTTCAGCGGACCCTCCCGAGATGGCCCAATCTGCCCCCGCAATAGATCTCCAAGCTCAAATGTCACAACTGAGAAGCGAAATTGGAGAAGTACTAACGCACGTTCGAACGCTCCCTTCTAAACAAGACCTACAAGCACTCAAAACACGTCTGCAAGATTCCTTCCAATCTCAGATTGCTACAGTACAAGCAGATGTCACCCTCATGGGGACAAGAATTGCTTCTCTGGAGGAGGAGAGAGAAAATGACTCCGACCAACTCACTTCTATTAAGGAGGTGC
Organism: Crinia signifera; assembly: GCF_055691185.1. Lineage (NCBI taxonomy): Eukaryota > Metazoa > Chordata > Amphibia > Anura > Myobatrachidae > Crinia > Crinia signifera. The sequence continues at coordinate 86,956,274 of NC_139222.1, forward strand.
TTTCACAACAAGCCGCTGACTTGAAAACAATGCAAGACAGGCTGGAAGATTTGGACAATCGAGGTCGTAGAAATAATGTTAGGGTGAAGGGCCTCCCGGAATCGGTCCCTCCGTCTGGGATCATAGATGCCCTCAACAAGATATTTGGAGAGATACTGAGCCTGGACCCCGGAACACCTATTGAATTTGACCAGGCCCACAGAGCCCTTAAGCCTAAGGGCCCAGCATCTGAATACCCAAGGGATGTGATATGCCGACTTCACTACTTTTCCCAAAAAGAAGAACTCCTACGAAAGGTCCGACAATTAGAGGCTGTCGAATTCAATGGAACTCAAGTGCAGATTTTCCAGGATCTCTCGTGGCGCACGCTACAACAGAGGAGATTGTTAAAACCACTAACAGATGCTCTACGGAAATCGAATCTCAAATATAGGTGGGGCTTTTCATTTTCTCTGCAAGTCTCACATGCCGGCAATCTAATGTCCCTGCGCTCTCCTGCTGACCTGCCAGACTTTTGCTCCAGTCTGGGTCTAGACAACATCTCTCTTCCCGATTGGCAAGCCTTCCACCTGCCGAATGCTATTCCGCCCAACACTTCAAAAAGAGGGAGATGGCATCAAGTCGGCTACTCGAAGAAATCCAGAGGACCATCTTCCTCTCAACCACAAGATCCTCCCTGACTGGACTATGGGTGGTAATTATCAATGCTGAATTTCGGCACTTAATGTGCGTTTAGAACTGTTGCCTTCTACTACTCATTTAGATCCTATTTGTTATTCTTACACTGTACCGACCTTATTTGAATACGACTGTTGTGTGTTTATGTATGCACACGTACGTGTATATATAAATATATATATGTATATATTTTTTTTCCCTGTTAGGATCTGTTCTTCCTCTTTGCCTAGGTAGGAGCCATTTGTTTTCCTTCCTTCCCGCCATTATCTGAGATACTTCCAGGTGGTTTGGCGGAGTCACGGCCCCCTAGTTTCCCCTACCGCTAAATGTTTTTCTTCCGTGACATGGATGCCGCTATGGCCATCCTTATGTCCGGACGCGGTTGTGTGTTTGTAGTTTTTGCCAGATGTTCATGGTTAAACTATGTTTTTCTTTCCTGTTTTAATGTCTTCTTCATCCTCCCTCCCCTTCTCTCTCTCCCCATTTCCATCTCGCTCTACTCCCCTTTCCTCTTTCCCTTCCGTACCTCTCTCTTTGATCCGATATCTCTTCATACGACCAGATGGCAGTAAACTTACGTATCATTTCTATCAATGCTAGGGGCCTCAATATCCCTGAAAAGAGAACACAGGCTCTCCATTCCTTTCATAGGGAAAAAGCAGACATAGTCCTAGTCCAGGAGACCCACTTCCGCCAAGACGAATCAGCCCCTCGTCTCAGTAATCACTACTTCCCCACTACATACTACAGCAACTATCCACACTCAAAATCCAAAGGTGTTGCAATTTTATTTGCCAAACACATACCAGTTACTGATGTTCAAGTACATATATTGGAGGAGGGAAGATGCCTGTTGCTTATCTGCTCTGTTTTTAATACAACGCTTACAATTGTCAATGTATATGCCCCAAACCAGGGACAAGCGACTTTTCTTGGGAAGGTTCTAGACGCGATTGGTTCACTTAAGCAGGGGATCTTAGTGGTGGGTGGTGACTTCAATTGGGCATTAGATCCCCTTCAAGATATTACCCCACCTCCCACCACCGCCCTGGGTTCCCGGTCCAGAAGGATAAGACGCTTGCTACACACTCACCAGCTGTCCGATGTATGGCGAATAGGCCACCCCACTGACCGAGACTTTACGTACTACTCAGTTCCGCATAAATCTTACTCCAGATTAGATTACTTTCTCCTAGATCACGGCCACCTACATATGGTTCGAGACACCTCTATTGGCCCTATAACCTGGTCCGACCATGCGCCCGTTCTCCTAGATATCTCTCTAGAAGCCACAAAGCCAAAACACCGCTCTTGGCGGTTCAACGAGTCCTTCCTCTTTGATCCCTATTGTAAATCTCAATTGGTAGACACACTAGATTTATATATAGACCACAATGTCACCCCTGACGTTTCTGATTTGACGGTATGGGAGGCCCATAAATGCGTTATACGTGGGAAATGTATCCAACTGGGATCGTACTTGAAAAAACAGAGGCAGGGTCAGATTGATGCCCTTCTCCACAAAATTAATTTATTAGAATCTACGCACAAAGCTTCCCTCTCCTCCGCCACCTTTGTGGAACTCACTGCCGCCAGATCAGCTCTTAATCAATTACTATTAGACAAAGTAAAACTGACATATAGAAAGTGTCGTAACCGATTTTATCGCTGGGGGAACAAACCAGGTAAAATGCTTGCCAAAGCACTCCGCACCCAGAGGGCCCTTTCCTTCATCTCATCCATTAAAGATACCCGAGGGCAAACAGTACATGATACAGAGTCCATTGCATCGACATTCTGCTCATATTACTCCTCTTTATATAACCTGCCCGCGTCGACAGCCTTTGCAAATGCTGAGGACAAACAAAGTCATATAGAATCCTATCTAACAAAAATTGGATTTCCTGTTTTAACAACTGATATCAGGGATAATCTTGAGAGACCCTTCTCTGCCGCAGAGTTGGAAGAGGCGATTAAAACAACCCCCTCCGGAAAGAGCCCGGGCCCAGATGGTTTCACCATCTCCTATTACAAAGCGTTCAAGGACAAACTAATCCCCCTACTCCTACGGGCCTGTAATACAGTCTCAGATAACCACCCATTCTCATCCCAATCCCTAGAGGCACACATTTCGGTAATCCCGAAAGATGATAAAGACCCCTCACTATGCCCTAGTTACCGCCCCATTTCCCTTCTTAATATTGATGTGAAGCTTTATGCGAAACTCCTAGCGAATAGACTTAAGCAATTCCTTCCATCCATTATTCACAGTGACCAAGTGGGATTCGTCCCAGGTCGGGAGGCCAAAGACAACACTTCTAAGATAATAAGCCTGGTACATCATCTCTCCTCAACTAAAACCTCAGGAATTCTCCTATCTACAGATGCCGAGAAGGCGTTTGACAGAATTGACTGGGGTTTTATGAAGGGTGTACTCAACCATCTGGGACTCGGTCCATTATGCTTACAACGCATCTTAGCACTGTACGCCTCCCCTTCTGCCAAAGTAAGGATTAACGGCTCGTTATCAAACTCATTTATTATTAGTAATGGTACTCGACAGGGATGCCCATTGTCCCCCTTAATTTTTATCTTATGTATAGAGGCTCTGGCCAGGGCAATTAGATTGAACACGAATATTAGTGGGATCTCTCTATCTGGACATGAATATAAACTTGCACTGTTCGCGGACGATCTTCTTGCCACAATCACAAATCCTGTAGTTTCCCTTCCCAGCCTGATGGAGGAATTTAGATCTTTTAGCGACCTCTCCAACTTCAAAATAAACCTTACTAAATCAGTGGCTTTAAACATCTCTGCCCCACCTACTGTTGTGTCAGGACTCAAATCAGCATTCCCCTTTGCCTGGCACACTTCTCATCTCAAATATTTAGGGGTCATCCTCTCCAACGACCTCTCGAGATTATATGACCTCAATTTCGCCCCCCTCCTTATTAAACTACGCTCAGATCTTCAGACTTGGAAATCAAAACCGTTCTCCTGGTTCGGCAGAGTGGGGATAGTCAAAATGAACTCCCTCCCTAGAATTCTCTATCTTCTCCAGACCTTGCCGATAAAAATTCCCCCCAAATGGTTCAGAGATGTCCAGACCTTGATTAGAGACTTCATATGGGGTGGTAAGAGACCCAGATTGAAACTATCCCTACTGCAGAGACAGAAAAATGCAGGCGGTGTCCGTCTCCCAAATGTCCAGGGATACTACCAGGCTTGCCTGATGAGTAGAATACTAGACTGGTCCAGGTTGCACACCGTTAAACAGTGGGTCCAAATAGAGAGTCACTCCTTGCCCTTTCCCATTAATGTTGTCCCATGGCTCCTCCACCTCCCCAACTCATCCCACCCCACAGTAGGCCCAACCTTGGCATGTTGGAAAGCAGTTCGCAATTCTCCGTCTGTCTCCTCACCCTCATCCCCCTACATGGCTTTCCTATATGACAAGCGTTTCCCCCCGGGTTTAGAGGCCAATACATTTAGGCCGTGGTATAAAGTGGGTCTTTTTCGCATGGGACAGCTGGTGAGTGGGGGTAGGGTGGTTCCATTTGAGGACTTACGCGGGAAATGGAATTTACCGGCAAGTGATTTCTGGCGCTATCTACAAACCCGCCATTTTCTGTCATCTCTAGATCCCAATATCTCTGGATCCCCTTCTCTAACCCCCTTTGAACTTTTATGCTCATCTGAAGAGCCCCCTTCCCACCCTATATCCAAGATTTACAACCTACTATTAGATGACGCAAGTCATGATCTCCCCTGCTTCACAAAAAAATGGAATAAAGACCTGAGGACTGACTTAACAGATGCCAAATGGGGAAAAATCCTCCACCTTGCTCATGCATGCTCCCCCAGCATACTGGTAGTGGAGACACAATATAAATTACTGTCACGGTGGTATAGATGCCCCGACACTTTATCTAAGATGGGGCTAGGTATACCAAATATCTGTTGGCGTTGTTCCTCAGGCCCCGGAAATCCCTTCCACATTTGGTGGGACTGTCCCTCATTACAACCTTACTGGAATAGTGTCATCTCTATCTCCACAAAGATACTAGGTGAAACGGTCCCCTCAGACCCCCTGTTTTGGCTGTTTCATTATTCGTCTGGATCCGTCCCAAGATACAAAAAATCCCTCTTATGCCGTCTAAACAATGCGGCAAAGGCAATTATACCTGTGCGCTGGCGACCTTCCTCTCCTCCAACAATCAAAGAGTGGTTCCATAGAATAGATATGTATATGGACATGGAAGATATAGTGTCCTCTGCTGCAGAAGACTACGATTCCTTCAGAGACACTTGGGCTTCATGGTTAACCTTTAAAGAATCTTCCTCGTATAAGACAGCACTGGAATCTACCCCCTCCTCACTACCTTAGCATCTTTCCGCTCCAGTTACTATATCCCCAAGTTCTGACATATGTACACTATCTTCTTTGTATGTGATTTGATTGTAATTGCTGATTTGTATCGGATCTGCCCCTCCTCTCCAACCCTCAACTTTACCCACTTTCTCCTCTTCTTCTCCCTCGCCTCTTCATGCTTCCCTTCCTAGTATGTTTTTATGTTACATTACATGATGACGTTGATGGTATTATCTTGCTGTAACCTTGTTTCCTATACCCCAAAAATTCACAATAAACATATTTTGCTCTAAAAAAACAAAACTGTATCGACCAAAATTTACCACTAACTTAAAGTACAATGTGTCACGAGAAAACAATCTCAAAATCACTGGGATAAGTAAAAGCAATAAAAAGTTATCCCCACATAAAGTGATACATGTCAGATTTGAAAAAAAGGGCTCTGTCAGGAAGGCAAAAACAGGCTGCGTCGGTAAGGGGTTAACATTGCCAAATACAACTTTTGTCATAAAAACAGTGCTATTTATTACAGTACTGTATCTCTGACTTTATAGAGCCGTTTCGTGTGAGACTTGCTAACTCAGCTACCATTACTTCCTGGCCTAAAACTGTTATACTATACTAGGTGATTCATCGCGCCCTACGGGCGCTCTTCACACCGTCGTAAGGGGCTGCGCCCCCTTAATTTGTGAACGTTTGTATATGAGAAATATGGTTAGAATTGTATGAAAGATGCCCTGTATTGCAACTTAGGTGTCCGCGAATCGCGGGAGGGGGGGTCGCGGAGGGTGCCGCGAATTGCAGGAGGGGGGGTCGCGGGGGGTGCCGCGAATTGCAGGAGGGGGGGTTGTGGGGGGGTGGATGCTGCGAATCGCGCGAGGGGAGGGATTGCAGAGAATCGCGGGAGGGGGGTCGCGGGGTGGGTTGCCGCAAATCGCGGGAGGGGGGTTACGGCGAATCATGGTAGGGGGGGTCGCGGGGGGTGTGCCGTGATTCACGGGAGGGGGGGTCACGGGGTGGGGTGCCGAGAATCGCGGGGGGGGGTGTGTGTGCCGTGAATCGTGGGAGTGGGGGTTGCGGGGGGTGTGGGGGGGTGTGACGCGAATCGCCACAAGAAAAAATCAACACAGAAAGGTCAACACATGTAAATGTTGACATAGTGTGGCACTTCATTGGTGTTCATGTCGACACATGAGAATGAATATGAAAACATTCAAAAAATGAAAAAAAAAACTTCAAAAACTCATGTCAACCTTTTTCATTGTCGACCATAGCCATGTCAGTGTTTTCCATGTGCAATTTAATTCTGGAGCTGCCGCGAATCGCGGGGGGGGTGCCGCGAATTGCGGGAGGGGGGGTCGGGGGGTGGGTGCCGCGAATCGCGGGAGGGGGGGTTACGGGGCGGGGGTTGCGGCGAATCATGGGAGGGGGGGTCGCGGGGGTGTGCCGTGAATCACGGGAGGGGGGGTCACGGGGTGGAGTGCCGAGAATCGCGGGGGAGGTGTGTGTGTGTGTGCCGTGAATCGCGGGAGTGGAGGTTGTGGGGGGGGGGGGATGGGGGGGGTGTGACGCAAATCGCCACAAGAAAAAATCAACACAGAAAGGTCAACACATGTAAATGTTGACATAAGTGTGGCTCTTCATTGGTGTCCATGTCGACACATGAGAATGAATATGAAAATATTCAAAAAATGACAAAAAAACTTCAAAAACTCATGTCAACCTTTTTCATTGTCGACCATAGCCATGTCAGAGTTTTTAACATGTGCAATTTAATTCTGGAGCTGCCGCGAATCACGGGGGGTGCCGCGAATTGCGGGAGGGGGGGGTCGCGGGGTTGGGTGCCGCGAATCGCGGGAGGGCGGGGTTCACAGGGGTTCCAGTGGGGGGTTGCCGCGGATTGCGGGAGGTGGGGGGTCACGGGGGGTGCCGCGAATCGCGGGAGGGGGGGTTGCGGGGGGGTGTGACGCGAATCGCCACAAGAAAAAATCAACACAGAAAGGTCAACACATGTAAATGTTGACATAAGTGTGCCACTTCATTGGTGTCCATGTCGACACATGACAATGAATATGAAAAAATTAAAAATAAATCTTCAAAAACTCATGTCAACCTTTTTCATTGTCGACCATAGCCATGTCAGTGTTTTGCATGTGCCATTTAATCCTGGGGCTGCTGCGAATTGCGGGGGGGGGGTGCCGCGAATCGCGGGAGGGGGGTCGCAGGGGGGGTGCCGCCAATCGTGCAAGGGGGGGTCACGGGGGGGGGTGTTTTTTCCGCGAAACGGGGGGGGGGGGGTCACGGGGGAGGGTTTGCCGCGATTTGCGGGAGGGGGGGTTGCGGGGTAGTGGTTATGCCGCGAATTGCAGGAGGGGTCGTGGGGGGGTTCTTTTTGCAGCGAATCGCGGGAGGGGGGGTCGCAAGGGTGTTTTTGCTGCGAATCGCGGTAGGGGGGGTCGCGGGGGAGCGGGTGTTTTTTTGCGAATCGCGGGAGGGGGGGGCGCGGGGGGGTGGGAGGTTTTGCCGCAAATCGCGGGAGGGGGGCGCTCACCTGGTGGCTGTGGAGTAGCAGTGCTGGGCAACATGGGAAGTCAGTGGGTGTCTGGCACTGTCTGTGGGCTCACTGGGCTGGTTCTCTGTCACATACCTCCCAACATGACCCTCTCCAGGAGGGACACAATGCTCTGTTTCTAGACTTCCCCTTAATGTATGATTGCCATCACCTGTTTTAAACAGGTTAATTTCTCAGAAAGGTGTTCAGCACAGATGAAGGCAATCACACATTAAGAGGAAAGTCCAGGAACAGAGCGTTATAGACACAGACACCCACTTTGAGTGACAGATGTAGCCAAATATATAGGAGATGTTGTAAGGGAAATGTCTAGTTCTGTAGCCAGAATTAGGCCCCAGTCTTGGTATGGCTTAATTATACAGATTTCCAAATGACAAATCTTGTAGGTATACTGGTAAATAGGAAAACATGCGGTTACTCCACATAAACTTGGAAAACATTTAATTGGATGCAGTGTTACAGCACCTTTTTCCTGTGCACCAGTTTCCAGACATTTCCTAGATTATGTTTGTTGATAGTCTCATTAAAGCAGTGGTTTTCAAACTCAGTCCTCAGGTCCCCACACGGTTCACATTTTTCAGGTCACCTGGCAGGTGAACAGGTGCACTCATTACTCACTGACATTTTAAACGAGCCACAGGTGGCGCTAATTACTTCACTTGTGATTCTGTGAGGAGACCTGCAAAACATGCGCCGTGTGGGGTCCTGAGGGCCGAGTTTGAGAACCTGTGCATTAGAGTATCATCCACAAGGTTATTAATTTTGTACCTTTGCAGCCTTAATACAGCTTCTGGCAGCTGCAGAATCTGGACGAGATGTTGCGTATTTCACCTTTGGGGACAAGGCGTTAATGCATGACGTCCACGAAATGCACAAGTTCCTTACTAAGAAGGACAAATCAGTTGGTGAGTACCTCCTGGTACCTATGTGGTATATTGCCTATTCTGTACTAACCATCTGCATATATCATGTGCAAGTGCATTTTGAGTCAAGTATAACCTAAATCTAACTTGTTTTTAAATTTCAGGTGACATTTACAAGTTGCTGTTGAGATATCATAATGATGTACACAAGAAATATTTTACAGCAAGACAAGAAACAACACTGTATAACTTTATATACAACAATTCCTGATGCATTCTGGCTAAAGACTTTTGTATCCATTAAGAAAACAGCATGACACAAGAATTAGCATATTTTTAAAACTGATTTTTAAAATATATTCCCTTTCCGGCAGTATTTCTATGGTTTGTATAGATTTGTTTTAAATAAATTTTCATAATACTTTATAATTCTTTTATTAGATTCTTTACAGGGACAAAATCATTACTGTGCCACACCAACCACTGACTGCCCATTGTTTGTATGTTTGTGGCTGCTGCCACTGTGTAATCCAATCTAGAATCCGGCAGTGGCTCAATACCAGGGTTAGAAACCAAATGAAAGGGGTGTGGTTTGGGGTTCCGACAGTCGGGATCCCGACAGTCATTAGCCCGACATCGGGATACCGACTGCCTGGACTCAGACAGCATGGCGAGCGCAAAAAAAAACCATTGCGAGCTCGTAATAGTATTTAGAAAAATGTAGAGTGCAGAATGTGACGGTTCTAAATAATTTGCCTTGATCAATAATTAAACTTATGTTTGGTAATAAGTGTGTGACTTATTTTTGAGGGGATAGAGGTCTTGCAAATACCCATACCCATTTCTTTTGTGTTCTTTATCTGCAGTTTATCTGCAGTTTCTTCATACATCGTTTTCTGGGCGTGCATAAATTAGCAGTTTTAATATCGCAGAGCCTTCTGCGTGCCAGGAGAGCAGCTCAGCCTGTGCGTCTGTGACACAGCCCGATTTGCAATGATGTTACCAATGTTTCAGCAAGTATACACTTTGGATAGAAATGAAGAGACAACAGTGGGAATCCCCAGGCTCAGGTTAGCATACCTTTCAACTGTTCCATTTACAGCGGGGAGCGCTGGACAGGCACCCAAAATGATGACATTTGAGGCAGGGCTGTGAGGCCCCGCCCCTTTACTTTATGCCCCACCCCTTTTTACCTGCTGCAGCCATGGCTTCGACCTTCCTAACAGAAGTTGTGAGCTATGGGTTAGCATCTTCCTATGTTAGTATATAATGGCAAATGCATGCAGCAAAAGATAGCAACAGCAATCGCAAGAACAACCACATCAGAATGCAGGAAGGGCATTAAAGGAAGAAAAAAAAATGAAACAGTAAGAGAGCGCACTGTGTTGATCAAATTGATTGATTATTTATTTAATAAAAACATATAAAAACCAATTGAAGACATACAAATATAAAAGTATCTGAGCAAACAATGATTAGCTAAGAATATTAATTAATACGGTCCAACAGCATCCACACACTTTGGCATTATAATCCGATCTACTGACAGTTCATAAAAATCTTTTGTGGCTCTTACCCACTATGTCTCAAGCAGAGGTTTTATCCAATTAGAAGTGGGGAGCTCCAAGTAGATTTGTAATGTTTCCAAAATTACTTTTCATTAGATGGTAATAGGAAGATGTTCCTTATGTATTATATAACATATAGGTATTGAGGACGGTTGAAGCCAAAATAATTGATGGTAAAGGTGGCAAAGATAATTGATCTTATAATATCACAGGTAATGTCCTGCTGGGATAGGTAAGTATGACAATATCAGGATGGTGGAATCGAAGGGGCGATGATAATGACCACTGACAGGTCCGCAGGTAGCCTGAGGATGGTTATTGCTAACTAACTACCAGCGTGGCTCCGGTGGATTGGGAGCCTGCGCTTAAGTGATCATTGAAAAATTGCGCAGGACACATGAAACGCGTTGGAGACCAGAAGAGCTTCCAGCTTGCGGGTATGGGTGAAAACCGGACCAACACAAAACCGCCGGACCGGACATCAAACTCTGCATTTTGTAGCTTGTAGCCTCCGGTCCGGGGGGTGTCCTGTCCGGGGGTGTCCTGTCCGGGGGGGGGCTGCCTGTCACACCTGTCACCAGGTAGAGGAGGGGGGTAGAATAAAGCCTCCCTGTATGGTCCGGGCATGTAGCAAAAACCGGACGGTCCGGACCAGCCGGGGAGGCTGTAATCTCCCCTCTCCCATGTCCCTAGTGATAGCTATCACAGGGACCCCCCCGGACAAGACACCCCCCGAACAGGACACCCCCCGGACCGGACCCTACAAGCTCCGGACTGCAGATTTTGATGTCCTGTCCGGCAGTCCGGGGTTTAGTCCGGTCCGGTTTTTACATAGTCCCCCAGCTTGCTCCTACACAAGCCCACCTACGATCCCCACAGTGGTCGACGCAAACTTCAGGTCACTTCCGGTCCCCGCTACACGCGGCAAACATCTCTCTGGACAAACGGGACCACAGCGTTACAACATATCGTGCAATAACATCAAGCACAGTCCGTCCCTGTACCAGGCTTCAGCCACGATCCTTTCAACAGCTGTTATTTCACCTCCGGTGACCTGAGGCTTGCTACGAGTTTACACCGATCTGGCTAACATCACAGACTGGCGGGATATTGTGCTATCAACATCCAGCACACGTACCAGATCGCCAGGTGAGTTAGGGACAGGAGCACTGGACCTCTTACTATAATATATATAATTTTTCCCCAAAAGGGTGTAAACATTATATACTAATTCTTAAAAGTTTTTTTGCAGGTACCACTCTTTATACTATTCCTAACATATATATATATATTTTTTTTACTCTCATTAATTTAATCATACCTTTCCAGCGCTCTTTCCATATATTTCAAAAATAGTCACCAAAGGCGTTCGCACACGGCTCTGCACAACCGTATATTCGCCGATATGCATGCGCGGACGCGACCAGCCAATCAGCTCCTGTCTGACATTTTTCAAAAAGTCTTTGACATGGCAGACAGGAGCTGATTGGCTGGCTGTTTATCACTCTCCATTTTATCACTTTTGAAGCTTAGTGCATCTGTCCCACGGTTTGTTTTATTTACTTCATTTGGTCATATTGTTTTCTAATAAATGTATCAAGTTTTAAGCAGCCCTGGCCCCCTATCAAGGCTTGTAAGGGTTTTATGTAAAGACTAGGTGATTCATCGCGCCCTACGGGCGCTCTTCACACCGTCGTAAGGTGCTGCGCCCCCTTAATTTGTGAACGTTTGTATATGAGAAATATGGTTAGAATTGTATGAAAGATGCCCTGTATTGCAACTTAGGTGTCCACGAATCGCGGGAGGGGGGGTCTCGGAGGGTGCCGCGAATTGCAGGAGGGGGGGTCGCGGGGGTGCCGCGAATTGCAGGAGGGGGGGTTGTGGGGGGGTGGATGCTGCGAATCGCGGGAGGGGAGGGATTGCAGAGAATCGCGGGAGGGGGGTCGCGGGGTGGGTTGCCGCAAATCGCGGGAGGGGGGTTACGGCGAATCATGGTAGGGGGGGTCGCGGGGGATGTGCCGTGATTCACGGGAGGGGGGGTCACGGGGTGGGGTGCCGAGAATCGCGGGGGGGTGTGTGTGTGCCGTGAATCGCGGGAGTGGGGGTTGCGGGGGGGGTGGGGGGGTGTGACGCGAATCGCCACAAGAAAAAATCAACACAGAAAGGTCAACACATGTAAATGTTGACATAGTGTGGCACTTCATTGGTGTTCATGTCGACACATGAGAATGAATATGAAAACATTCAAAAAATGAAAAAAAAAACTTCAAAAACTCATGTCAACCTTTTTCATTGTCGACCATAGCCATGTCAGTGTTTTCCATGTGCAATTTAATTCTGGAGCTGCCGCGAATCGCGGGGGGGGGGTGCGGCGAATTGCGGGAGGGGGGGTCGGGGGGTGGGTGCCGCGAATCGCGGGAGGGGGGGTTACGGGGCGGGTTTTGCGGCGAATCATGGGAGGGGGGTCGCGGGGGTGTGCCGTGAATCACGGGAGGGGGGGTCACGGGGTGGAGTGCCGAGAATCGCGGGGGAGGTGTGTGTGTGTGTGCCGTGAATCGCGGGAGTGGGGGTTCTGGGGGGGGGGTGGGGGGGGGGGGGGGTGGGGGGGGTGTGACGCAAATCGCCACAAGAAAAAATCAACACAGAAAGGTCAACACATGTAAATGTTGACATAAGTGTGGCTCTTCATTGGTGTCCATGTCGACACATGAGAATGAATATGAAAATATTCAAAAAATGAAAAAAAAAACTTCAAAAACTCATGTCAACCTTTTTCATTGTCGACCATAGCCATGTCAGTGTTTTCCATGTGCAATTTAATTCTGGAGCTGCCGCGAATCACGGGGGGTGCCGCGAATTGCGGGAGGGGGGGGTCGCGGGTTTGGGTGCCGCGAATCGCGGGAGGGCGGGGTTCACAGGGGTTCCGTTGGGGGGTTGCCGCGAATTGCGGGAGGTGGGGGGTCACGGGGGGTGCCGCGAATCGCGGGATGGGGGGGTTGCGGGGGTGTGTGACGCGAATCGCCACAAGAAAAAATCAACACAGAAAGGTCAACACATGTAAATGTTGACATAAGTGTGCCACTTCATCGGTGTCCATGTTGACACATGACAATGAATCTGAAAACATTCAAAAAATTAAATAAATCTTCAAAAACTCATGTCAACCTTTTTCATTGTCGACCATAGCCGTGCCAGTGTTTTGCATGTGCCATTTAATCCTGGGGCTGCCGCGAATCGCGGGGGGTTCCGCGATTTGCGGGAGGGGGGGGGGGTTGCGGGGGGTGGGTGCCGCGAATCGCGGGAGAGCGGGGTTCATGGGGTTCCGGTGGGGGGTTGCTGCGAATTGCGGGAGGGGGGGGTCTCGGGGGGGGGTGCCGGGGTGCCGCGAATCGCCGGAGGGGGGGTTGCGGGGGGTGTGACGCGAATCGCCACAAGAAAAAAATCAACACAGAAAGGTCAACACATGTAAATGTTGACATAAGTGTGGCACTTCATTGGTGTCCATGTCGACACATGAGAATGAATATGAAAATATTCAAAAAATGACAAAAAAAACTTCAAAAACTCATGTCAACCTTTTTCATTGTCGACCATAGCCATGTCAGTGTTTTGCATGTGCCATTTAATCCTGGGGCTGCTGCGAATTGCGGGGGGGGGGGGGGTGCCGCGAATCGCGGGAGGGGGGTCGCAGGGGGGGTGCCGCCAATCGTGCAAGGGGGGGTCGCGGGGGGTTCTTTTTGCCGCGAATCGCGGGAGGGAGGTCGTGGGGGGGGGGGTTTCGCGAATCGGGGGGGGTCACGGAGGAGGGTTTGCCGCGATTCGCGGGAGGGGGGTCGCGGGGTGGTTGTTATGCCGCGAATTGCGGGGGGTGCCGCGATTTGCGGGGGGGGGGTTGCGGGGGGTGGGTGCCGCGAATCGCGGGAGAGCGGGGTTCATGGGGGTTCCGGTGGGGGGTTGCCGCGAATGGCGGGAGGGGGGGGGGTCGCGGGGGGGGGTGCCGGGGGTTCTTTTTGCCGCGAATCGCGGGAGGGAGGTCGTGGGGGGGGGGGTTTTCGCGAATCGGGGGGGGGTCACGGAGGAGGGTTTGCCGCGATTCGCGGGAGGGGGGTCGCGGGGTGGTTGTTATGCCGCGAATTGCGGGGGGTGCCGCGATTTGCGGGGGGGGGTTGCGGGGGGTGGGTGCCGCGAATCGCGGGAGAGCGGGGTTCATGGGGGTTCCGGTGGGGGGTTGCCGCGAATGGCGGGAGGGGGGGGGGTCGCGGGGGGGGTGCCGGGGTGCCGCGAATCGCCGGAGGGGGGGTTGCGGGGGGTGTGACGCGAATCGCCACAAGAAAAAAATCAACACAGAAAGGTCAACACATGTAAATGTTGACATAAGTGTGGCACTTCATTGGTGTCCATGTCGACACATGAGAATGAATATGAAAATATTCAAAAAATGACAAAAAAACTTCAAAAACTCATGTCAACCTTTTTCATTGTCGACCATAGCCATGTCAGTGTTTTCCATGTGCAATTTAATTCTGGAGCTGCCGCGAATCACGGGGGGGTGCTGCGAATTGCGGGAGGGGGGGTCGCGGGGGTGGGTGCCGCGAATCGCGGGAGGGCGGGGTTCACAGGGGTTCCGGTGGGGGGTTGCCGCGAATTGCGGGAGGTGGGGGGTCACGGGGGTGCCGCGAATCGCGGGAGGGGGGGTTGCGGGGGGGTGTGACGCGAATTGCCACAAGAAAAAATCAACACAGAAAGGTCAACACATGTAAATGTTGACATAAGTGTGCCACTTCATTGGTGTCCATGTCGACACATGACAATGAATATGAAAAAATTAAAAATAAATCTTCAAAAACTCATGTCAACCTTTTTCATTGTCGACCATAGCCATGTCAGTGTTTTGCATGTGCCATTTAATCCTGGGGCTGCTGCGAATTGCGGGGGGGGGGGTGTGCCGCGAATCGCGGGAGGGGGGTCGCTGGGGGGGTGCCGCCAATCGTGCAAGGGGGGGTCACGGGGGGGGGGGTCTTTTTGCCGCGAATCTCGGGAGGGAGGTCGCGCGGGGGGGTGTTTTTTCCGCAAATCGGGGGGGGGGGGGGGGTCACGGGGGAGGGTTTGCCGCGATTTGCGGGAGGGGGGGTCGCGGGGTAGTGGTTATGCCGCGAATTGCAGGAGGGGTCGTGGGGGGGTTCTTTTTGCAGCGAATCGCGGGAGGGGGGGTCGCAAGGGTGTTTTTGCTGCGAATCGCGGTAGGGGGGGTCGCGGGGGAGCGGGTGTTTTTTTGCGAATCGCGGGAGGGGGGGGGCGCGGGGGGGTGGGAGGTTTTGCCGCAAATCGCGGGAGGGGGGCGCTCACCTGGTGGCTGTGGAGTAGCAGTGCTGGGCAACATGGGAAGTCAGTGGGTGTCTGGCACTGTCTGTGGGCTCACTGGGCTGGTTCTCTGTCACATACCTCCCAACATGACCCTCTCCAGGAGGGACACAATGCTCTGTTTCTAGACTTCCCCTTAATGTATGATTGCCATCACCTGTTTTAAACAGGTTAATTTCTCAGAAAGGTGTTCAGCACAGATGAAGGCAATCACACATTAAGAGGAAAGTCCAGGAACAGAGCGTTATAGACACAGACACCCACTTTGAGTGACAGATGTAGCCAAATATATAGGAGATGAACGCTCTGCAAAGTATTTTTTATCACCTTCAATTAATGCCCTGCAGATGGCGATATTGTACTACAGATTATGCTCTATGGCCATTGTTTGTTTTGAGCATTTTCTATACGGTATTTTCCAGGAAACATTTATATATTCTATGATCTATCCTATTCCAAGAGATGGGACTTCACCACTTTGATTAACTATTGTAAAAATATATTTTCCTTATGGAATTTTCAGGTTGGGTGACATACTGTAAGGCAGTGGTTCTCAAACTCGGTCCTCAGGACCCCACGCAGTTCACGTTTCCCAGGTCACCCCACAGGTACACTCATTACTCACTGACACATTTTAAAAGATCCACAGGTGGAGCTAATTATTTTACTTGTGATCTGTGAGGAGACCTGCAAAAACATGCACTGTGTGGCCGTGGGGTCCTGAGGACCGAGTTTGAGAACCTGTGCTGAAAGGTAATTAAATTCAAGCTTTAGATACTGTATGCTGCAATTATCAGAGAAATGCTCTTTACGTTTAGCAACCATGTTTGTCTTAGGCTTAATATTTACAGATACAGTACAGTATGTGCTTTTTAGTTTTGCTGGTGAGCCTGAATTTCTAGTTTGTCCATTTCATAAAAGATAGACTCTTTTGGCCTGTTAGCTGCCCAGTGATGTAACTATAGCCCCGCAGCCCCCGCCATGGCGGGGAGGCGCTGAGTAACTGTGGGCGCCGGTCTCCGCTGCGGGGCTATGTAATGCTCTGTGTGTGGCTGGCCGGGACGTGTGGGCAGACAGCGCGGCCCCCTCCCCCTCGCCCTACCATCCGCCCGCCCTCGTACAGTTAATCACCCCCCTTACCCCTCCTCGTGCCGCCGCATTCTCGCAGCGCAGATTTCCTACAGGCTCCGGACCGTCTCCTCCTGACGTACAGTGCTATTGAAAACCGCCCCTCACAATATGGCTGCCCCCAAACAGCAGACAGTTTTTGTAGGGATGCTAGAGGAGGTGGCGGCCTCCTCTAGCATCCTTAAATCTGTCTGCTATTAGGGGGCAGCCATTTTGTGATAGTAATATTTCCAGCCTGGAGGAGATCTGCGCTGCGGGAATGTGGCGGCGGCATGGAGAGGGGTAAGGGGGGGTGTGTGTTTAACTCTACGCGGGCGGTTGGAAGACCTAGGGGGGGGCAGCGCCTCCTATAACGGTGGGGGGGGGGGGCGCAAAAATCCTAGTTACGCCACTGCAGCTGCCTTCATTATTATTTTTAAATCAAGTTTTATTTCTATTTGTATTTAAATACAAAATTCAACCCTAAACATTCACTTAAAATAATGTCTAGCACTGGGGTAGCCAACTCCAGTCCTTGAGAGCTACCAACAGTGCATGTTTTCCATGTCCCCTCACAGAATCACGAGTAAAGTAATTAGCTCCACCTGTGGATCTTTTAAAATGTGTCAGTGATTAATGAGTGCACCTGTGCAGCAGCTAAGTTGTCTAGAAAATGTGAACTGTTGGTAGCTCTCGAGGACTGGATTTGGCTACCACTGCACTAGCCTCTGCTATAGTGACATGACCAAAGGGATACATATCTAACAACAGCAAAGAACATAAGACAAAATATATGTAGAATCAAAAATTCATCATCTCTAATAGCATAGCGTCATATAGGATATTGACATCAGATTTTCCCTAAATGTCTCTTTTGCTGTAATCTTAGAGGTGTCTCCATAAGCAAAGATCTTGTAACCATAAGTTGACTTGGCTTCAGCCATATTTATTATTTTATTATGATTATTATTCTTTATTTATTTGGCGTCACAAAGGATCTGTTGCACCCTATTATAGAGCACATAAACTTTATACATTTTAAAGACTGTTAGAATACAACCGTTTGAGCTAAACTATGGAATTTGGACCTATACCAATTTTAGGAAGGACCGCACCCCCTGTCCTAGATTGATTTGATATTGCCATAGGTGACTGATCATTCTGCTCACTGCTTTAGATATCAGAAAAGTGTTATTGTGAAACTTAATTTTGCAAGTTGGTACTTGTTTCCTATCTGGGCGCCCACGATTTTAATCGCGGGCATCGGGGGTAAATGCCCGCGATTTTCCCATAGAGAACAATGTTAAATGCCTCAATTTACCCGCGATGACCACGATTTACCATAGGAAACAATGTTAAATGGATCAATTTACCCAAATCAGCATAGGAACAATAGTAAATGGGCCAAAAACACCCCTGAACATTGAAATGTCCCCCCAAAAGTAGTTGACGCCTCCCCGCCATCAACGGTACGCGTCCTCCGACCTTTTCATGCCCTACTATCCACTAGGGCGTGGAGTGAGAATAGAATAGTGTGGCGAGCGTAGCACCATGGACACCTGGGAAGCCCGCGAGGGGACACGTATAACTGTGAAGGTATCCGCGTCCCCTCGCGGGGCTCGCTGCGCTCGCCACACTTCGGGCTCGGTGGCTCGCTGCGCTCGCCACACTATTCTATTCTCACTCCACGCCCTAGTGGATAGTAGGGCATGAAAAGGTCGGAGGACGCGTACCGCCGCCCCTCGCGGGCTCGCTGCGCTCGCCACGCTTCGGGTTCACGTTGATGGCGGGGTGGCGTCAACTACTTTTGGGGGGACATTTCTATGTTCAGGGGTGTTTTTGCCCCATTTCCCATTGTTCCCTATGATAATTTGGGGAAATTGATCCATTTAACATTGTTTCCTATGGTAAATCGTGGTCATCGCGGGTCAATTGGGACATTTAACATTGGTCCCTATGTAAAATCGCGGTAATCGCGTCGGTCGCATCGCATGTCATTATAATGGCATGCGATGTACCCGCGATGCCCGCGATGGGCGCCCAGATAGGAAACAAGTACCTGCAAGTTAACTATAAAATCTCTGCTGCCTCTGTGACGGGAGGAACAATATATAATTCTTAATGAAACTTGTTATCTTGGAATGCCATGGTTGTTTAGGTTAGCCACTTTTATTACTTCTCATTGTAGTAGGGGGGTGGGGGCTGGGTGGTAGATTCCAATTAGACAGATCACATGCAGCAGTGTCTCTCCCCATTTAAGAATCATTGCATAGGCTGTGTGCATAATATTTGAAGGGCATAATTTTAAAGGGCAGCTTGATTTAAACATAACTGCAGTGTTATACCAGCGTTCTACCAAAGTGAAACGGAAGGAGAAATAGCAACCACAACTCTGGAAACCTAAGGACTACTTTGAGTGAGTTCACTTTATCCACACACCATACAACTCCTGCCTGCATTATCTGGACATTCTACCATAATAACATCACCTTTTTGATATCAGCAAGAACATTCACTGTAACCGTTAATGCTTGTATTTGCACTGTCAGACTTGGAAATGCCCAGATGTGCCTCTAATGCCTCCACCTGTCCTGCACTTTCACTGTCTTGGATGATCCAGCCCTTTTTTTAGACTTAAAATGTCTAGGACTGAACTGATCATCTTCTCACCCTCCTGCATAAAATCCAACCATCTTTCATCCTAACAGTCTATTTATGCTTACTGCTAACCCTTCTGTGTCACTCCTGTCTGTCTTACCCTTCCCTCTAGAATGTAAGCTCTCACGAGCAGGGCCCTCTCTCCTCTTCCCTCCTGTTCTCACAGCACTCTTCTTGCATTTCAACTACAACTCTCTTACTCACCTACAATCTATACCTGCATCTATTCTCATTCACTTCCTTATAGCTCAGCTGTATTGTGTACTAAGAATTGTGCTTTAAATGTGTTATGTAAAGTTCTGTGTACCTTGTACTGTTCTAATGTGTTTTATATGTACGGTGCTGGCTGGTGCATTCACCATGTGGCGCTGCTGAATGGCTGCCTGGGTACTGCAGAGCTCGGTAATTATATGTTCCCCATGTCTGTGTCACTCATTAGAGTACATCTAGTATACTGTGTGTATGTGTATATATATATATATATATATATATATATATATATATATATATGTGTGTACTGTTACTGGCTACCTAGCTGGCTGTGCAATCACCATGTGGCGCTGCTAAATGGCTGCCTGGGTACTGCATTGCTCGGTAAATATGTTCCCCATGTTCGTGTCCCTTATTAGAATGCGTCTTGTGCATATCTGTACGTGTGATGTATAGCTGTACTGCCATTGTTGCCTGTTCCTTGTACTGATAACCCTTTGTATTACAGTATGTGCATTGTTATTTTTTAATGTCCTGTTGGAGAAAGTGCGCTATATAAATAAAACTTACTTACTTACTCACATAGGTGTTACCATTTTACACGATTTACTGTAAATGCCTTGGCAGTGTCAAGAGGCCGGAGCAGTGGTTATACTATCTTCTAAGGTTTATGTAAGTAAATTCTTCCCTGTTAAGGAGATCCCAACAATAATCACCAAATAAATCAGAGGAGTGGCCCAGATCACAGAGCCCACTAAACAAATCAAGGAGCTTATCAAAGCAGAAAGAACAAGCTTTATACAGGTCCCATATGCCGATTACCATGTACCTACAGCATTACTATTGGGAAATAATGAAAGCGCTGAATCAAAAAACAGAGATGGTGCACAATCCAAGGATGGGGGCATGCGCCAAAAGCCCTTTGATACATTTAAGGGATACTAAAATAATGAGAAAAGGGTGTGAAAACAGCCCTTTTGACATTATTTTAGTAAAAATAATGTCAATAATAGGTCTCTTTTAGTGTTGCAAGATAAATGGAGAGATTATGGCAGGCAGGTAAGAAAATAATAAAAAGCCTTCTCCGTTGTCTTTGAGTTCATTTTGTTTCTGTGTGAGACATTTATACAAATACATTAGACTGATTTACAGGATGTGATGTACAGGTAAATGGCGCCACGTCATTGGAAACATGATAAATAATGAAAGCCCCAATAGTTACTCATCTGAGTGATAAACCATGTAACATTAACCCCTTCCTGACACAGCCAGTTTTTGCCTTCCTGACAGAGCCCTTTTTTTCAAATCTGACATGTATCACTTAAGTGGGGATAACTTTTTTTTGCTTTTACTTATCCCAGTGATTTTGAGATTGTTTTCTCGTGACACATTGTACTTCAAGTTAGTGGTAAATTTGGGTCGATACAGTCTGTGTTTTTTTGTGAAAAATACCAAAATGTCGCAAAAAAATGGAAAATTTAGCAATTTGCAAAATGTTAAATTTTCTGCTTGTGAGACAAATAATCATACCACTCAAAATAGTTAATAACTAACATAGACCATATGTCTACTTTATGTTTCCATCATTATTTTAACTTCCTTTTAAATTTTTTGGACACTAGGAGGCTTAAAATATGAATAGCAAATTCTCAAATTTTCAAGAAAATTTCAAACACTGATTTTTTTAGGGACCAGTTCAGTTCTGATGAGACTTTGAGGGTCTTGTATGTGAGACACCCCCATAAGTGATGCCATTTCAAAAACTGCACCCCTCACAGTATTCAAAACAGCATTTTGGAAGTTTGTTAACCCTTTAGGTGTTTCACAGGAATTAAAACAAAGTGTAGGTGAAATTTCAAAATTTCATTTTTTTTGCAGATTTGCAAATTTAATACATTTTTCTAAGGAACACAGTAGATTTTACTAGAGAAATGTGACTAAAAATTGATTCCCCCAATTCTTTTGTTTTCATAAATATCCTATATGTGGCCCTAGTGTGCACGTTGACCAAACCACAGGCTTCATAATAGAATGAGCACCTACTTGATTTTGGAGCCTCCTTTTTATGAGATTATATTTTAGGCACCATGTAGGTTTCTAGGCACCATAAGATGCTAAAAGTTAGGAACCTCCCCCACAAGTGACCCCATTTTGCAAACTAAACCCTTCAGGGAATTCATTTAGGGGTATAGTGTACATTTCAAACCCCCAGGGGTTTCACCAATTTTGATACAACTGGGCTGTGAAAATGAAAAAATTTAATTTTTCATTTTCACAGCTCAGTTGTATCAAAATTGGTGAAACCCCTGGGGGTTTGAAATGTACACTATACCCCCTGATGAATTCCCTGAAGGGTGTAGTTTGCAAAATGGGGTCACTTGTGGGGGGGGTTCCACTGTATGGGTGCTTCAGGGGTCATTCAACCAGAATCTGTGCTGCAAAATCCAAATATCACTCCTTCCCTTCTGAGTCCTGCCATGCACCCAACTGGTATTTTTTGGTCACATGTGAGGCATTGCCATACTCGGGAGAAATTGGGGCACAGATTTTGGGGTGCTTTGTCTCCTTCATTCCTTGCGAAAATGAAAAATTTTGAGCCAGATCTGCATTTTTGTGTAAAAATGTAAATGCAGTTCTGGCTCAAAATTTTTCATTTTCGCAAGGAATGAAGGAGACAAAGCACCCCAAAATCTGTGCCCCAATTTCTCCCGAGTACGGCAATGCCTCATATGTGACCAAAAAATACCATTTGGGTGCATGGCAGGACTCAGAAGGGAAGGAGTGATATTTGGTGGTGGAATGAATGGTGGGTGCTATGTCGCATTAGCAAGACCCCCGAAGCACCAATACAGTGGAACCCCCCCACATGTGACCCCATTTTGCTCACCAGCTTTGGGAGGGGGGCTGGCGCTGCGGCTGGTGGGGGGGGGGGTGGGAGGGGTGCTGGCGCTGCGGCAGCCGGGTGGGTGGGAGGGGGGGCTGCCGGGTGGGAGGGGGGGGGGCTGGCGATTGGTGGTGATCGGTGCTGTACTTAACAGCACCGATCACTGTATATATATATGTGTGTGTGTGTGTATATATATATGTGTATATATATATATATATATACACACACATATATATCTCCTATATATTTGGCTACATCTGTCACTCAAAGTGGGTGTCTGTGTCTATAACGCTCTGTTCCTGGACTTTCCTCTTAATGTGTGATTGCCTTCATCTGTGCTGAACACCTTTCTGAGAAATTAACCTGTTTAAAACAGGTGATGGCAATCATACATTAAGGGGAAGTCTAGAAACAGAGCATTGTGTCCCTCCTGGAGAGGGTCATGTTGGGAGGTATGTGACAGAGAACCAGCCCAGTGAGCCCACAGACAGTGCCAGACACCCACTGACTTCCCATGTTGCCCAGCACTGCTACTCCACAGCCACCAGGTGAGCGCCCCCCTCCCGCGATTTGCGGCAAAACCTCCCACCCCCCCGCGCCCCCCCCCTCCCGCGATTCGCAAAAAAACACCCGCTCCCCCGTGACCCCCCCTTGCACGATTGGCGGCACCCCCCCTGCGACCCCCCTCCCGCGATTCGCGGCACCCCCCCCCCCGCAATTCGCAGCAGCCCCAGGATTAAATGGCACATGCAAAACACTGACATGGCTATGGTCGACAATGAAAAAGGTTGACATGAGTTTTTGAAGATTTATTTTTAATTTTTTCATATTCATTGTCATGTGTCGACATGGACACCAATGAAGTGGCACACTTATGTCAACATTTACATGTGTTGACCTTTCTGTGTTGATTTTTTCTTGTGGCGATTCGCGTCACACCCCCCCGCAACCCCCCCTCCCGCGATTCGCGGCACCCCCCGTGACCCCCCACCTCCCGCAATTCGTGGCAACCCCCCACCGGAACCCCTGTGAACCCCGCCCTCCCGCGATTCGCGGCACCCACCCCCGCGACCCCCCCCTCCCGCAATTCGCAGCACCCCCCCGTGATTCGCGGCAGCTCCAGAATTAAATTGCACATGGAAAACACTGACATGGCTATGGTCGACAATGAAAAAGGTTGACATGAGTTTTTGAAGTTTTTTTGTCATTTTTTGAATATTTTCATATTCATTCTCATGTGTCGACATGGACACCAATGAAGTGCCACACTTATGTCAACATTTACATGTGTTGACCTTTCTGTGTTGATTTTTTTCTTGTGGCGATTCGCGTCACACCCCCCGCAACCCCCCCTCCGGCGATTCGCGGCACCCCGGCACCCCCCCCGAGACCCCCCCCTCCCGCAATTCGCGGCAACCCCCCACCGGAACCCCCATGAACCCCGCTCTCCCGCGATTCGCGGCACCCACCCCCCGCAACCCCCCCCCTCCCGCAAATCGCGGCACCCCCCGCGATTCGCGGCAGCCCCAGGATTAAATGGCACATGCAAAACACTGGCACGGCTATGGTCGACAATGAAAAAGGTTGACATGAGTTTTTGAAGATTTATTTAATTTTTTGAATGTTTTCAGATTCATTGTCATGTGTCAACATGGACACCGATGAAGTGGCACACTTATGTCAACATTTACATGTGTTGACCTTTCTGTGTTGATTTTTTCTTGTGGCGATTCGCGTCACACACCCCCGCAACCCCCCCATCCCGCGATTCGCGGCACCCCCCGTGACCCCCCACCTCCCGCAATTCGCGGCAACCCCCCAACGGAACCCCTGTGAACCCCGCCCTCCCGCGATTCGCGGCACCCAACCCCGCGACCCCCCCCTCCCGCAATTCGCGGCACCCCCCGTGATTCGCGGCAGCTCCAGAATTAAATTGCACATGGAAAACACTGACATGGCTATGGTCGACAATGAAAAAGGTTGACATGAGTTTTTGAAGTTTTTTTTTTCATTTTTTGAATATTTTCATATTCATTCTCATGTGTCGACATGGACACCAATGAAGAGCCACACTTATGTCAACATTTACATGTGTTGACCTTTCTGTGTTGATTTTTTCTTGTGGCGATTTGCGTCACACCCCCCCCACCCCCCCCCCCACAACCCCCACTCCCGCGATTCACGGCACACACACACACACCTCCCCCGCGATTCTCGGCACTCCACCCCGTGACCCCCCCCTCCCGTGATTCACGGCACACCCCCGCGACCCCCCCTCCCATGATTCGCCGCAACCCCCGCCCCGTAACCCCCCCTCCCGCGATTCGCGGCACCCACCCCCCGACCCCCCCTCCCGCAATTCGCGGCACCCCCCCCCCCCCGCGATTCGCGGCAGCTCCAGAATTAAATTGCACATGGAAAACACTGACATGGCTATGGTCGACAATGAAAAAGGTTGACATGAGTTTTTGAAGTTTTTTTTTCATTTTTTGAATGTTTTCATATTCATTCTCATGTGTCGACATGAACACCAATGAAGTGCCACACTATGTCAACATTTACATGTGTTGACCTTTCTGTGTTGATTTTTTCTTGTGGCGATTCGCGTCACACCCCCCCACCCCCCCCCGCAACCCCCACTCCCGCGATTCACGGCACACACACACCCCCCGCGATTCTCGGCACCCCACCCCGTGACCCCCCCTCCCGTGAATCACGGCACACCCCCCGCGACCCCCCCTACCATGATTCGCCGTAACCCCCCTCCCGCGATTTGCGGCAACCCACCCCGCGACCCCCCTCCCGCGATTCTCTGCAATCCCTCCCCTCCCGCGATTCGCAGCATCCACCCCCCACAACCCCCCCTCCTGCAATTCGCGGCACCCCCCGCGACCCCCCCTCCTGTAATTCGCGGCACCCTTCGCGACCCCCCCCTCCCGCGATTCGCGGACACCTAAGTTGCAATACAGGGCATCTTTCATACAATTCTAACCATATTTCTCATATACAAACGTTCACAAATTAAGGGGGCGCAGCCCCTTACGACGGTGTGAAGAGCGCCCGTAGGGCGCGATGAATCACCTAGTATATATATATATATATATATATATATATGTGTATATATATATATATATATATTCATTTCATCCCATATAATTTCAATTATAATTCATAAACGTTTCTGCTGCTGTGCTGCAGCTGGCGGGGGGGGTGGGAGGGGGGCTGGCGCTGCGGCTGCTGGCTGGGTGGGAGGGAGGCTGCCGGGTGGGTGGGTGGGAGGGAGGCTGCCGGGTGGGTGGGAGGGTGGGCTGCCGATCGGTGGTGATCGGTGCTGTACTTAACAGCACCGATCTCTGTGTTACCGAGCGGCTTAGCCGCCGGTAACACAGAAAACGCTGCAATTGGCTGTTCACTTTTGAACAGCCAATCGCAGCGATCGCCGACCGGGGGGGGGCATCCCTGCCCCCCCTGGGCGACGAGGGGGGATGTCTGCTGTCAGGGACAGCAGACATCTCCAAACTGTCACCGCGTCTATAGACGCGGTGACAGTTTAAAGCCATGACGTATATATACGTCATGTGTCGGGAAGTACATCCCGGCCATGACGTATATATACGTCAAATGTCGGGAAGGGGTTAAAGACGATCTCATGATTGCTTTAGAGGACATTTTAGACATACAAGTTACATGATCCTATTTCCTACACATGGAATACTTTTATTGCTATCTGGTTATATATATATAGCCTAATGTAATCATATGTGTATCGCCAGTTATAATGGCGATTAGTATCTCAAAGGAATTGCAGCATCGTGTGTTAAAAAAACAATCAGAAAACAGCAAATAATCAACTATCGCAATACCGGAAGTATCGTGCGCTCCAGAGCCCTGGAACGCACGCCAGTCCTGGAAGTGACGCGCGCTTTAGGCGCTAAGAAGGATTACAGGTATAAACAGGAAGTGTCATGCGTTCCAGAGCCCTGTGTTTTTTTAACACACGATGCTGCAATTCCTTTGAGATACTAATCGCCATTATAACTGGCGATACACATATGATTACATTAGGCTAATTGTATATTTATGGTGTTTTTGGCCACTTCCTGCATTCAGTCTCAGCAGGAAGTGGGAGTGTTTGCCAATTAGCACCTGTGTGCTATAAATGGCCAGTGGAGAAGCTGTCTGGTCACACTGCCTTGTGCCTCCAGTCCTTTGGATATTTATTGTCTTGACAAAGGTCCCTGTTGAGGATCGAAACGTCGACTCCAGCTATGACTGAATAAAAGTTTTTTGCTTCGACCCTGAAAAATTGCCTATGGTGAGTGCCTGCTTCTACGAAATTACTGTTATATTTGGGACTTAATTGCCTCTAAAAGTGGAGCACCGCCGAGTTGAACCAGAGTGTTTTGAGTGCGGTATCCCACACCTGATATATATATATATATATATATATATATATAAAGAGCAGTGCCCAGGATTTCCTCCAGGATCCAAGACCTGAGGAAAAAAAATGAATGAATACCGGTGGAGGGGCTTTAGTGCATACAAATATGTGGTAAAAAATAATGGGGTTTTTACAGCATTTTTGCGTTAGTGCATCCTACCATGGGTAGGATGCACTAACGCAAAAATGCTGTAAAAACCCCATTATTTTTTACCACATATTTGTATGCACTAAAGCCCCTCCACCGGGGCACCGATGCGGAGGGAATCGCCAGCTGTTGCAGGTGATGGGTTACATGCAGTAACCGATGTGGTGTGACACCCAAACTGTTACTGCATGGGGCACTGATAGAAGACCACCTTAGATACAAGCCCCAGATCTGTCATAGTAATCAATACGTAGCCTTGGTTAAAAATATAGACTTCTTTTCTGATCATGGAAGGACCCACTGTGGGAGCATCATTAAGCCAATGGGGGTGAAGAATATCTGCTTTATGTATATGCCAGTGTTTTTCAACCACTGTGCCGTGGCCAATGTATGTTATGTTACCTGTGGGGACCAGTGTGATTGTTTTTTATATGA